>NC_135535.1:72399457-72705366 GCF_045843805.1 Urocitellus parryii | reverse complement strand
TGCATCTTCCAAGATTACAAGTAGTTGATGGGGGGTAATTAAGAGAGTGGGGCTGGGTTAGGGAATAGGGCCTAGGCCAAGTTGAACCAATCAAAGTCTGAGGGCAAAAGAGCTGAAGCAGAGGAGGGAGAGGCCGGAGACTGTGCCCAAAGATATAGGCAGGCCCATGCTGTGGAAGCCATAATAAAGATACTAAGTTCTCCCAGGGGTAGTGGGGAGCCACAGAAGCTAAAGCAGAGAAAAGTTGCATGATCACAGATATTCCCTAATTAGAGGGAGGGTAAAGAGAACAATGCCAGGAGAACAGATAGGAAGAGTCTGGAAACTGACCCAGCAGTCAAGGGCAGAGAAGACAAGACAGTGTTTCTGAGGGAGTAATTACTGGGGGGGGGGGGGACTGACCTTGGGCTGCCCCGTGTATATTGTGGGAATGGGGAGGGGAGAGGGACAGATGGGCCCTGACATTCCTAAATGAATCCACATTACCACCGTCTCTCCTTGAGAGTCCACCAAAAGCTCAGTCCTGAGGTGAGCTTTAACTTGGAACTGCAAGTATTATTTTTCAGTGCCCATGGAGACAAACTTAAGGTAACCCAAAGGATTTACATTCCTGAACTCAAACTTTATCTTCCCATTGATTCTCACTTTTAAAATATAATATTTACATACTCCGGAGTTAAGAGTTCAGAGTTGAAAGAAATGAGCACATGATTTTCAAGTTGAAATATAATCTCTGCAGAAGAACCACCTAACGCCTAAAGCAAAAGTCAAAACGATGTTGAAAGTGGGGTTGGCAATCTAGCAGCTGGTGTTTAATAGAAAACACCTAAATAACAGACATTGCTCCATCTTGAAACTCAAAATTATAGAATGTTTGCTGCTTTACTTCATGAACTACCTGCTCAAATCTATTTTGCTCACCACCATTTAAATTCTCCACTGGCTAAGATGATTGGTTCCCACAAGGGAAAATCTGGGCATGCCAGCTTTTAACACTGTTAACTGTGTGCTATAACTAACCAAGGTGCTTTAAGAGAGGTGTCAGCAAAGAATTATTTCAAGCAGCCCGAAAACTCTTGCCAAAATAAAAAAGGTCAGCAAAACTTTCCATAACATTTCATTATCTTATCTGAGATCCCAAAACCCTTTCCGCAACTGTAGGGATTTAAAGGAGGTGATTTTGTAGTGGAGACTGGCTTACAAGCTTTAATTAGATTGAGCAGGGGCCAGGATATGGAATTCAAATTGTTCGGCTGGTCTTGAATCACAGATAAGTAACTGTCTCTGGATCTAAGTTACTTTGACTATTTCCTTTCTCCCTTAGGTTTGGAGCTGTAATCTCTTCAACATTGAATTTGCATTAAATTACAGAGGGATTAAGGGCATAGGCATAGTGTCTGTTGTGTTTAGTGATATTCCTAAGTACTTATACCCTGGATGCTTTGCCTGGTACAGAGTAGATTCTTACTAAATATTTTTTGAGTGGTGAATGACTGTTTTGCTCATATTTGATCTTCCATGGATGCTGACTTGGGAATACACACTAGGTATTCTTACTTATGTCTTATTCATCATTCATTGATTTTGTAATTTTCTTTAATTTGGATTGTTTTAAAGTAAGGGCTTGGGTGTAGCTCAGTGATAGAGCACCCATGGATTCAATACCCTGTACTGGGGGGGAAAAAAGTTCAGATTTCTAAATCAAACACTTCACCCACCTCTAAACCAATATTGTCCTTTGACTCTATGGTCGTCTGCTTACGGTACTACCAGTTCTGGTGTAATATCTTACTCAGCTGAAATCTGCTCATCACAGAGGCTTCCTTTGCTCTGGATACTCTTTTTCTTGCCTATACTCAGTCACTTAACCAAGTCCCTGCATTTTTAAAATTGTCTTTAATTCCAGCTTCTCAGGAAGCTGAGGCAGGAGGATCACTTGAGTTTGAAGCCACATGGCAACATGGGGAGACCTGATTTTAGAGGGGAAAAAAAGAAAGAAAGAAACAAAGCCTCTATTGACCCCTCCTCCCCACCCTGTGATGGCTGCTAGCTGTGCTCTATTCTGGGACATTCTATCAGTCTAACTCATTGATTCAAGTCCTTCCATTTCTATATTTGTTCTCCTGCACTTGATACCATGAGTCTGACCACATCATTCTCTTACTTTACAACCCCTTCTTCCAAGTGTTTGCAGCACCTCCATATGACAAAATTAAGGTTCTTTGCAAAGAAGCCCCTACGTTCCATCTCCATCACCCGTTATAACTCACTTTCGGCTCTACAACTGGTAGCTTGCATCTATATCATGCTGTCTCGTGACCCTTTGTCTATAGTCTTGTCATTTCCTTTACTTGAGGACATTCACTCACTCTTATCAGCCTAACTAATTCTTCAATATGTAATTAATGATAAGCATGGAAATGCTCCCAGGGCCCCATTAGACCAAGGGCTTCTTGGCTGTATTCCTACTGCTCCAGGCCTCTCCATCCGTCCCAATGTTACTGTGTCATTCAGGCCAGCCCCTCCACCAAAATGATGGCTTTTTTGAAAAATATTTTTATTGCTTGTTAATGGATCTTCCTTCCTTCCTTCCTTCCTTCCTTCCTTCCTTCCTTCCTTCCTTCCTTCCTTCCTTCCTTCCTTTCTTTCTTGGGCTGAGAATTGAACCTAGTGCCTCACACATGCTAGGCAGGTACTGTACCACTGAGCCACAACTCCAGCCCTAATTGCTTATTTTTTCTCTCAGAAATTCTCTTTACTGGAAGGATCAGATTCTTTCCTTTATATGTGGATTCCTGCAGAATAACCCACAGGCTCAACTTTCCCACTCAGCATCTTCACCAGTAAGGATGGAATAGAGCCATGGCTTGAGTTAGTATTAACAAAATCTATATATATGTGTATATCATTCATTTTTAAATATTTTTTGGTATTGGGGATTGAACCCCCAGGGGCGCTTAACTACTGAGCCACATTCCCAACCTTTTTTATTTGTTCAAGTTGCTGAGACTGGCCTTGAATTTATAATCCTCCTGCCTCAATTTCCCAAGCCGCTGGGATTATAGGCATGTGCCACCATGCCTAGCTGAGATATATTTTTGAGAAACAGAATTTCTTTTATTTCAATGTTGTTCAAAGAGCAGTCTCAAGTGCTCCCATTCTCCCTCGGCCAATCCCATCCCAATTACTTCACTATCCAATTATTTTCAGTGAAAAACATCATGTTGAGTTGCTAGATTAACACAGACCACAGAAAATATGCTACCAGTCCCCTTGAATAGTCAGTTCATAATTTTGGGTCCATTCATCTTGTTTCTATCTAGACTAGAAGCTTATTGATAACAGTATCTGTCCCTCTCTGTTATTTCATGGTGTTGAGCTCAATAAAGACCTTCTAGAGGAGACTGGTTAATAGGGTTAATTTAGGTAAGGTTCAGAAACCAGGACCACAGGGGTGACTCTTCTCCAGTTGGCTGCATGAGTCCCACACCCTCAAGGAGCATGTTAATTTGATCCCCTATGCAAAACTGTCTGCTTTCAATCCAGACCTGTAAGACACAGCCAGGCCATTAGCAGCCGGTTGTTGATCACACAGAAAGATGATTTTCAAGACACAAAAATAAAATGTAAAGCAATAGAGGATAACATCAGGCTTAGAGTCTTTTCAATAGTGGAACTGGAAGTCAGGCTGGTCAGAAACCGAATGCAATTCTGAGGACATGGGTTAAAGTGGCCGGTGTAGAAAGGGAAGGAGTTTCAGAATGGGGATAGGGACTGGAATTGAATCCAGGACTCTGGTTATGCTAGGCAAGCACTCTTGCAGTGTGCCCTACAAAAAAGAAATTTGAAAGGAAAAGTTGGGTGTGCTTTCTTTAAAGATGTCCAAACAAAAGAAACTGCTTCTTGGGAATACAAGTGGGATCTGGATGGATCAGGAGCATCATTAACACCCACTAGGGGAAGGGAGTCTCCTGACTCCTCGAGGACCTGGCAGAGTACCTTCCTTTCAGTGACATTTTAGTGGCTTCTGGACAGTCATGGAATCAGGATAGGATCTAGAGTCAAGTACATTTTAGAATTGTGAGTTTGACATGATGTGATGTCACTGCTTTATCTTTGGTGATATATTGAGTAGGAACACCATGGTGCAGAATGAACCTCTCATTCTGATAGTGCCCGTGGCTTCTGGAGTTACTGTATACTAGGCATTGTGCTAAATCCTGCACATATCTACTAAAGAATCCTTATAACTACAGAAGGTGAAGCTTATTTTTCCAATTTTACAAATGGGAAAAACAAGGTGTATTGTTCAAAGTGTTCAGCTAAATAGTTGAGAAGTCTGGACTCAAATCCAGATTCTAATATCAAAGCCTATACTCTTGAGCTATATCATCATCATCATCATCATCATCATCATCACCACCCAGGCCTCACACTTGATAGGCAAGCACTCTACCACTGACCTACATTCCTTGTCCTTTTTAAAATTTTAATTTCTAGACAGTCTCTCACTATGTTGTTCAGGCTGGCCTTAAACTTTGTGATCTTCCTGCCTCAGATTCCCGGATAGCTGGGATTGTAGGTGTGGGCTACCATACCTGATACCAAGCACATATTATTTATTTTAAAGCAGAATTTTTTGTAAACAGCTAAATAAAATGCTTTGCTTTCCTTCACTTTTCCTTTAAACAGCATCACCAGAACATGGGAAGAGTAATTCTAAAAATTTTAATACCATGTTATTCTAGCCAGAAGTGAAGCAGTAATTGTCCATCTCACTGAGAGCAGCTCCTTGATAATATATTGACTTTGCTGGCCTGAAGAACCAAAAATGTCTGCAGCTCAAAGGCAAAAATATAGAGGAGACCTGTACCACCCACCCTGCCTCCACCCCCACCAACCCTGGAGATCCTCAAATGACACTCTGAACTTTTTGAAACAGTTCATTGTACTATTTTAATCTCAACAGATACAAAATCATTTTATTGTCCAAAGACAACAAAACTGGCCTGTATTTGAGATCTTTATATAAACAGCGGCTCTGTTGCCCGTTAGTCATGACCAGTATCAGTGTGTGCTAAGCTCTTATTAGAATAAGGATATCACCCTCAGATGCATTCATAGTCGACCCTCACCTCTTCAATTCAAAGGTAGCTTATGCTGAACAAGGGGCAGGCCAGGGGAATGATTCAATTTATAGTTTGTGTGTAATCCATTCTATTGAATTCACCTCACATGATATCCTGAAGGCAAACAGCGCTGAAGTAACATAGTCATTAATAAACTTGTCAGGCAAAATTGATTACAGCTCAATTTACAGGACCATAACAACTTTTTTTTTTTTTTTTAACTAAAGTCCTTCAGATTAGTTGAAACAAATGAAAACAAAACAAAAAGATGGCAGAATTAATAATCTGTCTAATAGCCCTTCTGGACAATTCTACTAATATGTTCCCCAACAAAAATTTATTATAGATGAGCTCAAATAATGGGAATTGTTCCTTCTTCCTGGGACCCAACTTTTTAAAAAATTTTAGTTGTATATGTACACAATACCTTTATTTTATTTATTTATTTTTACATGGTGCTGAGGATCTAACCCAGTGCCTCACACATGCTAGGCAAGCACTCCACCACTGAGCCACAACTCCAGCCCCTGGGACCCAACATTTTTATGCAACACAAACTACTCTAGTTTCAGTTTAAAGTTGTTGATTACCTTGTTGCTTACATAATAGACCAGAATGTGTTTTCATCATCAACCATCTCTGATGTTTTATTTCTTTTTCATTGGGGGTCCAATAAGACCCTAGGAGTTTCTGAAATGCTGCTGTTTTGTTGTTGTTGTTGTTTGTGGTACTAGGGTTGGAATCCAGGGCCTGGTGCATGCTGGGAAAGTGCACGACCACTGAGCTACACCACCAGTCCTCTACTCTTTGGAAAAGTATGTTTGGGAGGTAGAATAAAGTTAGTGAAAACTGAAAATATTAAGGAAACAGTTTTATAACATATCACATCTTCAGAATCTGAAGTCAAATGTCTTTTGAAAGAATTGAATTATATGATTAAACAACCTCTTTGAATGGAGCCACCACTGAAAAAATAGGAGGCCAAATTCCTAAATAAGCAGAACGTAGAAGCATCTTCTTGCTTTTCCAAAAAACTTTAAAATGACTTTCCTTGACATGATTGACATGATTCCTAAGAGCACCCATCATGAGGTAGGGTATATATATATATATATATATATATATATATATATATATATATATATAAGGCACACACACATGATTAAGCAAATTAAAATCTACTTCAGAAAACTTTATTCTGTTTTATCATGCTTAATTGATTTCTTAGGGAGAATAGGATCACATATACAAACATTTGGAATCCTTGAAAGCCTTTAATAGGAACACCAAGGCATTATGATGTTGGTGCTATATAATAACAAATTTAATATATAATGAAATCAGAAGGGGAAAAATTCAAGATCATCACTAGTGCATTAACTGGATTGTGCATCATGAGGAAAATATTTGCTATTAGCATCAACATTGCTGGCAGCAATTAGGAGAAAGTGGATTGGGGCCCCTGCCATGCTAGCCCTAGAAGCTGGCCAACAGGTATGGAAGCTCTGACCCTCATTGGGTAAATTCCTGGAGGCAGTTTTTTGTTTGGAGTAGGGGAGGAACTGACAATTCATATACAGAAGGCCTGGGAATGAATATCTACACTTAGTTTTCTCTTTTTTTCATTCCTTTTTTTTTAAAAAAAGATGTTTTTACATTTTAGATAGTTCTTAAAGGTAAAATATAGGGTCTACTTAACTAGAGCACTTGTTAGATATGACTTTAAAAAAAATCATTCACTTCTCTGCTCCTTTCTACTTCCAACTTCGAAGGACCAATGTTTTACATTGGAATGTATTTTCAGGGCAGATGGAGGAAAAAGAACAGTCTCAGATGTCTCTTTTCTCTATTTCTTTCCTTCCCTGTAAGGTTTTCCTTTATGAAGCTTTCAGTTTTAGGTTTCCATAACCTCCTAATGCAAAACAGGCTAAGAAGAGTAACGAATGTAATAAACCACATGTTGCTTTTCTTTTCTTTCCTTTTTTTTTTTTTTTTTTGAGGAGGAAAAATCCACCCAGCTTATAAGAAGTATATGCAAACTTAGCAGTTAAACTGAAATTAAAGATGTTTTAAAGGTTTCTTAACCCCAGTCTTGGCCATCTTGTAATATTTTAAAATATAAATGGAAACATATGATCATGATAAACTCTGATTCTATTTAAAAGTAAACAGAAGATGTTAAATCCTGGATAATAGTTTTCTAAATTAATTTTGACTTATAGGGCAATCTTAATATTTTAACCTCTGCCAAAGATAAAGGACACAATAAAAGAAAAAAATCAACTTAAAGCGTTTTGTTGTGAAATCCACACTAGTGCATTCTGAGCCTTGGATTAACAATCTATATCTGGACTCCAGCAGAGTTGTATAAATTATTCAAAAATTTTATGGCTCAATTCAGCTGTCAAAGAGAAGAGCCTTTTGACAACACTTCACACCTGTTACTTATCTAGTAAAGTCCTGGGCTTGGCTACTCCCACCTGGGATGAACATGTCCTGACTTCGCTCACACTCATTTTACACAAGGTGAAAGATTCTTTGGAGTGCCAGGTACTAAAGAAATTAAGACACACTAAAATCCTTGGAATTTCCCCCCAAATAAGACTATCACACTACAGACCTTAACTAGTTACCATACAGAATCATCACCAGAGATGGTCTATTAGAGTTACATACACAAATCCCAAACAAATAAGTCGAAGCCATTGACTTCAATATCTGTCTTAAGGAAAGCACTAAACTCCTAACAGAAATTATAAAAGCTGACTTTTTCTCCTGGGTTTGTAGGAAATGCGAACATACAAAATCAATCCACATGAGAATATTCCCAGCCGCTGGAGTCCTTCTCAGCTGTTGGAATCCCAGATGTACCTCCTCACCTTCTTTATACCCTAAATTGAAGTCATGTAATAAAGAGATGAATGCTAGATCAAGCTCAAGATTCCTACAGCCTCCAGAAATTCCTCCCAGTGTCCTTCCATGATGATACTGCTTATAATTCAAAAGGGAGGGGGGGGATTCTGGTTATTTAATAATGCAACAAAGGGGATTCTTGGCAAATAAGAGGTTTGAGAGAACTCTTTAGTTTGAATTCAAGATCTATGGCAAGAAAAAAAAATAGAATCAAAAATCTACTTCTTCATAGAAGTCATGTGGATTTTAGAAGTTCTAAATGATAAATAATAAATGAGACTGGGATATCAATTCTGTTGATGGTTTAAGAAAAAAAGGGGGCGGGGATGAGATGTGAAGGAAAGCGGGGTCCAAGAAAAGCCTCTATCATAAAACACGAGGACACTTGAAAAGCCGGGAGTTCAGAGCTGAAGCACGTTTCTGGAAGCAGCCAGGGTCTGCTTTGCAGGCGCCGCCTTTGGACCTGAGTCCAGGGCACAGGGCCAGCAAGGGAACTTTCTTGTTCAGGAAAATTTGGTGGGCACAGAACTGGGAAAGTGCTTAGTTGTAATTCAAGTGATTTAAAGGAGAACATTCCAACTGGGAATCAAATGGTACCTGCCTCCAAACAAGCTCATTTAGTGGGCAGAACATCCGAATGAAGGGTGGCCCTGGAAGCCTCCGCGGGAGGGCAGGGTCTGCCCATGGCAGCCACACAAGATGGGCACATTAGGGAGCTACTGTTGATGTAAAAGGAGCTTTGATGGGAAGGCTGAATGTGATTTGTGTAAGTAAGCACTCTATGGGTGTAAGAAACAGCCTAAACTACTCTATGGGGGGTGGGGACAGGGTGGAAGCCATAATTCCCCCCCCCAAGAGACCACAGGGGGTCTCAGGCCACACTGAGCAGCAGCTCAGCTGAGCATCAGCAAATGAATGCAGCTCAGGAAGGGAAGGCCTTCAAAAATCTAGGCAGAATTTTTTTTCCCCTCCCTTCTTTCTAGTTAACACTTTATTTTTCTCTCCTGGCAGACAGGACTCTACTGTTCTTCAGTCTGTGAAGTTTAAAAATGGCCACCACATAGCTGTGGAGTCAGACTTCAACATGCCTGCAAAGGGCCCACTCTTATATATCCACGTGGACAGTGGACAGATGAATTTGTGTGTGTGTGTGTGTGTGTCTTGTGGGCTGGAAGTCAGTAATTCAAGGAAAGTGGAATTATTTTATACAGCACAGATATTCCAAAAATGTCTATTAAATGGATTAAAAGATTGACTTTGTACAGTGGGATGAGCTGTAATTTCCGCTATTTGGAAGGTTGCAGCAGGAGTACCATAAGTTCAAGGCCAGACTGGGCAACATAGTGAGACTCTGTTACTGAAAAAAAAAAAAAAATTCTGTGTGCTGATTGGGAAAAAAAAAATACATCCTACTAAATGTTATGGCTGGGAATTGGGTTTTATTTATTTTTTTTAGCAACAATACTCAAACAGCAAATGATCCCGAGTTGGCCAGCAAAATAACAATCACTTGGAAAACATCTTAAAATATACAGAATCCTTGACCATATCACTAGAGATTTGGATTCAGTAAGTCTGAGTTTTAGGAGTTATAAATTTCTAATTTACAGTCTCCATAGATAATTGCTATGTATTATCTATGGAGTTTAGGAACCACTGGTCTATGGGTAACTACATTTTAGTTACCAGCTCTCCTAAGTAAGTAGTACATTCATGGAATAAGGAAAAAGAGCTCCTTTCAGTAGTTGGTTAGTGCACAATTCTACCTGGCCATGGCAAAGTTTTCAGTGTTGCCTGTAGAGCACTGATGTTGATGAACGAATCTCAAACTCTTTAATGAGAAATTCTCAAAGGAAGACTGTGATCTGACAGATCTGAGCCACCTTACTTAAGATGTCTTTCTCCAGAGGAAGTTAACTTCTCCTTTAAATAGGTTAGCTGAAACTGTTCTTTTGGTGTGGTTTGTGGTACTGGTTTTAATTCACAAAACCTTTGAAACTATGGCTTCTCAAAAATGTAGGAGTTGAGAAAATATGAAATGAGACATTTAAAGCTAAGCCATTTCATCATCTAATATCTAAACCCATAATTTGGAGGATATGCAATGTTTAATTTTAATTCTGCATAGTTTCTACAATTTCAACACATTTCATGTGCATAAGCTTCATTTTCATGAAGCTTTTGAGGTGAGTGCTGCCTTGTAGATGTAAATTAACTGCTATCCTGCTGGGTAGGGCTGTTGAAACTTGAAGGCTACTGGGCAGCTGCTGTCTCCCTGACTTCTGAATGCTCATTAGTATCCCAACACATGGACACATAGCAGGCAGATCACATGTCATTTGGGGGATAGGGAATATTTGCTGAAAATACTAAGTACATCAAGTCGTGTAGACAAAGCAAAAAAATAATAAAACACAGGACCCTTACAGACAAGAGCTGTGTAGGAGTTTGAGACCTTTTGAACTAAACATCCGCTCGTTCACTGGGAAAGTATTGTCTTAGCAGAGGACAAAAAAAGGTGTCCTCTGTTCCACAACTTGCTATTTGCCCCCAACGTGATCACTGACAAATGACTCCATCTGTTCATAATTATGTCTCTTATTCTTCTCTATTATGATCTTTCCCCCTTTCTTCTTACAAGAGTTCTACAGCTTTTCTCTGGCTCAGTCTTCTGATTTGTTTTATTGCATGTAATATTTTTTTCTTACGCTATTATTATCATATTACTGTAAGGGAGAATTCTTCTGAAGAACTAACCTCAAATCCCCATCACACCATCAGTGAAGGCTGTATTACATTGAGAGGCTGCATAGCCCAAATGATGTTGAGTGACATTTACAAAGCCAAAGCATCTGTGTTGATTTAATGCAGAGAAATAGAAGATAACTCTAGCCAGTCATGTGATAGACAAGACATCAGCTTATCACTGGCTTTAATCGCAGTATTGACAGTATTAATTTTTCCTCTTTAGCCAGAGAACAAGGTAAATACATATCTGAGGACACACAGTAGGATAAGATTACAACTCCCATTCCTATGTGATTTTTATCAGGATATTGAATACAGTGATGTCAATCTCATTTGAATTAATCCATCCATTTGTCACTTTCGGGTTTTATAAAAATTAGCTTTATAAAAAATGACAGTGAATGCATTTTAATGATGACTGAGACACTGCTCTTACATTTTTAAAAACTCATGAAAGGATAATAATTCTTCTTTCATAATGGTTACAGTGGAAAATGAGAAGTATGGAGATTGTGACTTTGAGAGGGAGGGAGGGAGGGGACAAGAAAGAGGAGAGGGGTGGAATGTTGGCTCTAGACTAAGTATTTTTATAAAGGATCCTCCATGCTCATACTGCTTAAGGGCACTGTGAACTTTATTATATGGCAATAATCTTAGCACAACATACTTTCCTGTTAGAATATCCTGGACCATTACCTTGAACTCTTTTGGCTTAAAATTCAAGTGTGCCTGAACATTATGTGTAATGTAATTCCCACAAATGTACTACTGTTTGTGGGGGAAGAGGCAAGTGGTAATAAATCTGTAAATCCCTACTACAGTGTTCAGTACAACCTTTATTGGTCTGGGCTCAACAATTTTATACATGGGCATATAACATAGGCCAATGTAAAGTTCATCAATGCAACTTTATTCTAAAGAGCATGAAGAAAAAAAATTGTTTTAGATGAAACATGGAGGAAACATCTTGAAATTATCTGGCTTCAGTCACAAATGAGCAGAGAGGTACTAGAAACAAGTGAGAAGGAAGTGGAGATCTGATGGGCATGGATGTCTTTAGGGTCCTTGGAGGTTGTGGTCCTCAATTCTGTTGGGGTGGAGGGTGGGCCAGGGTTTGGAATTGTAGGTCTGTTTCTGCCACTACTGGTTGGAAGAACTTAACTCTTCTGGACCTCACTTTCTCATCCACAAAATAATAGGTAGGTATTCAGGTTATGAAATTCTGTGATTCTCTGAATTTTTGTACAGACAACCTAGGAATGGAGAAGAGTTATAATGTAGGGGCCAATTTAAGCCAAAAGGCTGTTTTAAAAGCTGTTGCTACTCTAGAACAACTGCATTGATTCCCTCTGGGCAGCAGCCTGCTGGTCTGCTGGGTCCTATGCTCACAAAGAGAACCACAGTCCATGATGGGCCTGAAAAGTCTGAGCTGCCACACAAGCCCCTTTTGTCTCTTTGGAGTTCTGACAGTGTGCCACTTCAAATGGAACTTGCAAGACATTTACCCTAAATTCCCGATCTCATCTGTAGCTCCTTAGTCTGGAATGGAAAATTCTATTTTGGGAAACTGTCCAGAGATGCATTTAGGCTAAGATGAAGGAAAAGTTGGAAAGCACACTTGAACATAAAATATGGAAACTCAAAAGAACTGCTGAAAAAGGAAAATGAAACTCTTCATTTAAAGCCCACTTTAGAATAAAGTTCCAAAGGACTTTCAGTATCAAAAAGAATGTTCCAGGCTGGGGATGTAGCTCACTGGTAGAGCGCTTGCCTACCATGTGTGAGGCCCTGGGTTTGATCCCCAGCACCACATTAAAAAAAAAAAAAAATGTTCCAACAGTACCATTCACTTTCCTACCATATCCTGTTCACCCTTCCTCTTAGGTGTTTGGCTTGATGTGTGTGGTGCCTTGGGCAGGAAGATTTGGAGAACCAGGTAGGAATTATCCTCAGTGCTGCACATAAATATGTACTTAGTAGCTATCAGACAGCTGGAACTAGATAAAGGTTTGTTGAATGGCTAAATGATTAATGCATAATTTTTTTCAGAGAATACTCAAGAACATTCAGGACTTTAAAATGTTAATTTAAAAAGACTACCATTTATTCTATTTTCCATTTCCTGTTCTACCAATGGCCTTTTCTAAGAAGTAACTCATACCATTTGGTCGAAAGGAAAATCAAGATAATTTTTTAAAAAATGAAAGTGTAAGGTTTTCTTGAAAAAGGTCCTTAATTGGATTTCATTTGTATTTTATTCCTGATACAATTAATCTTTTAATGAGTAACTATAAATGGATACTCCAAATTGGTGCTATTTTCCCGAAGACCATTATCAAGATGGGCAATTGGAAGGTTTACATCTTTATAAGTAGGTGCTGGGTATATATATAGCTCAGTTGGTAGAGTGCTTGCCTCATATGCATAAGGCAATCCCCAGCACCACACACACACACACACACACACACACACACACACACACACACACAAAAGGACCCCATGTCCTGTGTCTGTTATTACAGAAAAGCTTGAAAAGCCTTTATTTACATGCCTAGGAAGGACACTAACCTGCTCTGTTAACAGCTCTAATAAAAAGCTGCTGTGTGGTAAAAATGCCAAGGCTTGCTTATCTGAAAAGATTCTTCCTAGTTCAAAGGGTCAGTTTCACACCAGGGTCCCAAGTCTTATCAGCTGGCTCTTCAGAGCCTGGCCATTGTAAAACAAAGGACTCCTCCAACTAGCATGACAATGGTACAGTCCCCCATACTTCAAAAGGAGCAGGAACAGCCAGGATGCCCCAGTTGGACCCTGCTGAGATGTTTACACACACTTTCCAACAGTGCAAAACAGGACAAAGTCCAGGCAGAAGAGTCAAGGGCACTGCAGCCTGTGGGGTAGACAAAGGCTGCTCTGCTAATAAAGCCAGGGGGACTTCCGGTTAAATACCATTTACTCTCAACACTGTACCCTCAAAAGATAGGATCTCATTATTCTACCAGGGTGAGGAGGCTGCTGGAGGAATGAAAGCTGACTTCAGGGGTTTTATCTTTAGCACATGTTCACGGGGCAAGGTTTGATTGTTGGGGCAGGGAATGGGAACACAGAAGTACATTTGCTGATGACCCAGAATAATTTACAGGTGTTCATATGAACTCTGCAGATGTGCACAAAAATAAGAATAGAAGTCGGGCTGGGGATATGGCTCACTTGTCTAGCCAGCATGAGGCCCTGTGTTCATCCCCAGCACCACATAAATAAGTAGTGAATAAATACTATACTGGATTTCAGGATGTATAAAGAAAGTCTACAAGTATGAGGTTAACAAAAAGCAGTATTTATTGAATTCCCTCTGGCTTTGTGGGTGGGGCTTCTGATCTGTTGGCCCTATTAAAATTCCCTGGAAATTAAAATTAAAAGACCTGTTTTCCCAAATCTGGCTCTGCAGAAGAATGAATATGGAAGTCCAATGTCCATGAAAATGACTGAAAGGCTTACTCCTGAGGTTCTCCAGCCCTTTCTTGGAGGGAGCTGTGTATTAGAGAAACCTATAAATAGTATAATATCAAAGAAGCTCAGGCCCCTAGATTCTGGAAGCCGAGATGAACAGGGAACAGCTTGATCTCTGTAGCATCAAAGGTTTACTTACATGGTTTTCTTTATTTCTCCCAGTGAGGTACATTCTGGGATGCCAGGAATGTTTTCAAAAACAAGCAAATTAGCTCCTATTATGATAGAGTATCCTCTGTCCTTTGCAAAGAACTTGACCTTGCTAAGGACTACTTAAGACTGTGTGGTTCAGGAGGCTAGGCTCTGGACTGATTCTCCTTTATACCATCACTGTACCCTTCTGGTTGTGTTGTTCAATTAGCCATGCCCTAATTCTTTTCAGGTTCCTATCTTTGCTTTAACCCCAACAATGTACTTGAATGACTTGAACCAAATAAAGGGCTCAGAAAAAGTCCCCATAGAGAGGAACAGATTTGCCTTTATCAAGAAATAATCACACAGCTCAGTGGTAGAGCAGCTACCTAGCATGCACAAGGCCCTGGGTTGGATCCCCACCAAAACAATTTTTTTTTAAACAAACATTTTAATACGTTTATCATGTCTGCTATTTAAAATTGCATCGTCTGCTTTCTCCCTACTCTACTACACTCTGTCTCTCTTCCTGAGTCATTTGTCTTCATAGCCCTTATCCTCTCTGATAAACCATGTGTGTTTGGTAGTCCTTTTGTTTGGTCCCTGCTCTCACCCGCAATCCTACTAGAAGAAAAGCTCCACAAAGGAAAAGATTTCTATCTGTTTTGTTCACTGATACAGCTTTAGTGCCTGGTGCAGAGAAGGAACTCAGTATCTGCTTATGAATGAATATGAACCCCACTATATATATTGCACCAATAAAAACATTAAAAAGATAAAGAAGAGCTACTGTTTGTCCTTAAGTAACTTACTACACATTTGCTCTATGTATCTTCAATGCTTTCTTCATTTCTTTGACTCTCTCATTAAAGCTTTACTGTGTCTCCTTTAAAACATTACTATACAATAAAACATGGATACAATCTCATTGTATATTAGGAAGACATTCTGTTTGGTAATACTCTAGCCCCAGGACTATCACCATTCCAAAAATTCATTTGGTGCTTTTCAGAATCCTTTGAGGCATCAATATAGCAATAAAAATAGTTCAATAGTAAGGCATACAAATATATCCCCAAATCATGAAACATTAATGATCTAATAAAAACAATTATTTTCAGGTTGCAACAACTGAAACTACTTGTATTTGGGGATTTTAAAATATTTTATTTTCTTCATTTCATAGTTTCCTGTGTGTGTGCTTGTGTGCCAGGAAATATTATTAAATCCCTTGCCAATTAGCTCTCTTTATCTAGCGGTACTTTGGTAGAAGAAGAAAGGGTTTTTGTGTGTGTGTTTCATTTTTGGTGAATCTCTTGTCAATGTTCCCACAAGAAATAGTTATTCAAGTATAGCTTAGTTATTATTACAAAATCTCACTAAGGTGTGTGGACTGTGGACCAACAGAAACACCCTGGGGAACCCAAAGACCGATGAGTTAAAGTTAAACCAAAACCATCTATCTACTATACGCTGTCAGAGGAATTGCCAATTTGAAAGGACCACCTTACCAACAAAAAGGAGAACAAACGTTGTTTTTTCATCCTGGCCTATTCCATTTTTTTTTCTGTTTTTAAAATATAATTTTACCTAATTTAAAAAAGCAAACACTTCTAAAAGGATTGTTTTGGGAAACAGTAGCTGCCATTTCCCGCCTTTTCTGTTTCTCATGTGTAACCATATTCGCCTCCTTTAGCTGATTCTTTCAGTATCTCCCTTCATTTCTCTAGCTAGGAAAATATGAGTACATTGATTTCCCTTCTACCTTCATTCTCTCCCACATACCCTCATAGGAGGCAAACCTGTTGAAAAGCTTACATGTCAGAAAACACCTTTACCTATCCTCAACCTGAAATGATGGTGGAACACTGACTTCTAAGCCAAAATTGATTGATTTCTTTTTTAAAAAATGTTTTGTTTCTTTTTAAAATTCCTTCCTTCCTTCCTTCCTACATGGTGCTGAGGATCGAACCCAGGGCCTCATGAGTGCGAGGCAAGCTCTCTACCACTGAGCCACAACCCCAGACCCCAAATTAATTTCTTCTTAGAATTTTGAAGGTGCCCCCCTGCTGTCTTCTAACTTCCAGTATTTCTGATTTTTCACCCTTTGAAGGAAATCTATTTACCCTCTGTCCCTGAAAGTCTGTAGGACTATTTATGTTCCCAATATTTTAAAATGATCTGGTGATATATGTTGGTATAATCCTATTTTCAAACACTTTACAAGACACTAGGTAGGCCTTTCAATCTGGAAATTCATGTCCTGTTCCAGGAAATTTTCTGGAATTCTTTCTTTTTCTTTTCTTTCTACTTCTGATACTCCTGCCTCAGCTTCCAGAGTCACTGGGATTACGAGTGTGTGCTGAAATTATTCCCTTAACAGTATTCTTCCTTCATTTTCTCCTATAATTTAGATGCTGGATCTCAGACTAGACTTTCAATTTTCTCAACTTTTGCATTTACTTTCTAAGAGATTTCCTATGTTGCACTTTTTAAGACACCTGTTGCATGGTTTTCTACCTTTTCTTTCATATAATTTTTTCAACATAAAAGGCAATTTATTTATTTATTTATACTGCATTTTATTTATTTATTTTTATGTGGTGCTGAGGATTGAACCCAGGGCCTTGCACATGCTAGGTGAGCGCTCTACCGCTGAGCCACAGCCCCAGCCCTGAAAAGGCAATTTATTAGTGAAACTCTACTTATTTATCTAAATGCAAATTTCCTAAATTAAACGTTTATCAATTCAATTGCAGTAGAATCATATTTTTAATTTCTGAGAGCTCCTATGTTTGTGAAGGTTCCTTTTTGTAGCATACTATTCTTGTTTACTATGTATAATATTTTCTCAGACAATATTAATTTATATATATGTACACACATATATTTTTATTACTCATATTTATATATATCAAAGATAGAGTACCATTTGGGGTATCTTTTTTTTTTTTTTTACATTATCTTTCCCTGAAAAGCTGAACTAAAAAACTGACTAGAAGCTGTCTGTAAGGATGGAACAGGGAAAAGAAAAATTTTGATTCTATCTGACTTCTACAGTAAGAAGACCAGGTTGAGCTATTTCCTTGGAAAACTCCAAAAGTCAGTATTTTTGGTCTTCCCCCCCATCCGTTGGCCAACCATATTCTCTAGAGAATACTTTCTCCACTTTCTTCTTAGAGGCTATACCTGACTGAATGTACAGAAGACAAGCTGAAGCATGTTACTTTGTTCTGGTTTGGCTCAGGTGCCTCTCTCAAGCTGTGCCTGTGTCTTTCAGTCCAGAGACTCTCTGTTCCAGCCTTGCCAAAGGATAAACCTCCTTGAGCCTTTTGGAGTGTGACTATGTAACAGCTGCTTCTCAGCTTCCTTGTCTTTCAGATCAGTAATCTGCCTCCTTGAGATTTCCAAGTCAATTACCAACTACAGAGTTTCTAGCCTCCAAAATCCATTGGTATTTTCTTCTTTCTCATTCTCTTCATCTTGTGGGTTATCTCTTGTTAAAAAACAGTTTATTTACTGTCACCATAGTGAAAATTTAAAAGGGGACAGAGCTGAATATGTGTGTTCAATTGGCCACATCTGACAAAGGGTCCCTATTTCATTCTTTGTGAGCTGACTTTTAAGTCATCCCCCAATGCCAGAACCATTGCCTTCTCCTAGCTCAAGGCCACTGCAGCCCTTGAGATCCTAGTCTGAAGGGAGAGGAGAGCAATTTCAATTGATAAAAGGCAGATGTGTTATGGAATACATACTCAAACCGGGTACTTAACAAGATCAGAGGGATATTTCCTTTGGTAGTCTGAAAAATGATGACTTCTACATAATGAGCTTCTTCCTGCACACCAGATAGGCATAAATTTCTGGAGTTTGAAGGAGCAATTAAAAGAGACCCTCAGAAAGTTTCTTCTAGAATTGAGTTTACAATTCTAAAAAAGAACATAATTGAAAACCCAGGCGAATGCAATGCCTTTAACCCATTAGCAAGAAACTGGGTTTTACTGTAAATGTTGAATTAAAAGCATCAGAAGTTTTCAAGGACAGATATTTCAATAACGCTATGATCAGTTGCTGCTAACAAGGAAGACTTTTTTTTTTTCATACCCTGGAGAGTTTTTTATTTTTTCAACTGAAGTGCCTTTCCCTAATAAGTACAAACAATAAATATACAACTTGCTGAAATCCATATGTTGAGGATTTATTTTTTAACAAAGCAAAGTTATTTAAGTTCTGATGTTAGCAACAGCTGCCAACTTAATTTGAAACTGTTAAAAATAGCTCAGTGGTCCTTAATTTTCCTATATTTGTCCCTTGCATCTGTCTTCCAATTTTAAAATTAAAACATTACTGAATTTATCTAAATAGAAGTTACAAGACAAATTTTCATCCAGTTTTTATTTAAAATTTTAATTATTTATTTAAAAACTGTGTTCAAGATCAACATCCAGTAGATATGACCTTGAAACACTCGTGGCAGTATCTATGTCTGACTGAGCAGGAATAATACATCTTATGTTCTTCAAAACACTAGCCACAATATCTGATACCTTCTGATAAACTGCAAATTGTACTTACTAATTAGATAACTTAGAGTATAAATATCCTAACATGGATATAGTGACAATATCAGATAGGTTTTCCAAAATATTACAGGCAGTAAAAATGAAACACCCATGGCTTGAGAATAGATAATTCTCTGCTCTACTTAGGAAAGTCAGACATGAAATTTTGCAAAGAAGGATGACATTTCTTCCCTCTGCAGGTATATAACACTCAAGTAGTAACCATCATCATCTTTAGTACTGAAAAAGTCTTGGTCATGATGAATTCCATGATAGCGTTATTTAGGGAATTGAACTGCAACTCCACAAGATCGATAACAAGAGTTTTCTGAATTCCAACACTAGCTTTGGACTTTAACCAAACAGAGGAAACACTTCAGATCTGCCCCAACCTATTCGATTAACTCCTGCCCCTCTTCTGGTCTTGGAGAGTTGAAAGTGAATCAGTGATTCTGGTCTCAAGAGATTTAAAGTGAATCAGTGACTAGTAAAATGGCCTATTCTTTTGATTAATTTGTGGAAAAATGTTTACATAGACTGCTCTCCATATGTCCAGACCAAAGATGACGGGTAGGTGCAGAAACACTTGTAGAGGGAGGGTCAGAAGGGGTAGGGTTGTAGCTGGGCAGCTTGAAAACACAGCAGATCTCTCTGCCCTTGGCTTTGAGTGTTTTAGTTCAATCCTTACTTTAATTAGCAATTCAACTATCTTTAAAGGAAGACCTATGTATTGAGAAATCATAGGCATGGGCTTTAAAACACAGTCAAGAAATCATCTCTGAACCTGAGTTTCTCATTCTTCCTTTGTCGTTCAGGTGGTGTATTTCAACGCATGACACCCTCCACCTGAGTTCTGATGGGATGACCTCCCTAAGACCACTGCTTTAGGTGAAGTAACCACATCCCATTCTGCCCTGGAAAATCCTACTTTGTACCTCTTTTCCAGGTAAGATGACTAGAGTGTCCTCTTTAGTGTTCAGGTTTGGATGATGAATTATAAATTCACCCCCACCCAACACTACTAGGGATTGAACCCAGGGGCACTTTACCACTGAGCTACATCCCCAGTCTTTTTTATTTTAAGACAAGGTGTTGCTCAGTGGCCATGGCTGGTCTTGAACTTGTCATCTTCCTGCCCCAGACTCCTGAGTCCCTGGGCTTAGGCCTGTGCCACTGCGCTCAGCTAAGTCACCGATTTCTGCCGTTCACTAGATCTATGGTGGCTCAGCATCATGGAGTCAGGTGAGTTTTCTAGAATATTGACAACTGAAGTTCCTTCTAGGCTTCTCCAACAGTCTATAATGGGGGTGGGGGGGAGGTAAATATACATGAGAAGAACACTAACTGATGGGGGCTCTGGAGTCACACAATCCTGAGTTAGACTCTCCCATTTACTGATCTTGTGATTTGGGGAATTTATTTGTTTCTTCCTCAGCATCACTTTCCTCAACTATGCAATAAAAGTGTAAAATTTGCTTTACTGCATTGTCATCAGGAGTTAATGGGATGATGTGAGGACATGTTTGACACAGTGGAGAGCTACTGTGAACAAGATCAAGGCCACAGAGTCTTAAATGATTTTCATTTGACTGATGTTTCAATTTATGTGTTGTCTACACTGACCTCAAAATGTGCTTTTAATGCAAAATATTTTTAACTTTAACAGAGTTCTTTAATTTAGGCAGAGCATTGAAATATTGATTGACTTTGGTTGGTTAACAATATAGCAAGGTATAGAAAATGTTATAGTCAGAATGCAGGCTTGGAAAAAGTTTTGAGATGGCACAATCTAAATTAGACATGATATTATGATGTGGTAGTGTGTGCTTCTATCTATTGTTAAGAGGGGAAGATGAACTAGGTATGCTGTACAGTCTCTCTAGATAATTTATATTGTTTTTGTATGTGTATGTGTGTGTTACTGGGGATTGAATCTAGCACTTTGTGCTGGGCAAGAACTGTAGCACTGAATTACATTCCCAGCCCTTTTGAAAAATATTTTGAGACAGAGTCTCACTGTGTTGCTCAGACTGGCCTCTGATTTGCAATCCTCCTGCCTCAGCCTCCCAAGTAGCTGGGAAAAGGAAAACAGGCATGAACCAGCATACCTGGTTTATATTAAATTAATATAAATATTGATTATCTAATTGAAAATCCAAAGAATGATGGCAAAACTTTGAAACATTATTTTTAAAGACAATATTTCTTTATGAACTATATATATTTAATAAAGAACAGTACCTTTAAAATTAAAATTTAACTCAATTTCAAAATTGAGATTGAACAGAATATTCTGTTATGAACAAATACAGTTTAAAACTGTAAGAGTAGAGGGTTGGAGATGTGGCTCAAGCGGTAGCACGCTTGCCTGGCACGCGTGCGGCCCGGGTTCGATCCTCAGCACCACATACAAAGATGTTGTGTCCGCCGAAAAATAAAAATAAATAAATAAATAAATATTTAAAAAACAAAAAACAAAACAACTGTAAGAGTAGAAATCAACCAACCAGCCAGGTGCAGTGGTACACACCTGTAATCTCAGCGGCTCAGGAGGCCAAAGAAGGAGGATCACAACTTCAAAACTAGTTTCAGCGACTTAGTGAAGACCTAAGCAACTTGGTAAGACCCTGTCTCAAAATAAAAAAATAAGAAAGAGCTGGGATGTGGCTCAGTGGTTAAGTGCTCCAGAGTTCAATACCTGGTAGAAAGAGAGAGAAAAGAGAGAGAGAGAGAGAGAGAGAGAGAGAGAGAGAGAGAGAGAGAGAGAGAAAGATTAACCTACCACTTAAAATCAATAAGAAACTATTTTCTAATAAGTTTCAATTCTCTCCGTACTCAGAATTTCTCATATGAAGACCATGTCTATGTAAACCAACAATAAACATTGAGACCATGACTTTCAGAACAACTTAATTTGGCTGTAGTTATTTCAACATGTCAAGTGAAAGTTAGGGTTTCTAGGGCTGCTATTTCCTACTTTGTTTATACAACTAGAACAATGCACAAATAAATGACTATAGTTCATTTGTAGTAGCACCAAAGGAGACCAATTTTACTGACTTTTTTTCCCTCAGATAATTCAATTTATGTCTTTGCCTTGAAATTTGCAAGTTAGGTATTAGAAATCTGATTTCCAAATTATATCAAAACATAGCCAACCGAAACACCACCAAATGTGTAAGAGAAAGTGCATTTATCTGAAAGTGTATCTTGTTTTAATAAGATTAACATATTATCTAAAAATATTCTAAAAATTGGGAAATGAGATCTCTGTAGACTAGCTGTGTTTGGGTCTTGGTTGTTCTAAAACTCCTTTCCTTAGCATTCCATGTGGCACTCTAGTATGGGAAAACACATCACTGTATCAAATGAGATTCATTATTTTAGTGGTTGAACCAAATATTTTCTTTTCTATCAGCAAATACAATCTTTCTTTAAAGCAAAAAAATTTAGCAAAGTTATTATTCATATTATTATTTGTTTCTGAGGATTGAACCCAGGGGTGCTCTACCACTGAGCTACATCTCCAATCTTTATGATTTTTATTTGAAAGAGGATCTCACTAAGTTGCCATGGCTGACCTATAACTTAAGAATCTGCAGTCCTCCTACCTTGGCCACCTGAATAGGTGGGATTACATGTGTGCCACCATGCCAGCTTGGTAAAGTCATTTTTAAGGTGGATATGTTATCTAAATTTGATTGTATGGAATCCAGGAATTTAAAATGCAATTTCATAAATAAAGCAAGCTTTGTGTTTCTCAGTTTCTTCCTTGGTTTCTCTTGTATAATTTCTCATTTTTTCTGGTTATACATGATGTGGAATCCCACCAATCATAGAGTTATATATGTACATAGGGTAATAATGTTTGATTATTCTACTATCTTTCCTATCCCAATACCCCACCCCTCTCTTTACTCCCCTCTACCTAATCTAAATTAACTCTATTCTTCTCTAACCCTGCCCACTTATTGTGAAGTAGCATCCACATATCAGAGAAAACATTCAGCCCTGGGTTTTTTGAAACTGGCTTGTTTTGCTTAGCATGATATTCTCCAGCTCCATCCATTTACTGGCAAATTCCATAATTTCATTCTTCTTTATGGCTGAGTAATATTCCCTTGTGTATACATACCACATTTTCTCTATCCATTCATCTGTTGAAGGACACCTAGATTGGTTCCATAATTTAGCGCTTGTGAGTTGAGCTGCTATAAACATTGATGTGTCTATGTCACTGTAATATGCTGATTTTAAGTCCTTTAGGTATAAACTGAGGAGCGGGATAGCTGAATCAAATGGTGTTTCCATTCCAAGTTTTCTGAGGAATCCCTATACTGCTTTCCATAATGGTTGCACCAATTTGCATGCCCACCTTGGTCTCTTTTAATAACAAATAAGCCAGTCCTAAAAAACCAAAGGCCAAATATTCTCTGATATGCGGATACTAACACACAATAAGGTTGTGGGGAGAATAGAAGTTCAGTGGTTTAGACAAAAGGGAATGAAGGGAAGGGAAGAGGGTTAGGAATAGGAAAGACAGTAGAGTCATTTGAACATAACTTTCCTGTATTCATATATGAATACATGACCAGTGAAATTCCACATCATGCACAACCACAAGAATGGAATCCTAATTAGGATAAGTTATATGTATGTATAATATGTCAAAATACACTCAACTATCATGTATGTCTAAAAAGAATTTTAAAAAATTGAAAAAAAAAGATTACCCATGTCCTAAGGCAGTTCATGTTACTGAAAAGGTGATTCTAAGAGTTTTTTTTGTTTTGTTTTGTTTTTTGTTTTTGTCCTCCTTAAACTTGGAATAAACATTTAAAGGTAAACTACGATGCTCATTTTCTGAATTTCCCTGCAGCCCTATTTATACAGGAGCAAGTCTTGAAGTTGGGACATACATAGGGAATGAGGCCTTTTCATGGTTCCTTTACGTAGGCCATCTGGTAAATATTTCAACAAACTATTCTTTAACAGTGCACATGTTCCCCAACCTTGTTGTTTGATACCATAAGCTGGTATTAACTACATTGTGAATCTTCAAACAACCAAGAAAAGAGAGATAAAAACAATGAATCTTTATTTGCGTGCATGCTTAGTGTTTCAGATGGTCTCAAGGATGCTCAGGAGCCCTGTTGGCATAATAAAAGCCCCAAATCAGGTGAGACGTTACATAACACAGGAGGAATTATACCTATACACACAGAACAAGCGATTTGGATACTTGCAACTTTTATCTATATGAAAATGTATCCAGTAAGACTCACTTATCCCATACTTAAATGAAATTAAACCTTGTCAACCACAAAGTTCAGGACAAAGATCTTTGATGTTAAACATAGGATTCTGAAGCAACTCTTTATTAACTAGGTATTTGGTAAATAACATTTATCTTCAAAGCACCAAACACACTATATGCTCCCAAGTATGTAGTAAGTGCTTAGGAACAACTGTGTTGAATTAATTTATGATCCTAAACTTTCTTTCCTCTGAAATATATTTTAACACTTTAATTGAATTGACCATGGCTTCATTGAGCTAATCAAAGGCACTTCCTATCTTGAAGCTAATTTTATTTCCATTAATACGGCCTGTGCAATACAGGTAATTTAAAACAGCAAGTACATGCTGAATGCAGCAGCTCTACAGAGTTTTTTTTTTGTACAGAATGTCTGATTATAAAAGTCAAGGCTATTCTGAAGCATTGCATATTATAGAAAAACAAAGGAACAATAAGTCTAAGCGATGTAACCTTGATTTTTTTCTTAGAATTTTTGTCTACTAATCCAATAGTGAATTTAATTTTTTTTCAAAATAATAAAAGGACCAAATTAATAGAGTCAAAATTGTTGGTAATAATCACTATTTAAAAATTCATACTGAAACTTAGTGAGGCCCTAAGCAACCCAGTGAGACCCTGTCTCTAAATAAAATACAAAAAAGGGCTGGGGATGTGGCTCAGTGGTTGAGTGTCCCTGGGTTTAACCTCTCATAACCCCCCCCCCCAAAAAAAATTCACTTTTGGTGGGGTGCCATGGTGACTCTGGTAATTCCAATGACTCCAGAGACTGAGGCAGGAGGATCACAAATTTAAAGCCAACCTCAGCAAAATAAAAAATAAAAGAGTGCTGGGCTGTGACCCAGTAGTTAAGCACCCCTGGGTTTAACTCAAGTAACGAAATAAATAAATAATAAAATTTCAAAAATAAAGGCATTAAAAAATATAAAATCAAATCAAATAAAAATTTCCCATTGGTGTGGCTCAGTGGCAAAGCAGGGGCTTTACCACTAACACCAAACCCTGGGTCTGATTCCCAGCACCACAAAAATAAACAAATAAAAATTTACACTTCTTAACATTTCTCCTATATCAGTAATGACTGAATTTAGAACAGATGTCTTCTTGGAAGACAGGGATGCATAGTGGTTAAGAAAATGAGTTCTGTAGTCATCCAGCCTTGGTTCAGATACTGCTTTGTCATTTACTAGTTATGTCACCTCCATTTCCTATTCACCAAAACAGAGCCAATAATTGCACCCACATCATAATGTTATATGGGCAGTAAAAATGGCAATATGTACAAAGTGCCATGCCTGCCACATAGTAAGTGTGTAAAAGAGGTTAAATGTCAGATTATCAAGGGATTAAAGAGCATTACAAAGGACAAGGAAACAATGAACGTCTCTTCCTAAGGTGATATAGGGCACTTGAGTTGTCTTCTTGTCTTCTGTTCAAAACAGCATTATGGGATAGTAATTATCTTAAGTAAGTGTTTGGAAACGTGGAGCAGAATGACCTAGGATCTCTTTGCTGTCTTTCTTTCCTTTTGTAGGGGGATGGTGGTGCTGGAGATATGCATGCTAGGCAAATACTCTACCACTGAGCTATACCTCCAACCTTCTTCATGTAAGATTTTAAAACGCCATTGTATATATTGCAAAGCTAATATATACATGGCCATATATTTCTTCTCTCTCTCTCTTTCCTAAAAATAGAACCCAGGGCCTGGTGAATGCTAAGCACATGCACATGCTCTACCTCTGAGCTACACCCTAACCCAAGTTGGCCATATCTTAATGAAATCTTTGACCCTGACTGAGCTCAGCCAGTAAAGTACATAGGTTAAAAACTCAGGCCAGAGATAGATTCATATATATTTATTGGCACTTTTCTAGAGTTTGGATTGACAAAGATAATTTTTAAAAAATTTGTATTTGAGCAACTTTATAATCTGACTCTTATATGCTGATGCAATGATGAATAAAATGGAGAAGGAATGGAATCTGAAGGAAGTGCTGAGGAGCAGGAGATGGCTGGGGTGGAGCTCAGCAAGCTTAACTGGGAGAATGAGGGGAAACTTCATAGAGGACATCAGAACTGGAACTGGAAAGTGAGCAGTAATTTATAGGGCAAAAAATGATGGAAATGTCATTAAGGAGTGGGAAAGGCAGACCCAGGAGCTTCCTCCCTGGAGAGATTGAGAGGCTCTGTGCAGCTGAGAAGCATTGAGTGCAAATGGAAAAACGTGGCTAGAGAGACCTGGAGACAGGGCTGGGGCCAGGCTGCAAAGGCCTTGCAGGTGAATTCTGGTGAGAATATGATCCACTGACATGTTTTAGTATGACCCAGGATGAAATTGCCTTTTAGAACAGTGATTGTGGCTGTAACGTTTAGAAACCATTTAGAGGAGTGCAGAAAGAGGTTGAGACAGAAAGACCAGTTAGGAAACTTGGATGACCACTGTGCCTCAAACATGGTATTAAGATGAGGTGAGGTCTTAGATTCCAAGGACACTTCCCAGGTAGAATAAAAAAAACAAACAAACAAAAAAAAAAAAAACTATGGTGCTTGAATGAGAAAGGGGTCACTGTGAGATGGCTCTGTCAAAGATGTGCCCAACATCATCACTGTATACCTGAACCACCAGTACACATTCAGATGAGCAGAAGTTAATAAAGGAGCAGTGGAGAAGTCAGATGGGATCAGTCGGAAAGTGTAGAACCTACAGGTAGTTACTGCAGGAAAACTGCTTCCTTCTCTCCTCACTCTGCACTGGAGGTCAAGTGCAACTCAATCCCCACCTAGCCAGCAGCAAGAGGAAGCATGCTACAAGCCTCATTTCAAGACAAGAACAACTATTCAGACTTTACTGGGAACCCATGACCATGTGGCACGTGCCTGGCATGTAGAGGGCACTTGAATGCTTGTCCATTGATTTTTATATGCTGGAAGCAAATAAAGCAAGGGACTGGATCTTAGAATTATAAGAGTCTTCTGAATCCACACTGTGCCCTGATTTCTTCATTTATAAAATGTGGATGAATATGTTGGACTTTTTTTTTTTTGATACTAGGGATTGAACCCAGAAGCTCTTTATTATTGAGTTACATCCCCAGCCCTTTTTATTTTTTAATTTTAAGTTTCCCAGGACCTTGATAAATTGCATAGGCTGGTCTTGAACTTGTGACACTCCTGCCTTAGCCTACCAAGTTGCTGAGACTACAGGTGTGAGTAGTCTTCTCTTTAATTCCTAAATCATGCCTGATTTAGGAATTAAAGAGAAGAAATTCTTTATGTAAGACATAATCAAAAGTATTAATATTACGAAGAGTAACTATATGAGATCCGTATCTAATCATAAGTATTATCTATTAAACAGGAGCTCCAAATTTCATATACATGCACACACACACACACACACACACATTTTATACTATTTTACATATATCTAAAGTGTTTTCTTCTACCTTTTTTTCCCCCATGAAGCAATTAGGTAAATAGAACAAAATGCAAGCATTCTCAAATTTATACAGGAAAGTTAAATTTGTTTGTAAGTCTTACTGCAGGAAAACTGCAGTAAGAAAAAAATCTAAGGAGGGGTTAGTTTTGAGAAAAACTGAATATTTGCAAAAAAAAAAAAAACACTTTATTTAAAAAACCAGCAGTTGCTGGAAGTGTAGCTCAGAAGTATAGTGTGTGCTTAGCATACACAGGAGGCCCTGGATTCAATCTCTAGCATCACCAAAAACAAAACAAAATAAATCCTCTAATACCAAGGGCCTAGTTTGACATCTACCTATAAATGTTATTCATTTCATAGTAAAATATTATTATTTTAAAAATCTTAATGTACTAAATAGCTAAATTTAATAAGTTATGAAAAAGGAAATGTATCAAACATGTAAATCATCAGAAATGTTTTTGATCAGGAAGAATCTGATGAATCATGAATGTTTGGAATACACCAGTTAGTGATTTTCCATTTAATATCCTCATCATAAATAACCCCCCAAAATCCAATGAGTATGTGAATGAAATCAAGAAATAATAAGGGTTGGGGTTGTGGCTCAGGGGTAGAGCACTTGCCTCACATGTGTGAGGCACCGGGTTCGATTCTCAGCACCACATAAAAATAAATGAATAAAAATAAAGGTCGGTCAACATCTAAAAAAGAAACAATCATTGCACACCTAGTAAGTATGGGTAGGCTTTACAATGAATGTGTGAATGAACTGGGCTATTTAATTTTTAAAAAGGATTGCACAGTGCTGGGGATGTAGCTCAGTGATGGAGCACCTGCCTAGCATGGGTGAGGCCCGGATTTGATAACCAGCACTGCAAAAAAACAGAAGAACTGCACAGCATTTTCTCTTAGAAAACAGTCCTTGTAGTTATTTTAAATAATTCTTGGAAACCCCAAGATAGCTCTTTGCTCTAAGTTCCACCTCTAAGGACAGCCTCCCTTGAAAACAGCTCCTCTCCCTCTCTTCTTACTCCTTTTTTTTCCCCCTTTTAAAAAGAAAAAATACAGATGTATCAGTCTTAGACTTGTGCTTTCTGGCATTACACATGAAAACATTTACAAAATAACACTAAATAGCCGTTTTTCTTTTCTTTTTAATTAGGAAATTACATAGTCCTTCAAAACTAGATATTTTACTTTGAATTTTATTTATAATCAAAATATTGCCCCAGAACCCTTCTCTTAGTCTTCATTCCTCAATTAAACGTGTTGCTGTGGGGCTTTATGTCACTGTTGTATGACAGTCCTGCAGATGGAAAAGGCTTAATATGGAATTAAACTAAGTCATTAATTATACAGACAAGTTAAAAGAAATCTAAGTGATGAGTCTTTGTTATGGTTTTGAGGTGGTGTCCCCCAAAAGCTCATGTGTGAGCCAATGCAAGGGTTCGGAGGAGAAATTATTGAATTACACGGCCTTAACCTAATCATTGAATTGATTCCTAATAGGATTAACTGAGTGGTAAATGGAAGCAGGTGTGGAGGGGCTGGAAGAAGTGGTTCACTGGGGGCGTGGCTAGGGGGTATATATTTTGTGCATGGAGAATGGAGTCTTTCTCTCTCTGCTTCCTGTTAGTCATGTGAGCTGCTTCCCTCTGCCACACTCTCCCGCCATGATGTTCTGCCTCACCTCCAGCCCAGAGAAATGGAGCCAGTCTTCTATGGATAGAGACCTGAGAAACTGTGAGCCCTCAAATAAGCCTTTTCTTCTCTACAATTGTGCTGGTTGGGTCCTTCAGTCACAGCAGCGAAAAAGCTGACTAAAACAGTTTTATTAAAAAAAAGTAATCTGGCAAAGTGGCAGCTGTTTGTCTACTAACTTGTGAGAAGGAGCCAAGTTAGACTAGGAGTACAAATAATGTTCATACTTTGCTATTGTTCATATGAAATATTTTCTTGTTTAAAATGCCACTGATGGTTAAAATTGTGATTCTCACAGAATAGGTCATTGCAGATCTATTGCTACTATATCTGATCTGAAATTGAAAAGCACCCCATGCTAGTAGGACACATCACACTGTCATGTACATTGGGTGAAAGGCGAACTGTGGAGTAGGTGAGACCATGTTCACTGAAGGATACATTTTTTTAACTAATAAAGGAAACTGTCTTTTGCACGCGATGGCAAAGATGGGGAAATTTTAGAGAAATTAGAAATACAAATTCTGTGTAAATATCTTTATTTTGGATGATTACCTATTATGGCAAGAAGACAAAGCAGAACAACTAAATAATAATTCAAACTGTACAAATGGTAGAATCTTATGTAACATTACCTTCAGGATAATGCCACTATCTATTGATTACTATTCTACTGAAAATTGGTCTGTCTTTTCTCTTCTACCTTCACTCATAAAATAAGTAAGTAAGTAAATAAATAAATAAATAAATAAATAAATAAATCCAGCTTGGAGTTTCTGCTTAGTGAGGACAGGAGTATTTCTTCAAATTCTTTACACTGAAAATTAGGAAACAGTAGAATCTGCCAAGTTGGATTAAATTATAGATTTTTATTTTTCCTTCTTCCACTGTTAATGAAACTCATTATTTCAAATGAAACACAGACGGTAAACCAGACACTCTTCATTTTGTGCAGCAGAAATGACATAAATCATTCCCCTAAATTATATTCAAGTCACTGTTTAGTCCAATCAATCCCCCACAATACTAAATTTCCAAGTCAAGCATAAACTCTAGTTCTTGAATCAGCATTTCTTTAATACTACCCAGGGGATGAGAAAAGAGAGTTCGGCAACTCCTAAAAGTCCTAACATTTTCCCTGAGAATTCTGACATTGGAGAAAAGTATATAAGATACAAAAACTCTAGCAAGCCAGGAAAGTTTTAGTTGTTGTTCTTTTTTTTTTTTTTTTTCATTCTACCTACCCCCCATCCCGCCCCCCAAGTACTGAAGATAGATTCCAGGGCCTCACACATGTCTAGGCAAGTGATCTACCACTGAACCTCATCCTCAGCCCTTTTTATTTTGAGACATGGCCTCTCTGAATTTCCTGGGCTGGACTTGAACTTGGGATCTTCCTGCTTGATTACAGACATGCACCAGTCAGGAGGCAGGCTATATGAAGGTTCTGCTGGCCACCTGGTGCAAACCATCCCATGTATTTTACCCAATTAGTATGAAAAGTACCACCTTGTTTATCTGGTATGTGCCCTATTGCTAAATAACTGAAGGATTTGTTTTTTTACTATATAATAATAAATAGTGTTAAGGTATAACTATACACAAATAATAGATCAAATACTCTGTACCTCTGATAAATGATCTTTGAGCTTCCCCTCCCACCACCCCATGTCAGGTACTATTACAAATCAGAAAGGTTTAAAAATTCATATAGTGTTAATCTTTTTCATTTCATGGTTGTCTATAACCAACCTAAAGTATATTTCTTCAGAAGGAAAAATTATGTTGAGTTCCAACTCTTTATACTCTGCAGTTCACATAAAACATGAAAACTCAGAACTGACTTTTCAGTAACAACAGTGGTAGTTCATTTATCTGAATATAGTTGAAATGGTATTTTTAATTCAATGTAAAATGAGCAATTGCTAATGACTGGAAAGGTATCTTTCTCTAAGAAGGAAAATGATGACTAAATAACAAAAAGTCAAAGCATGATTTTTTTATTTCCTTACAACATTATTGCTCATTTAAAAATTTTTCATTTCTCTAGCAATTCTACTAGAGTTGTTCTAATAGTATACTACTTCTAGTAGTATATCCTAAGGAAACAAAGAGTACAAAAAAAAAAAAAAAAAGGAAAGATCTATGTACAGGTGTTCAGAGAGTAACTGTTAATACTGAAAAATAAGAAATATCTTGATTCAACAAATGGAATTGATTAAGAATTAAATGATTTTATTTATATAACAGAAAATTATGCAGCTATAAATGATGCCATAGATCATTGATGTCTAGCAGAAATAGAAGCGAGTAATGTTTGTAAATTTAAAGTTTTTAGTAGGCACATTAAAAATAGTAAAAGTAAATAAGGGGTTGAGGGTATAGATCAGTGGTAGAGCACTTGCCTCGCATGTGCAAAGCTCTGGGTTCAATCCCCAGCACCACAAAAACAAACAAAAAACCCAACTGATATTAATTTTATTAACATACATTATTTGATCCCATATATTTGAAATATTTCAATATATAATCAACATAAAATTAATATGATTTTATTTTTGTACTGTCTTTGGACTATAGTGTTTTATATTTAGAACACAACTCACACCAGCTATAATTCTAGTGCTTTGAAGTCCATGTTCCTAATGCCACAGTATTAAATAGTGCAGCTAGCTAACAAGAGTTAGAAACTCATTAACATTAAAATTTTAAAACATTATATGACACGTGTATAGTATGATTCTAATAGTATGCTTTAAAAATTCATGAATAGGAGGAAAAAACCTAGAGGGGTATATGCCAAAATGTTTATATAGTTGTTCTAGGGGTGGTTGGGTTTTCCCCCCCCCCCCCTGTACTTTCAAAATGTTTAAAAATAAACCTGTAATATTTTGAAGCTAATGAACAGATATGCTACTTAATATTTCCAATCAGCACTGATTAGATTTATGATGACTTAGACATTCAACTCTAAGAACCTGATCTCTGAAAAATGACTGCACTTAATCTTTCTTCTGTATTTCATGCTAGTATTCATTGCCCACAGAGAAGAATTCACCACTGTGAACAAGACTTACATTTTGAGCCTGAGTCCTAACATTTGCCCCTTAAATGTGGCGTGTGTAATTACAGCATAAGAACTGTGGGTAAATTATTTCATTGCCTGTTAAATAACCGTTTGTTAAGTCTAGACAACAATCATAAATAGCCATTATTTATAATGTTGCCATTCAAAGTACTGGGGGGGATTGTATAACAAACAGGCAATGTGACCAACACCTCCTTGTACCCCATGCTCTGAAGGAAAAAGAGACAGACATAAAATTGGCAAAGATGCTAAATATAGACACAATCTGCTTTGAGAAAGACTAGACTGAAAAGAATGCCACATGGATCAGCCAGTCACAGGCAGAGGTCTGGTTCTGCTGACCCTCTTTATTTATTTTGTGCCCCCCTTCTCAAAGGCCCTAAGGACAAAGCCAGCTCACCTTTCTCCAACCTTCTCTCTCAATGTTCCCCCTTTACTAGGTCTGTACAGTCAGTTATTGAGACCTCCTTCACTATATCCCCAGCAAAGTTCTTGTCACCTTAAGTCTGTGTAGAAAATACAATAGTAATTTATTTTATTGATAAATAATTACCGAAATCCTACTAATTGCATTATGAGGGCTTGCAGTCAGTAAGAAAGAGACACAAAAACACCGGTAATCACAGAGGGTGGACAGTAATAAAGGAAAAGAAGAGGGTTGCTATGAAAGAAAATAATAGATCTAGGATGGAGGTGAGTGTCCGGAAATCCTCCCTGATGACTGTGAGATGTGATGGATGGGAGGCGGGCAGTCAGAGCAGAAGGAAGCACCTGTCCACAGAGGTGCAAGTGCCATGGAGGATGGGGGTTAAGGGGATGCAGGAAGGGCCATCCAGTGATGGCTGGACCATGGTAAGGGAGGGACAGATGCCCAAGCCAAACCAGCCTTTGGGAGTCCAGCAGAGGAGCCAGCAACAAGCATGTGAGCAATGGCTTTTATTATTATCAACAACAAAAGCAATAGATAGAAAGCCCTTGAGCACTTCTGGTGAGCCAGGCACAGGAAGCACTTTACATATTCTAATTAACTCTTTATAGGAGCACACTGAGGTAGGAATTATTAACCACTTGAGAGCTCAGTAGCTTGTCTAGGGTGACATGACTTGTAAAAGCCAGAGCAGTGATCTGCTGGCTTGGGAGTCAGAACCTTAACCCTTGTTGGTACACAGCTTCCCTTTCCAAGTTTTATACCCTGATATCCACTGCAATATCCACTATCCTAAGAGATGTGGGGAAAGGAACCATTTATGAAACGAGATACTGGAAAAAGACAAACTGGGACTGAGGTTCCTAGAAGGATCAACCTGCTTTACAAATGTTAAGCATCAGATTCATTTATATCTAATGCCATGGAGTAAGAACAAAGAGATATAGATAGCATACCTATAGTACATATCTCTGTTTTTTGTTTTCCTAATATCTGTTGTCACATTATTATTATTATTAATTATTATTATTTGCCAAAAACAAATTTTCTTTGAGAAGTTATCCCTCATCTACTCTCAGTCATTAGTAGCCTGGCCTTAGGACTGGTTACAACCACCCTTCAAACCTAGGCAGTTGGAACATTCCATTCTTTTTGCCAGAAATGGATTTGGAAATGGTATATGACTAAAGCTACATGAGCTCAATCCTGCAACTTTCTTGAATAAATGAGGAGGTGCTAATATACAGCTGTGGATGTCCACACAGGCCCGCATGTTGGATGCCATTGCTGAGATGGAGGCCACTACAGGAGAAAGACCTGCCTGGGGATGAAGAGGTAAAGTCCTTATGAATCTCTGAGCACCTGGATTCAGCCATGTCAGAACTGGACTTCTCAGTTGAGTGAACTGACAGATTCCTTTTTTCTCAAAGAAGCCCTTTTGATTTGGATTTTTCAACCAGAGGAGAACTGGTGTGAGAGTTGGAGTGGTCTGGATAGTGATGAGTGAGGCCGATATGAGCCAAATTTGTAGAAAGGTAGTCAGAGAGACCCTAAGTTATATGACCACTGAGAAGACTGCCAGAGAGTTCAAGTGCTTGGAGTGAAATGCTCCCTCTTCCTTCAGGGCAGGCAGCCAAGAGTGGAAAACACAGTTTTGAAACGTAGGCGCAAACAGCCAGCAGTCAATAAATAGTTATTGCCTGATTAATGTGTACCAGACTCTGTGTGAGGTACAGGAAAATGATAATGAATAAGACATAGTCCCCTCCACCCTCGGCTTCACTGGGTACTCTGGAGGGCAGAGGAAGGAAGCACAGTTAGTAGACTTACATCATTTACCACAACCAGAACACGGTACATTAAATGCAACCCCTGGGCTAGGGATGTAGCTCTCCAAGACTTACTTGTTCAAAGAAGTGTTCTTTCAACAGAAACAATCATGTACAGTAACACTGAAATAAAACTATAAGACAGTCTAATTCATTTCATTAGGTACAGATGATAAAACAGGCAAAAGAAAGTTAAAAACACGGCCTCACAGTGATCTAACTAGTGTCTGTTTTTGAACAGCTATTGAATCTCCTGACTCTTAATCTTTCTTATTGTGCACTGTCCAATGTGGTAGCCATCAACCCCAGGTGACTATTTAAACTTAGATTTCGGATTAAAAGTCCAGTTCTCTGCTGCACTAGCTACCTATCGAGCCCCATAAAGTAGTGGCTGTGATGTGGGCAGCGAAGAAAATAGACTCTCTTCATCATTGCAATAAGTTCTATTGGACAGTGCTTTAGGCTTAAAAACATTGTTCTAACTCAGCATTTTTCCATACTAAAGGATGCTCTAAATACATTGATTCTGACACAGTAGGTTGGGATGAGACCTGAGATTCCACACTCCCAAGAAGTCTGGGCAATAGAACTGCTTCTGGTCTCAGGACCACTCACTGAGTACCCAGATTTCAGCTCACAGTTGTTTCTCTCTTCTCTGAACTCTGACTGGAGTTAATACTGCAAGCCCTAGTGCCCTTTCAGTTTAATGTACATATTCTTGCTTTCTCAATTAGATTTTAAGATCCTTAAGACAGAGCACAATATCTTACTATTCTTACATTGCTCAGTGTGAATCACACAGCGTAGGGATACTATAGGCAGTAGTTTTCACATCATGAAGTACCATTACATGTGGAGCAATTTGCTGCCAAATGCTGCAGTGTTACAGTTTCCTTTTTCTTTTTCTTTTCTTTCTTTCTTTTTTTTTTAAAAGACATTAGGTCTTTAACCTAACCATTTATTGCTTTAGCTTTCCCCAAAGTGAGATACTGGCAGCTGTATTATCTTAACTTCAAGAAGGAATACGGGAATTAATCCTGTTTAATGGTTTTAAAATGAATTACACATTTTACTAGAGCATACTTAAGATAATTTTAAAAACAGATGAAAAAATATATATGATGTGCATTTGATAGCTAAATGAATGCTTACGAGTTTCCTGAAGGCATAATTGATCATGAATGGTCTGTCTTAAAGTTAGAGAATGATTAAAATGTTAATAATAATAATAATCAGAAACTTTTTGTCCTTATGTTCCTGAGATCTTACATTCTGCATTCATGTAAGATTTTGAAAATAAAGAGCAACCTTTTTGAATGGGGACAGCTAGCTGCTTTTTTGACCTAAGTAGCTACCTCCCTAATTCTTATGATAGCTTTCCATTGGCAATTTCCTATTTTTCTCAAAATCTCAGTGATTACTATTTATAATGAGTTATTAATTAAGAACTGTGTAGCTCAGTTTAAAAGGTCAGTCATTTTTATATTTTAAAGTTATGTATTTTTTCATTAAGTTTAAAAAGTCCTTTGTGCCTTCTTCAATTTATTCCTTACAAAGCAACAAGAAATTTTTTTTTTTATTAATGCACAAGACTAAAAGAAATGTCAAGTATGCTGGGGTTCTGGTTTTGATTTTGGACTTCAGAGGACATTAAAGAAGCAGTGGAACAGAGCCCTTTAATTACAATCCAATGTCCTAGAGAATATTTGCTATCTCTTCCAGTTGGCAATCTATTCGGGTGAGAGGAAAATCATCTGTGATTGGTACAACATAAAATCATTCCACCTAGTCAAGTTAATCAGGGATTACATTGTATGTACATCATGAACTTTTCTGGTTTTGCTTAAGATCATGTTTGACACATTAAAAGATGGAAATGTTTCAAGAGTTAAATCAATAGTTTTATTTATGCTACAAAACCCAAGCCAATAAATGTTTGCACTAAGATTCCTCAAACTCTCATTTCACTTTGGGGAGGACAACTAGATGACAGCATCTTTTTTCTTCCCCAGGAAGAGAGTGAACTGCTCTGGCAGAAAGACTGCAGCAGTATAACAGTGAAGAGCTTGGCTGAAGTTGCTTCCTGAAACAAATTCTCCAACCTCTTCGCCATGTTGGCCTTGGGAAAATTAACTGTCTAAGACTCCGTTTTTTCATCTATTCAATGGGAATTTGAGTAGGGTTGTTGAGACTTTTAAATGCAATACTGATCATATGGCACTGAACATAGCAAACAAACAGCATATAGTAAGTTTTAAGCAAATGTTAGTTACTTTATTCTTTTGGTACTATGGATTGAATCAGGGGTGCTCTACATTCCCAGGTCTTTTTCCTTTTATTTTGAAGGCAGGATCTTGTTAAATTGCCCAGTCTGGCCTTGAACTTGTGATTGTCTTGCCTCAGTCTTCTGAGTTGCTGAGATCACAGGTGTGTGCCACCTCGCCCAGTGGTAATTACTTTTATTAAAACAAAGAGATTTATCATAGTTCAGTGGTAAAGAAATACTTTTCTCCACCTCCATCAAGCCCCTTTAAAATCTCCTATTTTGTGTTTATATTTAGAATCTGTAAGATATACAAAATTTCTACTTTTGAGAAGAATAAGAGGTATTTGGCTTCTTTTTTAAACGTGTTATCTCCCGTGTTCATTTTCTATCACTATGACAAACAGCTGAGGTTAACTAACTTTTCAAGAGGAAAGGATATTGACACAGTACTAAAAAAAAATTACATATACTATGTAATTACATACACTGGCAAAGGAGAAAAGCAGACCTTTATAATGGAGAAACCTGGTGCTCACCAACATTCATGCCATGGCTTTTTTCCCCCTTATGGTGCTGAGGATGGGGCTCTGCAGGAGTTCCACTGTTGGGCCACCTCCCCAGGCCTCAGGTGATCACTTTTAAATTCAGTTTGTTCCTGCTTGAGTGGCTCGTGATTTTGTGTCCAGCCAGACTGTCCCAAAAAAATTTTTCCCAAGCAATTTCTCTCCCTTCCCCCCTCCATTCTTTTCTTCTGAATGTTACTGAGGATTGAATCCAGGGCCCTGTACATGCTAGGCTTGTTTTCTACCACTGAGCTATGTATATTCCCAGCTCCAAGTAATTCTCTCTTTCTCATTTCTTTCTTTCTTTCTTTCTTTTTTTTTTTTTTTTTGAGATGGGGTTTCACTATGCTTGCCCATGCTGGTCTCAAACTCCTGAGCTTGTAGCTAAGGGAAGGGCTTCCTGTCTACAATCCTAGCTACTTGGGAGGATGAGGCAGGAGGATGGCAAGTTTGAGATCAGTCTGGGTAACTCAGTGAGACTATCTCAAAAAAAAAAAAAAAAAAAAAATCTAACCAACAAAACAAAACAAAAAAAACCTCCTGGGCTCAAGCAATCCTCCTGCCTCAGCCTACTGAGTAGCTGTGACTCTGGGCACACAATGCCGTGACTGACTCCCAAGTAATTTCTTGATCAGCAACAGAGAAAAGAATGTAGATGTAAGAAAATAATCTTTTATTAACATTGATGAGCAAACATGCCTGAAAACAATGGGAGACCTTTCCTGAAATCACGCAGGCTCAGAATTTGGCCCTTTGCCTTGTAGAATCTCCAAGTTTGATACTAAGCCAAAAAAAAAAAAAAAAAAAGAAAGAAAGAAAAATATAAATTATGAATACTCTGAAAAATACTCCCACCTCATTAATATGTCTCAAAACACATTGTGTAAGGATGAAGTTGATTAAATCACAGTATATATAAATTTGAAATGGACTAGAAATCAATCACAGACAAAATTGTTATAAAGAGACAAACTGAGAGCAGTGGACATAAATAAAAACTAAATGAAAACAGATTCATGCCATGGAAGGAACTTTTCACCTGACTTGATGCTGACTCTGCTCTCTGGTTTTGGGGAATATTTGAGGCAAACTGATGAAAGAACTCAATGTTCTTCACTTGGAACCGTTTAAAGGAGTGAATCTTCTATTTAGAACTCAAGAACTTCTCAAGCTGCCTCCCTTGGCCATAAAACTCTTCACTGTACTGGCTGAGTCAGCTTGTTTTGTGCACTTTCCAAGAACTTAATTTCTGTTTTGTTGTTGTCTGTCTTTGGGCCTTTCACTTTCATTGCATTTCAACTATTTTGCAAGAAAGACAAAGAAACAGAAATTCAAAGCAGGCATTTTGATGACCTGTTAATAGTCCTGACAAAATAAAGCCAATTTTTTTTTTCATTTTGTTTTGAATTAGCTCCAAGTTCCAAGTACTCATGTATGCTTCACTACCAAAGGGACCATCAGAGGAGATGTAAAGTTACTTTCTGTAATTAGAATTATTTCTATCCCTGCAATGGTATTTCCCATAGACATTGAGCTCCTACAGCAGAATCTTAGGATGGACGGACCTTAGAAATGAGCTACCTCCAACTTCCACCTGAGGCCCCTTCCCTACATATTTGTAAGAGAAAAGTTGTGTGTGGTGGGAGGAACCAGGGGTTTGGGAGCTGGATGGACCAAATAACCTTGTAATTTAAAACTTTACCTAATAAAGTTTTAAATTTCTGTTTACTCATTTGTAAATGAGGCTTACAACAGATATTCCTAAGGCTCACAGGCAGATTTTGTGAAATAACAGATGCACAAGAGCCAGTTGCACAATGCAATGGAGAAGAGTCAGGATTTGGAGTTGGAGCCAAAGCTAGCTGGCTCACATCCCGGTTTTACCTCTTCACAGCTGTATGTCTCTGGACAGGTGACTTCTCTTCTGCAAGGCCCAGTTTTCCTATCTGCAACATGGAGAAAATAATACACCTAATTCATCATGTTATTTTACTTTTTAAATGTTATTTTACTTTTGATTTTTTACTTTTTGGCAGTGCTGGGGATTGAACCTAGGGCCTCATATAAGACAGAGTGGGGGACCCAGAGGATGATACTGGGAACCTCCACGAGAAGATTCAACCTAGGAGTGTAAGGCATCCACCTTTACCAGAATAATACGAAGTGGTGAATACCAAGGGGCAAATAAAAGATGAAAAATAAAAATAAAAAATACCACTGGAGTTTTGAGGACTGAGGATTGGTTCTCTTTCAAGAGGTATGGTGAAAGTGGAAGGGGGCAGAATTTGAGTTGTGCCTTAAAGGTCAAGGTTTGGAGAGGAGATGAGCAAGATGGAAGTTGTCATTCCAAATGCGAAGAATGTGCTATCCTGTCCAGCCTTACTTCCTATTTATACTGATGGTAAAGATGCAAACCCAAGACTTGGAGGACTATGATCTGGTTTAAGAAGAAGAGTGAGATGGATGGGTTCTAGCTTTCTAAATAAGGGGGCCTCTGCCCATAGAAAACGAGAACAAAAGTATTAGTGGTAGCAACTTGCACTCATCTTAGAGGTCCACGTTTTCCATGGTATCAAGCAGCAGAAGCTTGGTCACAGGAAGAACATAACATACATCAAACAAGGGGGCTGGGGATGTGGCTCAAGTGGTAGCGCGCTCGCCTGGCATGCGTGCGGCCCGAGTTCGATCCTCAGCACCACATACAAATAAAGATGTTATGTCTGCCGAAAACTAAAAAAATTAAAAAAAAAAAAACCAAAAACATACATCAAACAAGCTCCAACAGAATCCACACCTAAAGGGCTTTGTGTGAGTGCAAAATAAAAAGTTAAACAGGAGGGGAAAAAAGATTGAAGCCCCTCATGTGGTTAAGCTTATCTTGACATAATCTCATGAATCATATGCAGAGTTCTCAGCTTAGGAATTATTATGACTACAAGCCACATCTTTCCCTTAATCCCCCAGTTCCGTGTCACCCCTTGTGCCCACCCCCCACCACATAAGGATATATCCACCGGAGTGATGCAAAGGCACCATTTCCTTATGCCCTCACATTCCTTATCTCTAGCACAAACAAAACCACCTCCCATGTTTTGTTTTGTTTTGGTTTTTGGTACCAGGGATTGAACCCAGGAGGCTTACTCACTGAGCCACATCCCCAACCCTTTATTTTATTTAGAGACAGGGTCTCTCTACGTTGCTGAGGCCAGCTTGGAACTTGGGATCCTCCTGCCTCAGCCTCCCAAGCCACTGGGATTACCGGTGTGCACCACTGTGCCTGGCCCATAGAAACCTGTGTGGGCCTATAGACCTTCCCAGCTTCTGGGATAGACTGCTCACTCATCTCCCAGTCTGGTCTCATCTCCTCTAATCTCTCCATTGTCCAGACTGTTACCACAAAGAGTATCCCCTACAGGATAAGATCTTAACTCCAGTTAGCAAGGCATCAAAGGTATCATTATCTGGCCCCAGCCAACCAGTCTCAGCTAAGATTCCAACACTCTCCCCTTGAAATTTGCATCCTGGCAACATCTAATTACCCAAGAGGTCCTTGAAACTTCTGTGTGGGGGCCTCCTCACTAGGCTAACAACCTGAAAGCATCTACTCATCCTTCCAGCCGAGCTCACAGAGTATCTTTGCTCTGACACTTTCTCGATGCCTTCCTTTCTGCCAAGATGCTTCCCTGTCTGTGGGCCACATAGTATTGTGATGGTTTAGTGTTTGATTTTTATGTCCCCTCTGTAGGTGCTTCAAAATCAGGGACAAAATCCTTTGCCTTTCTGCCTTCCAGCCTGGCACTCAGTAGCCCACCCAAACAAAAATTTGTTGAATGTGATTAAACTTTGAAATGAAGACACCAGGAAGCAATATCATTTGGTTAAAACAAACAAGCTTGAAGAAATCCACTGCAAACATTAGTTTATTTAAAGCAGGGGTGGGGAGACTTGAATGGGGATCTTTTCCATCATGTTATCATTTCTGTGAACCCGCTGAAACATCTCACATGTTGCCCCATAGGTCAAAGAAGCAAATTGATATTTGTTGAAAAGAAACAACCCTAGCGGTCCTTCCTTAACTTACAGTTTTGGAACTCTTTTCAGTGGATATTCAGATTTATCTAGAATATTTCCATGTCCCCCATACTACCAAAATAACAAACAAAAAAATCATCTCATAAACTTAGTACTAGCAAGGCAATGGGGATTTAGCACTAACAGCTTTGAGAACTCTCAAAATGCTTTCAATGCCATTTATAAAGTGGGAGACAGCATGAAATTGTCAAAAGGATTTCTCTTTTTTTGTCATCCCTTGAGAGAGGGTGACATATAGATTCATGCCTGAAGTAGCCGGACTAAACTCTAAAATCCTCAGGTTTCGAGTATTCGGTTAATTGCAATCATTTACTTTCCTTGGGAATTAATAGAAACCATCTGCTTAATGATAAAGCTGAGCTCTGCAATTATTTGAGGAAAAATGTGCCACAGTCAGCATAAAAAAAGCCTTATTGAGGAAGCCTGCTAGACATATGTATTTTTTATAATTAAAGCCAATCACATTCATTAATTTAAAAATGCTGTTGTGATCAGCTGCCTCAATTTAAAAAAAAAATTTTATCAGCACCACCCTTGTTAATATGCACCTATGCAACCTTCAATTTTAAACTGGCAGTAGGTTAAATAACTATAATTGTACAGATGGTTGCGATCACACACCAGAATGTTGAGGCGATCATGAGAAAAAATAAAAGATGGAGAAATAAATGTCTACTGTTCACGACAGATCTGCCTTCTGGGTCTTGTACCTATGTGTAACAGAATTATTTTCCTTCCTTAGCAAACAGGAAGCTGTTTGTAAGCACTCCAAACAAATTTCCTTTGAACTGGTCATCTCTCAAGCTCCTGGCAATGCTGACCGCAGTTTGCTAGCAGATGCAGAAGGTCCTTGGAAAACAGGCAGCTTTTGTTACACAGCAGCCTGCAGAATCAGGGGTGCCAACAGCCTCTCCTCTTATCAGCTGTAAATATTGATCCACCTGTAAAGAATAAGGAGGCTGTTTCTGCATGATGGTAAATAGATAGAGGCGGAGGAGGGTGGAGAAAAGAGACACACATGAGAGCCAAGGGCTTGAAGCTGGCTGCTTCTCTCTGTGTGGCCCTGGGGAGGGGGATGTTTATTTACACATGGTCCCTTCTAAAAAGAAGCTGGTGAAGTGTCTGCTTTTGAACTGGTCCAGTGCTAGAGTCCAGCTAATTTCAAAAGCAGAGACCATGTCGTTATTAACCAACTACAAGAAGGATTTTGAATTTTTAAAATCAGTTGATAAGAAGCAGATGATCCATACCATGCAGTCTAGTAAAGAAAAAACAAGAAACGGAAAAAAAAGGACTCAGCCCCCCACCCACAGCAACAACAATAAAACCCAAAACAACAACAAAAACCTGGCTCTATTTCTATAATATCTAGTCAAATCTACAGTTTTTTATCTACAGCACTGGGGTTAAGAAGCTGGATTACATAAAGTCTGACTGAAGTTGACAGAGATCTCCGTTTACCACTCATTACCTGTGAACATCCAAGAAAGTCACTGAATGTCATTATATGTTATTTTCTATTACTACAAACTGGGGGAAATAATACCACTCACCATGGAGGGTTGCAAGAATTAAATAATGTATGAAAAGCACTTAATCCAGAGACTGGACCAGAATAAATGCTCAATAAAAGTGAACAATATTTGTTATTTCATTCTTACTATCCTTGTGGCCAAAGTCAGAGTATGAACTAGCAAGAGAGTGTCAGCAATCTCTGACGCACACCTCCACCCTTGAAGGCACCTCTTCTCTCCTTTTCAAAGGGACTTAAGGGTTTAGGCAGCTGTGAGCAGAGGAGCAAGCAGCACTTGTACTAGAAATGCACATAAAAAGACCCAGTGTAAGCCAGGCTTACACCTGTAATCCCAGCGATTTGGGAGGCTGAGGCAGGAGGATTGCAAATTCCAGGCAAGTCTGGGAAACTTAGCCTGAGCCTGTCTCAAAATGAAAAATAAAAGGGGCAGGGAAAGTAGCTCTGTAGCAGAGTAAACCTGGGTTCAATTCCTGGTACCCGCTACCCTCAAAAAGACCATGTTAAATTTGAGTAAACACAATTTTCCTGAAAACAAGTAAGTCTACTGTATGAATGTGTTATGTTACTCTTGAAAAGCAAGTAGGCTATAGACCAAGAGGGATCTGAGCATCTCCCCAGTTCCATTATTTACTAGTTAGTTCACCTTGGGGAAATTACTCACCATGAGCTTTAGTTTTCTCATCTGTAAAATACAGATAATATCAGAACCTGAATGTGATGGAGTGAGTGGACCACAGTACAGCAGTTAAGAACTGTCAGACTGTCCGGGTTCAAGCCTGGCTCTGCCAATTTATTCTAGTTACCCTGGAGGAAGTTACTAGCTCCATTTCCTCTTCTAAAAAAAATGGGGATAATGAACCTCCACCAAGTCATGGTGATCATTAAATAGCTGAGACTATAGCGGGGGCGGGGGGGGGTCTTATGACTAAATTCATTTTGCTTTTTCTGAAAGTAAAAAAAGATAATGTACATATCTTGTGTGTGATTCAGTGCATGAGGTAGTAGCCATTATTTTTACTGTAAAGAAATGAGAGAAAATCAAGTGAGCCAAAAGGGCTAAAAAAATAAATAATAATAACCCATAATTTCAAAGTGGAAACTTTTAGAATTAAGTAGAAGCCTATAAAAATGACCAAAATGGTAGTTGGAGAGAGATTTTATTTCCAAGAAAATGATGGAAGTTTCCCCAATTATCTTTTTAAAAGGAGACTGGAACAGGACGCTGATGCATTCCAAAGGTAGGAGATGACTTCAGGTTTTTTCTTTTCTGACTCATTAACAGTTAAGTTATTCAACAGAGGAACTAGAAACCTATAGAAAGCAAAACCATTACACCAGGTGAGGCAAATTCCTATTAGAGCAGGAGGCGTTTCAAGCTTAAAAAACTTTCAGCCAAACCCAAGAGAATAAAGGGAGTGAATTTGTTAAAGCCAGCAAAGCCAGTGGTGGAGGTTGTAAAACTGAACTCCCCCGCTAAAACCTGGGCTCAGGTTCCCTTCACAACTCTCCCTGAGGCCCTCAGCGATACTATGAAAACTACTCCAGCTGGAATAAAACAAACTGAGCTTCAAACTCATTTTTTTCTTTATGCCTAGTAGCTTTGTAGGTAGTAAGATGTGGCACTTAGACAGCATAGTTCATTTAAAAGTGTGACTTTGGGTTTTTAGCTCCAAAAAAATCTTCAATCTTCTTTAGCATATGTAAATTCCAGAATAAAAAGAAAATGGAATAGACTTACCCCGACGACTTTTTTTATTTTTAAATAGTGTTATTGTGTTTATATGTGTAAAAAACAATAATCATCTTGTAGGAGTATAAAATCAGCTTAGCAATGTTTCTTCTCATTGGTTTTCTTATTCCCACCTTTAAAACTGAAAATCTGAGTACTACATATACATAATTCATTTTTTTTTTCTTATAAGGTAACACAAAGATCACTGTTCTAGTGTTTTGTCAAGATTCAGGAGACACAAGAGCTCAGGACCAAAAAGCTTTTCATGGTTTAACACAGAATTCTGAAATACAACAAGTGAATATTTGAAAGCTCTCATTCATTCTAAATATATTTTTTAAAATATTTATTTTTTAGTTATAGGTGGACACATCTTTGTTTTATCTTCATGTGGTGCTGAGGATTGAACCCAGTACCTCTCACATGCTAGGCGAGTGCTTTACTTTGAGTCACAATCCCGGCGGCTCATTTTAAATATTTTAAAAACAAGAAATAAAGGCAACATCAAGGAACAGCTTTTAAAAGCCATCCCCCTAGACTCCTTCTGGAATGACCATTATTTCTGAATAGCATTTTCTTTATGTACTAATTTGTTGCTTAGCATTAGCAATAACCTCAATCCTAACCCCAGTGTACATAAACCTTCTATTATTCTAAGGACCCAGAGAAGTAAAAGAATTACACCTTTCACTATTTAATCACCAAATTTGATTTTCTTTACAAATAGCCTGCGGTTAGGTCTGTAATATTTCTCATCTCTTAATTCTACTTTGAAGGTAAGCAAACATTTACCACTCTACTCAGTCTGCTGAACACAATCCATATTCTTTTCTGAGATTGGGCATAAAGCCCTATTGATTATGTTCAAGTGGCCACTTACAAGGTTGCCTTAAGCAATTGCTTGCTGAATTCATTGAATAAGATTTTCTAGCCTCATTTCTAGGTAGAGGAAAAAGCTACAGATCTCACCCCAACCCCCATCCCTTGCTTAAAAGGTTTCAATGTCTTTGCAGGGTTCAGGAGGAAGCAAGAACACTTGTGAGACCAGCAAGAGCCTGGGAAACCTGGATCCTTCCTTTTGTGGAATTCATCACAGGAATGCTTGACTTTTTGGTCTCTGTTTTCTTTTTGGTACTGGGGATTTAATCCAGGGGTGCTTTACCCCTGAGCTACATCCCTAGCCTACTTTTAAATTTTGATACAGGATCTCATTAAGTGGCTTAGGGCTTCGCTACATTGCTAAGGCTGGCCTCGAACTTTCTCCATCCTTCTGCCTCAGCTTCCCAAGCCACAGGGATTACAGGCGTGTCCCACCACGCCCAACACTTTTTGGCCTAATAGCAATGATCCCTACAGCCACCACAACAATTAACAGGGTCCAAGCAATGAACTGGTTCATTTAATCTTCACAACCACCTTTTAAGAGAGGTACTATTATTATCCTTACTGTACAGTACAGGTTCCAAGACCTGCCTAAGATCATCCAGCTCCTGAGTGTCCAGTGCCACAGCCAGGATTCAAACACAGGCCACCTGGTTGTAGGACTGTGCTCTTACATCTTGGTCAGGACCAATTCAAAAAATAGACTAAATCTTTGACGTACTTTTCCTTCCTACATTTTATTATTTCCTTTCCTTCATTTTATGGGTGCATTCTAATTATACAGAGCAGTAGGATTTGTTGTTTCATATTCACACCTGTACATAACATAATTTGTTCAGTTTCATTCCCCAGTATCTCCCCTTTTAATCCTTGACTTTGTAATTTTCTAATACATAGAACTGTATTATAAGCTTTGAAGGAGAATTAAAAGGGATAATGCAGAAGTTTGGGGTTGCAAACTTGAATGTACTTCACAAATGTCTTTGTTTTATTCAACAAATATTCCCGAGTTTCTGTGTTGTAGCAGACACCCAGGTTAGAATGAGACACTGCCCTGCTTTCAGAGAGCTTACAATCTGCTTACCAAGAAACAGACTATTAAAATTCTTCCAGAGTGATGACTTCTGGGTGCTACTCCGTGACAGGAACATGCACAGAGCTAACCCTTGGGAAGGGGTTGAATGTTTTTTAGGTCAAGTCAGTTTATATGTAGCAACCTTGCAGGGACTGGCCTGGGAACAGAGGTGCAGTGGTGTACGCCTGTAATCCCAGAGGCTCAGGAGACTGAGGCAGGAGTTCAAAGTCAGCCTCAGCAAGGGCGAGGCACTAAACAACTCAGTGAGACCCTGTCTCTAAATAAAATACAAAATAGGGCTGAGGATGTGGCTCGGTGATCAATTGCCCCCAGTACCCCTCCTTAAAAAAAAAAAAAAGTCTGTTAAATGGATGAAAGAAGACAAAGCAAGCAAATTGTAACTGGCTGCATCATTTGAGAAAATGCATTTCAAATTCTAAATAACTTGGAAACTCAAGTAATTCAGTTCTTTTCTATGTGCTAAAGCAGCAGATCATCTTGAGTCTCTATCCTCTCTTCCCAATATATGCTTCCCTTAAAATGGGAAGATCAATAATTAAAAGAGCAAATAGAATTTCAGATCTTATATCCCTCATTCATGGGCCAACTTCTTCTCTTTTCTGCAAAAACTCTATTTTTAGATGCCCATTTAAAAGTTGCATTGAGTCAGAAGAACTGGATCTATCCTTATGTTTTTGTGTCATGCACAATTCAGGAAACTTTTGAGTTACTACAATTCCAAGGTTTCTGTGGGAGTCATCTTGTTTTTACAAAATAGGCAAATCAAAATTTTAGGCTTCATGACTGTTTTATGTAACCATGTAAAGTTTTTCTATATATACATATAAAAGTTCTTCCAACACAAGCTAAGCTACTCATTCCAAAACATCCCATTTTTTTTTCAATCAAAAAGTGAACAGCTTTGACATTTTAAAACAAGAAGCTGTCACTTTCAGAATTTGATTAAACTATTCTAATAGCAGGCTGGAGTCATTAAAATTGGCTTTTCAAGAGACACTTCACATGCTTAGTAATTGGCATATTGGAGAGATGACAGTCTTTAAATCAGGCTTACAAGTCAGATAATGTCTCAAAGACTGGATAAAAGCATTACATACAAACTACCTATTAGAAATGTGTTTTGGTATTATTTAAGCATACATACAGCCTGTGCCTCTTCATAATCAAATAATGCTAACTTGCATAAATAAAATGTAATAGTTACACCTTAGATTAATACATACCTCAGCTTTGGTGAGAAACGTCAAAAGAAATTCTGTGAAATATTTATGTTACCTTAATTCAAAAGCAATATGCAAAAGGCATTTCATAATTATTCTCTTTGTCCATTATTACCATTAAGAGGGAAAAAGGGAGGGAACAGCCAATAATTTGTTAATGGTTTAGTAGAGAAATGCCAGGTTAATTAAAACAAAACAAAACAAAAAAAGGCACAATGTTTCCTAAGATTTACTACCATTTTATTGAAGGGCAAACTTTCTTTAAAATTCCAGATGTGAAACTGCCTTAGGAAAATTCCGATGCTGTTGTGGAAAATGCAGTGAAGGCTTCCAACAGGACGCTGCTTGTCTGGGTCCCTGGCTGCTTTACCCTAGCCCAGCAGATGCCAGCCATGAGTGGGCGCTGGACCACAGGCTCACTGGGACCAGTCTGCCGTTGCCTGTGGGTTACTAAACTACAAAGCAACACTGTTTTAAAAGTCTTCTTACAGAAAGTAATAAAGTGCTCTTTCTTGGCTTTTATGGCCTTATTTTCTTTTAAAGAACTTCATTCTCCTGTAAAGGAGTTAGAGCTGAAATATACGGTTGATAACAGTATCAATGTCAGCCAACGGGTGCTACACTGAGAAAGCAAAAGGCATTGTTGAATGGGCAAGTATATTGATATTAGTTAATTTTCCTTACTCAGCCAAACAGGCAAGGGATTAAAAAAAAAAAAGAATAAAAAACTCCTGACATTTGACCAGATGTACCAAACTGCATGATTGATTATATACATTTTTCATTTACAAGGAGTTTTAACTTTTAGGGTGCAGTTTGGAGTATAAATTTCTGTAGAAAATTAAGAAGCTGGGAGCACTGAAGAGTCTGAAAAAAGGAGCATTACTATGTTCCAAAAAGAAAATCAAAGGACAGTGAGCTCAGGCCTTTGTGAAGGGCTAGACATGCATCAAAATTCCCATAAAGCCATACTTTTCTTCCTTGATCGCTGCCATCATATCTTTCAAGCTGTTTCCTGGTGGCTTTTCGAATAAAAACACTAAATATGTAATGATGTAATTCTATAATGATATAAACCTTTGGAGCTGTCAGAGAAATTTTGAATTTGGAAAGTATTTTGATGTAAAGATGCTTAATGATATCATCCTAGTTACCATGAACCAAAAGAAAACCCACTCAAAAATTTCCATGCTAAGGGAAACCCCTTGGTTACTCTGTCATTAAATATAGGCAACTGACCTATCTCTTGTCTCTAGTACTAAGTCTACCTGATTGGATTGAAAAGCATATCTTTATCAAGTTCCTATGGGGGAGCTAGGGACAGAAAATTCTAGGTGTGAAGTATAGAGCCTGTGCTGAAGGGTTTTATGCAAAACACAAATCCAGGCAAATAAAACACTTCTATCCATGATCTCTAAGCATTTCACAAAAGGATGTACTAAGCAATAGTTCTCAATACAGTGGAAATGAAAGAAACAGAGACCAGTTCTTCAAACTTAGTGTAAAGAATTCAAGTTTTAGATACCACAGATAAATGGGAAATCTCCTGTCAACTTTTAGGTGTTTGTAATCTTTTAAGTCTGTATTCAAACTTCTAGTATTTCTATCATTTGGGACCATTTGGAACTATTTGTTGGATAGAGTGGAAACATGGTCAGAGAAAAAGGGAGAGAGACAAAAAATATGATCCAATTTCCCATCAAAGACTAGTAGTTACTATTTCCATATTTTATTCTGGATTAGATTGTTATTTAGTTACTTCTGTGCATTTTCATGGCTGATGTCAGTATTCTTAAATCTGGGCAGTTATCTCACAAAGGGCCACCATTATTCATAAGGAAGGGCAGGTAAGTACGTATGTATATCTGGTTCTGGAAAAAAATCCCCCACAGTCTTAGCAGGTCAAAAGCCCCACCTCCATGCAAAAAAAAAAAATGTTCTATTTGGAGTTCTGATAACCAGTAATAATATTGCTCACCAAGTTAGCAATATAAAATAACCTTGGTGAGCAATATAAAAAGTATTAATAGAATTCCGTCCCCCCAAAGAACAGAAAGATCCTACAGGATTTGTGATGCTATAAATCTCTGGAGACAGGTTATATCCTTCCCACTTCCCTGAGGCATTTGTCACATTGCCAGACAAGATTAGAAGGAGATAACCCTCAGAAACTTTTTGAAGCTATTAGAAAGATGATGTTAGGGAAGGGGCTCGGAGGTTTGGCTTTATCAAACCAACATCCTTCAAATGCTAACCACTAATAATCAACTGTCCTAGGCTGGAGCAGGAGGGTGGAAATGGAGCCACAGGGGGGTGCATATTCAGAAATAACCTTTAGTCTGTTTTCCTTTCCTTCTGTGTGTTGTGAGGGAAAGATCTGTTTCAGAAAGCACAATAGAAAAGCTGTGAGTAATCCTTTTAAGAAAGGACCTTTCTAGCCGCTCCCAGTCACTTGTCTGACCTTTGTTCTTCTGCTGAGCTTTCCCATTACTCCACCCAAAGTTTTCTCCTGAATACTGGCTTTTTTTTTTCCCCTCTACTCCATTAAACTTATGAATTTGCAGCTGTCATAGAAAAGCTAACTGATGGCACTTACGTTCTGTGCACGTGTTTTCAAGTGTGTCATTGACTGCAGGTAAATTATTCTGTCCAAGAATTAATAAAGTAATTTGGTTAAAATTTAAAGGCCATACTTCCAGAAGGTCTCAGATAGTTTTCAATTGCAGGCTAATGCGCATTGTTGCAAATCCTCCCTAGAAACTTTATCAGAATGTAAAGTGAAATTTATCTTAAGTCTGTTTTTAATGATAAGGACTCATTGTTTATGCGTAATAACCATAAAATGCTGATGTATAGTATTGATGAAAAGTTGTATCCAGGAATGGCCAAGGTATTGGTTAATAATAATGTATTTCCAAATTTAAAACCACCCTGGGAGGAATGGGGATGTAGCTCCTAGTTGAGCGCTTGCCTAATGTGTGTGAGGCCCTAGTTTTCAGACCACAAAAAAAGAAACATAACCACACTGGGACTTGATAGTCACGGAACTATCATTTTATAGTTACTCCAAGAAAAATAGGTGAAAATGTAATGTGCTACTCATTTTCAAATCAATCAAAGGCTAATATGTCTTTTTTTTTTTGTATTAGAAAAAAATAAAGTATATATGCTAACATGGTAATATCAACAAAGGGAAAAATTAAGATGGTGAGGGAAAACTCATTAGAGATTATGTGAAAAGACAGTAAAATTCAATTTGAGAAGGTAAAGTTAGTAACATTTTTTAAAAAGCAGACTCAATAATATATTATCTGCATATTAGAACTACACAAAGATTTCACAAAAAGTTTCAAATGTACTTGAAATCAGCTGATAAAGCAATAACTACAGTGGATTTCTAAGAAAGCGCCTCTGGAAGATATTGTAAAAATTAGAAAAAAATTAGAGCTAGCAATGACTGTAAGAAAAAAAGTAGAAAGCGAAGGTTCAATAATAATTACATGCAGGTAAACACAGGAAGATAAAATTTAAATATCACTTCACAATGTAAAGGAGAAATATGAACATTCTCCTCATTTGAAGAGTGACTCTGATATCCTAACTTACAGAAAAAAGAGAAAAAAATAATCATATAAGCGTGGAACAAAAGAAGGAGATTACTGCCTCAGAACACTGAATCACCAACAAAGACAGAGCTTGCATTCCAAGTTGTAGCAGATTTAATAGAAATGTTTAAATTGTGATCAGGACCATTTCATGGTTCTGGAAGACAGGGCTAAGTTATTGCCACAAATAGAAATTTACCTGTGGCAAGAAAGTTACAACAAGCAGGATGAATAAGAATATTAGCTTCTTTCTCAAACTACATAAATATTATTGTTTTTTTTGGAAGCCCAAGGTTTTTTTTTTTTTTAATTTATCTGTAAGACTTACTTATGAACAAAGAAATCCTGATCAATTGTTAGATATTTAAATAAAATAGAAATAGAAAGAATGTATAATTTATTATGCAAACCAGGAAATTTTTAGAGGATAGGTATAATTAATAATTATGATGGACTACGGGCATAATCCAGGATGGCCACTCTAAAATACAGAGTCATTTCTAAAGTGAAATATCAACAAAATTTGATTCATTTTACCATCTTTCTCCAATGATGAAAAATTTTTCTTGAGGTCATATTGAAGCCAGATTTAAAGTTAGGTAGTCAGTGTAGTTAGGTAAATCAGGTCTAATATTGAGTGAAATCTAAATGGAGGCCATGTTGAGAATGAATTTCCAGAAAAGTTGAGCAACTCTCGGAATGTTAATGAAGTCCAGGAAAAAGCCCAAGGCCAAAGTCCATCCCAAAGAAATGTTAATGAACAGCCCCAGCAGATTTAAAGATAGCCCATCCCAAAGAAATGTCAATGAACAGCAAACTTGAAGATGCTGACTCCAAGTGCCTAGATTACTTCTTTGGCCCCCTGTGTCCCAACCCTTTGGGCCTTCCCACCTACATTCCATCACCGAAAACTATAAAAAGGGGAAACAACCGCACTTCCACGGATTCCACCTCTTGGGTCCCCTTCTTCCTCCGGGAGAAGTCTTTTCTGCTGTCCTTTAATAAACTTCTAATCTGTAATCTGACCTTGCCTCGGCATGCTTCTTTGGTGTTATTCTTCAACATTGGGGAAGCAAGGACTTGTCACCGGTCAACAGAGGTAACAATATTTTAGAATCTAACGATACTACTAAAGTATTCAAAGAAATATTTTTGGGAAATTAAATTGTAGAAGGATTTAGGTGGTGTTTTTTTTTTCTTCCTTCTTTTCTTCAGAATTATTTGGATTCCAGAGTCCTAGTGGAATGTAAACAAAAGCAAAAGGACAAGTTTTTGTCTTGTATCCAGATGTAGAGCTCAATTCCACTGGTAATAAAGAATGATAATTCAATTATTGCAAAAGGGATTAACTTGCATTTGATTTGCATTTACTTAAATAAGTGGGGGCAAGAACACCAGCACTAGTAAACTGAAAATAAACGAAGAATCCTAAAAAGAGTTAACAGATACACACGTTTAAAAATATTATTTGCAAATATTTGAGCCAGTACAAACAGAAATACAAACATTAGTATCTTAATTGGGCTTCACTGAAGCGAAGGGTGCCCGTATTAGCATGATCCCTGCATGCCTGCTGCGATGGAGCTTTGTGGTACTGCAGGGGAGGAAGGAAGGGCCCTGACTTCTTCAGGCTCTAGTCTGCCCACGCCCATGCAGAGAGCTGGGGAGGCAGGGAGAGCAGCAGCTGCAAGCAGGGAAGACAGAAGGAAGTACTTCTCTCTCAGGGCAGGGAGGTTGTGGGGAGCGCAGTGGAGAAGGGCCATGGGAGATAACTGAGCAACCTGGGACCCTCTCTCCATCCTAAATGTGCACATTTTTAAAGCGCATAAAATACTAATGATACAATTTAATGATAAATTGACATTAAATATTGCAGAATGAAATAAATGATGAGATCTTTCTGGGACAAGGGAAAGGAAGGCATGAAGATAGAGAGACACAGGGGGAGGTAGTCCAGGTGATCCTGGTACTGTGCTCATATCAAGCAAACTAGAACAGAGTGCACTGGAAAAGAGGACCTAGGTTAGGAGGGAGAGATAGGAAAGGTTGGTAGCAGGTCCTAAATTACAGAAAGATGGGAAACATAAGTTCTAGGGTGTTCTGTTGCAGGGGAGGACTACACATTACAGTAATGTACTACATATTTCAAAAGAACAACGGAAAAGGATTTTGAATATTTACACCACAAGAAAAGACAAATGTTTGCAATAGGTATACTTACCATGACTTAAACATTACACAATATATACATTTATCCAAACATCACATGGTGCTGGGTGTGGTGTTCACACCCCTTGTCCCAGCCACTCAGGAGGCTGAGGCAGGAGGACCACAAGGTCTAGGCCAGTCTGGGCAATTCAGTGAGGCCTGGGCTGGTGATGTAGCTCAGTGGTAGAGCACTTGCCTAATATGTTTGAGGTCCTTGGTTCTATTTCCAGTACTACAAAAACAAACAAAAACATCAAATGGTACCTCATGAATATATACCATTTTTATGTCAATTAAAAATAAAATCAAATTGAAAAACAAATGCATGAATCCAGCTCTTCGCTGGATTCTAGTCTAGCTATCATTATTCAGTAACTGTGATCCACTGTGACTCAACCATTTGGAACCTGCTTCTTCAATTATAAAATGAGACAACTGACAAACAGGTTTGCTATCAGGACTATGTCAGAATGTGTGATAAAGCTTTTTGCCCCAAAGGGCTGATAGTGTAGCTCAGTGGTAGAGCATTTGCTTAGTATGTGAGAGGCACTGGGTTCCATTCTCAGTACTGCAAAAAATTAAAAAGAAAAAAAATCATTCTTCACCTCTGAAGCCTTAATTAAATGTAATAAAATCAATTTCTGCTCCCCCCCCCTTTCATCAAATGTTTTATGCTATATTGAGCGGGGCCACCAGAGATAAAGAAGTAGTCAGTGACTGTCAATGTGTTGACATAATCATCAAGGTCTGATGATTATTGGCTTTTTACTTGAGAAACATTTATTTACTCATCAAGTTAAAAAAAAATGAGCCGCTATTAAATGGTTGGTTCTAAAACATAAACTCAAGACAAGACAATTCAACTCAAGGACCTCAAAGTTCAAAGGGCAGAAGATAAAATAGAAAGAGATAAAGTGTAATATGTGTTGCATACGCTAAGTGGAGGTCTGAGGTGGAATGAACTGGAGGAAGTTGCATTCCATTTTTGTCAAAGGGTCAGCTCATCTTTTACTATTCCAATTTCTATATGTAAGGGGTAAAGGGATTATTTTTACTATTTAAAAAATTATTCACAATGGGGGCTGAGGTAGCTCAGTGGTAGAGCCCTGGCCTAGCAAACACAGGGCCCCAGGTTGGTTCCCAAGCACTGGGAGAAAAAAAAGAAAAAAAAATCACAAAGAACTAAACTGGCCTTGTGGGGGAATAAAAAAAAAAAAAATGTTCATACCTAAAAAAAAATGTTTAGCAGATTTAGCCCTAGCATTCTAATCTAAAGCTTTGTATCCAAGTATAAAAAGACTGTCAATTAAATAATCTGCTGTGTATTAGAAGTATTCCTTGATGGATACGGCCAATTATTGAACTAATATTTACTGAATACACATTCTGTGCCAGGCATTCTGTTAAGGGCAGGATACACTCTTTAATAATCTCTAATGTCTCCCAAAAGTCTACACTGACTCCTTCTAAACGAAACTGCACCTCACGAACTTTCTGTACAAAAGCTGCAAGGGCACAGTCTAGTATAGAAATTTATAGTCTTGCCTGATTGTTTCTGGGATATTTCCTAACAAAATGAATGAAACTTTTGGTGTGTTGTTATCAATCTTTATAAATACTTCAACTGTTCTTTTTTCAACTTGTAGTCTTCTCAATCTATAGAATACGAGCACTCTTTCCAAAAATGACATAAATGTCCAAAACAGAAGGTTAAGAAATATAAAGAATTCAGGGCTGGGGATGTGGCTCAAGGTGGAATGCTTAACTAGCATGTAGGAGGCCTGGGGTTCAATTCCCATACTGCAAAAATGGAATATAAGGATTATCCTCTTTAGGTAAGATATGCATTCCTCTTTAAACACAAACAGACCCACAAAGAAATATAAGAGAAACATTATCACCCTTGTAAACATTCACCTCCAACTTTATAACCTGATATTTAAAATTTCTGATAATGTGTGATTTGTACATCTTCAGTGTTTAATAAATGTTCATTGTGAATGGAATCTGGTCTAATAAGCACTCACCTGGAGATGAAACTAAAAGAAAAATTAAACGTGGAGATCTTCCTTGAGATCTGTAGACAATTTGCTATACAAATGGCATCATTTTCACTAGTCTTTAAGAAATAGGGGAAAAAAAATTTTTTTGATACCAGGGATTAAACCCAGGGGCACTTAACCACTGAGCCACATTCCCAGCAAACCCACCCCCTCCCTTTTATTTTGAGACTGAGTCTTACCAAGTTTCTTAGGGCCTCACTAAATTGCTGAGGCTGGGTTTGGCCATCCTCCTGTCCCAGCCTCCCGATCTGCTGGGATTACAGGTGTCTGCCACTATGTATGCCCAGCTGAAAAACTTTTTTTTTGCATTATTTTAAATAACAAAAATCCCACCATGTCAACATGAGGCAACACAAGAAAGCACACAAGGTAAGGCAGCAAATATAGTTGGTGGAAAAAGTGCTGCTAGTGAGCAGCATTTTTAAGAAACTCATCTTAGACCAGGGAGGCAATGTGATGCTATTGTGTACATTTAAAAAAAATTTTTTTTCCCCCAGTAGAGGCGATTGAATGCAGGGTACTGAACCACTGAGCTGTATTTCCAGCCCTTTTTATTTTTAATTTTGAGAAAGTCTCACTAAGTTTTAAATCCTGCCTTGAATTTATGATCCTCCTGCCTCAGCCTCCTGGGTTGCTGGGATTACAGGCATTTGTGATCACACTTGGCTAAAAAGTGTATTATAATGCAGAAGAAAGGTTATTTATGAAGAAAAACAATAAGCAGAAAGAAAAAAAAATCCATAACCCTCACTGTCAGAGCCCAACACAAAACCCAAGAATGATCACTCCTTACTTAGTACTTTATAAACTTTCTCTTCCACTTAAATATATCCTGAATATCTTTTTATATCAGTTTACTTCTGAATCTTTATTTTTAAGAGCTGCATATTTTTTTCACTCTATTTATATACCATATCCCCCACTAGTTTTTATTTAAAGTCCAAAAAAGCTCTTTAACAGCATCTTGAAATGTAAAATTAAATAGACATTAAAGTGAATCATTTCAGCAATGAGCCTAACATAAACGGATATGGAATCATTTTTAATTGAAAATACAAAATTCTATAATGTGCCATTAAATTTCATAATGCCCTTAGAGTTGGAATTTTTATGCAGTAGAGTTCAAGCTCAAGTTCATTTGGAATAGAAGTGAAGTGACTAGTTTTAGGTACTGACTATGAAGAGAGGAAAGGTCATTTCAAGTTTGTTTAAGACTGCCATCTAGTGCCTCCTTTCTTCTTGCTGGTTGTGGGAGGATTTCTTTGAGAGTCAGTTTAAGGATATCTATGGTAACTATCTGGACTATCTGGACTCATTAACTTAGGTTTTCAGATTGTATGTCATTCTTAGGGTACCATCTGTGCCAATTAAGGAAACTGACTGTCCTGTTCAGTGGTCTTGGAGAAAGAATGAGGCACAGATGTAAGGTAAAAAGCAGTCATTCATCATCCTTTAACTGTCCTATGCCATTAGACATAACCCTCCAAACAAGACAAATTATAACCCCTTTGTAGTGACATAATCTCTGGAACAAAGGGATCAATAATGGGAACATATCACTCCAAGCAAGCTACATGTTAAAGATGAGCAGTGTGGCATTTGGAAATTCTGCTTGGAGTGGTATAGCTGAAAGATTCTGTCAAAAACTAAAGAGCACAGATTCTGAAATGAGAGCCCCGAAGAGGATACCTGCTATTGACTAGATAGTTGCTGTGTGACCCAAGGCATTCCTTTGTGAATCAACATGGAATCAATGTCCCAGCATGGTGTGAGGTGGCACTGTGCTAATGGACAAGTATACTTGCAAAGGAGGTAGGCAAAACAGACCTCAACCTCATAAGCTCATTAGCCAATCCAAATTGGAACAGTGCCAAGACACCTGGGTGGCTATGTCCACCTACCGAATTACTCCGGACATTTCAATTAGATACAGTTCCCTTTCTGGAGCCATAAATTACTTAAGATTTACTATGCACCGTTAAACAATTGTCATACTCCACGCTTAACTGGCTGCCTTCCAAATGGGGTATAAAGTGATTCTGTGATAAAATTCACAGGAGTCCTAAAGTATGAAAGACGTGGTATCAGTTTTAGATAAAATTCCATGGGCAGCTCAACAGATCAAGACGTTTATTTCATTTCAACAGGTCACAGAATTATGATTAGGCAATTCTGCATAGTATTAATATTTCTCTCTAGAAAACACCTACTTGATTCATAAGTAGAATAAATCTTTTCAGAAAGTTCTTTCATGTTTATTTCAGTGGATTTCCAAATCCAAATGTACATCTTTACACAAGTAAAATGTTCCACATTCAGCACATTCTTGAAAATTATACCTTTAACATATAATCAAAATAAAGAATAAAATATTTTGCCTTATTTTAAAGCAATTATTTTGTATATTTGGGGAATTAGTTTCATAAGATTTACAAATGCTAACGTAGCAGCTTAATTTAATATACAATGGTTTGTGTGAATTTAACTTTGATCCCAAAGGTTGTCTTAGCAAATGCAAAACATGTAATTTCCTAGGCTTGATCATACAAATCCTTTCAAATTGTCTGACAGATTTCATTTTCATTTGGTCACTGAAAAAGTAAAAGGTGGCCTAGTTTTTTTTTTTTTTTCTTGCAATATTCTGTTAGTGTTATTGAGAAAAGATGTAAATGCTTTGGGCTTCTCCACTGTACAAATTTGGTATGAGTTTCAGAGTAAAAATAAAAAACAGCAAACTCCTTGAAACCAGACTCCAGAAGGGTGAACTGTCAGGCACAAGTCCAGGCTGCACCTACAGCTGGTGGGGCTACAGGGATGAGCTGCAACCAGTCCTGGGGCTGGCCTCCTCGGAAGAAGTAGATGATCTCACTCATTCCAGACCTTGGGTTTGAAAATAAGCAGGGTCTCTGGTGGCTTTCAGACTCACCTCCTGGGTGGGATGGGAGCTTGCATTTGCTTTTATGGTACCAGAGTATGAACCTTCACCAGGAACTTAGGTGTCCTAGGACCCCAGGTACTAATGGTGACACACAGCCCAGTGAAGTCATTGGCCATCACTGAGCATCAAAGAATACATGTGCTAATTGAGGTCCATCATCTTTCCTCCCCATTTGAGGCAACCTGTATGAGTTCATTCCTGGCCCTGGCTCCCCCCACAGTGAAATCCTGAAGGAAGAAGATATGGGTTTTATCTTTGATCTCTCTTTCTCCTTCCACCCCCTTTCATGGAACACAAAGGACTATGTGTATACTATATTTCTTTAAGAAGTATTTGTTGAATGAATGAAAGAATAAAGAGATAATTTTTTCAAATGTATTTTTAGTTGTTGATAGACCTTTATTTTATGTATTTATTTATATGTGGTACTGATAATCGAACCCAGTGCCTCACACATGCTAGGCTAACATTCCAGCCCCTAAAGAGATAAATTTTAAGTGTAAATAGTTTGGGCAGATTTCATATAACAATTAAACTTGAAAGATACATAAATATTTGAAAAGTTAAAAAAAAAAAAACAACCATTTTCTACATTCCAGATGATCTTCACCCACGACTTTGGAAAATTTAAACATAGAAATGGTTGTTTAAAATATATTTCTAATATTTGTTTTTTCTTATTTTAAAAGTAACGTGCTTATAGCACAAAGGCACAAGGGATAAAATTATACCCATCTTAATATAGCCACAGAGAAAGAAACCATTACCAATATTCTGCAAGTACAAAATCTTACACAGAATGAGCAGGCCACCCATCCAGAACATCAATGTCTTGTATATTTTTTTTACAATGTTTTTTTTTTAAAGTTATTAATCCAAGGAGCTCCTTGAGTATTGAAGTATTATTTCCCCCTAGACAAAAAGTAGCTTCTGATTGCTAATCAGATTGTACTAATCACTTACACTGAGACATTTAATGGCTACCTAAATATACTCTAGAATACTTGGCTTAAGAAATGAGACCAATATCCAAAGGTTTCTTTAAAATATTGCAGCAAAATATCAGAATTACTTCATTGGGCACTGTCATCAAGTCAGGACCACTAAAAGATGTACTTACCATCTCTACCAAAAACCAGGATAAGTCTATGGGAGACAGTTGTCCCCTGGGTCATATCAGATCAAACTCTTGCAGCTCCTATTCATTTTTCTCATTATTGACTCTATTTGGTCAATCTACAATGCTGATTGGTTCTTTTTCTGATAGAAATTAAGTTGTTGTTTTCTACAGATAGGTGACTTAACGAATATTGTTCTCAAAGATTGTCAGGCTACCAGAAGCTGAAGCAGGAGGATCTCAAGTTCAAAGCCAGCCTCAGCAAGATAGCAAGGGCATAAGCAACTTAGTGAGACCACATTTCCAAATAAAAATAAAAAGGGCTGGGGATGTGGCTCAGTGGTTAAGTGACTCAGGGTTTAATTCCTGGTACCAAAAAAAAAAAAAAAAAAAAAGCACTGGAAAGTTAAAGGATTTTATCCTTACAGAAAACATAAAGGCAAGGTGAAAAGCAGTAATTCTTTAAAAATCATCATGTGCAGCAAGGGAGGCATTATCATGAAGATTCTCTGACATAGCCAAGGAAAAGATAATATTCCCTGAATGTAGAACAGAGAAGAGAAATGTGTTATTATTTCTTTCTCAGCATCTGTATAGATTTGTTTTCAAACTGTTCAAGGAACCAGGAACCTTACCCTGGCTAGAAAGAGACTAGGGACTTGGAAGGGTGGGGCTAAAGCCATAAGGTCAGGGTTGCCCGGTAACATAGGATGCCCAATTCAATTTGAATTTCAGAGAGACAACCAATAATTTTTAAGGGATATGCAGTATTTAAGACACTGGTACTAAAAATTATTTATTGTTCATGTGAAATTCAAATTTAACTGGGCATCTTGTGGGTGTGTGTTTTCCTGGATAAATATGGCAGTCCTGTTATAATAAATATGGCAGACTCCTTTTCTGCCCCCCCAAGAAAAGCAGCCCTGCTTTATTTGCTAGGGTTCCAGATTATCTCGTGTTTGAGAAAAGTGTACAGCCAGTCCCCAAAAAGTTTCAAAACAGCTTTGCTAGAAGAATTGGGCAATACCTCTGAACCCCACTATCTGTGGACTTTCCATCAATAAAGCAAAGTGCATCTGGCTGTTGTGAAAATTAATTGAAGCTTGTAAAGCTCTTTGAAATTGGCATGTTCAGCCACATAGGCTACAGAATATTTATCATATGCCTGAAAACATACCGATTTCCGAGTGAAGAATTAGATAGCAGAAATTCTATGAAATGTTAAATCTCAAGTTTAATTGGACCACATCGAAGAACCATATATTAAAAGACAGCAGAACCTTCCAACCTAAGAGGTGAGTTTACCTTTACAAACAAATGAAAACAATTTCCTTTTTTCAAGTATTGTCCTTTATGTTGTTACAGATTTTTTTTTTGGGGGGGGGGGCGGCTAAATCATAGTTTTTTTTTGTTTTGTTTTGAAACAGGAGTTCAAGAAATAATCAGGAAGTGAAGAAAAGAGTTCAATTCCTATGAGAAGTTGAAAGATTACCTGCTACTTCTGCTTAGTAAGTTTTTTTTTTTTTAAGATTTAAAAGAAAAAGTTTTTATGAAAGCAAAACAGAGATACTAATACAATAAAACACATCTGGAAGCCACTTGGTGACATTCAGGCTTCTCTTTTTCCAACAATTAGCTTTCAGAGAAAGCTCTTCAGTACTAAAGCAAGTCATAAAAGTCTAACATTCATTATATAGTGTTGACTAAACACTTGGGGCAGAAATTCAAGCCTGGCAGTGAAACCGAAGAGTAAATAAGTTTAGATTGTACCAACATAACAATGAAAAGACACAAGTGTCAAGACCTGGGAGGTCGGCCAGGTAAATGCAACCTGAGGGAGGAAGTCAGAGCTCTGTTCCAAGCTTAAAGTCATCCACAGAGAAGAAAGACAGGATCACAATGAAACTGTCCAAATTCCTCTCTTATTTCAGATTGAGACTGAGGTGTTAGAAAGTGGGTATCAGGTCCCAGCAGAATTAATCTTTTAGCCAAATAAAGAGACTTGCAGTTCACTGAACATCCTTGTCTCATGATTTCTGTACACTTTGCCTCCTGCCTAGAACGACTCATTCTCCAGTTTTAATGGTGTCATCAACTCCTAGTCATCCCAGCTCAACCTTGTCCTCCTCCCTGAAGCCTTCTGTGACAATTACACAGGATAAATGACTTTTGTCTTTTACTACTATATTTAGTACATTCTTCTATTCCTGCCCTGACCATAGACATTTTCCGTAAATGCTTACCTGCCTTCATTCTTTACCAAACAATGAGCTCTTTAAAGACAGAACCATTCTTGTTTAATGTTGAATGTTTGTATTCCCAGAGTCTAACACCATGCCTGGCATACCACAGGCCCTCCGTAAAGGCATCCTGCAAGGAAAATCATGCCCCACCCCCTGAGTTGAAATAAAAATGGGGAAGTTTTGACATTGAATGGCTAGCATGCATTTGTGAGTGTAATTTAACTTTTTCAGAGTACAGAAAAGAAAGCAGGGAATATGCAAAATAGCATCACTTTGAAGTGAATAAATAGTCAGGAAAAGAGGAAAAAAATGAAAGGTTTTGTACATCCATTTAAGAAGCTAAGACAAGAGAAACCACTGTGCACCATTCTTAAAGCATCTCTGCAGCAGTGTGCCAATTGCACCCTGAAGGGCTGGCCTCCAGACCAAGGGCACACACCACTCCATTTCTATGCCAGCCTCTAACAGTCTGCTGAGAAGGCCACAAAGGTGTCATTTAGAAATGCAAGGTCTTCCTGCAGTACTTTCACACAGTCATTACCATCTGATGGTGTTTGATCTTTGAGTCACTGAGGAAGTGACCCAGATTCAAACTGGTGATTATGAATGTCACATTTATATAGTCCTTGTGATTGGCGCAGCACCTCACAGTCACTTATGAATCTGCTGGGAGACACACCATAGCTCATTTCGTTGCTGTGCTTATCTGAACAATTCACAAACTTGATGCCTTAGACATAATACAGAAGGTATAAGGCTTCCTGGTGGGACTCATTGTGACATTGGGCTTGGCCTAATTAGAAGGTGAATAAGATCTGAGGTCCTGAGTATTTGTTGAAAAGTTAGTGATTTAATTAATCATAATACCCTAAAAGGAACACCCAGGCCAGTAGGTATGTGACATATGCCAATGTGTATTAGCTTAGTACAGTGCTTCACTACTTACTACATATTTACCAGCTTTTATCTGGGGATTGTGGAAGATAAGAATGTTATTAGATTTTTTAAAAATATTAGGAATGCAACTAAAACACATTATCTTTATTTTCTAGTTAAATACTCTCCTAACCTCCCCAAATTAATTCACATCTGGTCAATGAATACACATGCACACACACATTTTTTTCTTTTTTGCAGTATGGGGATTGAACCCAGGCCTCATACATGCCAGGCAGGTGCTCTGCCACTGGAGTACATCTCCAGTCCTTTTTAATTTTATTTGAAAGTAGGGTCTAAGTTGCTCAGGCTGACCTCCAATTTGCACTCTTCCTGCCTCAGCCTCCTGAGTAGGATATGCACATTATAAACATAGTTTTTATTACTATATAATTACACAAGTAAGTAAACGTAGTACTGTGAGTTCTACTTTTAAAATCTTCCACATTTCCCATGCATAAACACACATTTGTAATTTTTATGATGAACATAAGTAGGCCATTGTAACTACATCAGATTATTTGCTCTTCAATATCTTAATTTTTTAGCTATCGTATCAACTGTTAAACCAGACTTTGAGTCATGGCAAGACTCTTAAGTCTTTAAAGCTATTGCTGAATATTGAATGGGTCACACTGAATAATAAGCTCTAAGTTGAACCTAGCAAATAAGACTACCTTAGATTGTTGAATAATTCAAGTCAATGATTCAAGTAGTGATGATGATGATGAATATAAAAATAATAATAGCAGCTAAAGTCAGTTATTTATTATCTAGTCTCCTGAAATTATGCTCTCCAAATCCAGTATTTTAGAATCAAATGAATTCTGAGCGTAAGAAATCTCCAGGAAGGTAGACCAGTAGAGGAGAGGGAGAGGAATAGGGGGAGGGACAAATGATGGGAACAGGGTGGAGGAGGGTGGTACTGGGGACTGAAATGGGGTAAATTAAACTCCCTGCATGTATGATTATGTCAAAGTGAAACTAACTATAAGGCACTAGTAAAAAAAAGAAGAAATCCCCAGGCCCTTCATTTTTAACTGAAGAAACTGAGGCACAGTACAGGTAATTGGTCCAGAAAATTAACTGAATCATGCCAAGTCATGTAAAAATTATTAGCAGGATACAATAGTTATCTAATTTAATATAGCACACAGGGAAGCACAGTAATATTTATGAAATAGAACATGAATCAAAACAAATTGTAGTAAGCTTACTTTCCCTCCCTGCTATTCTTTCTTTATTTCTAAAACTTGAACTGCAAGCATGCATTTATTTAGGAATTGCCAAGCCAAAGTTCCTTGTAAATTGGGATAATCTTGGTTAGGCCCCCCCACAAAGATGCAGTAAAGATAAATGAGGTGATTCTGAAAGTGCTTTGTGTAAATGAGATGAATCCAAAATGCTTTGTGTATTTTGGAGGTATAAGTCTTATAGTCAAGAACCCCCAAGTTAAAACATGGTAATTTCTGGACAAATCAATTGGCTTGGCTTCTTAATAGGAAAGCTGATCTACTGCCAATTAAGTCCTGGAACCTGAGACATTAAAATAATTTCAGGCAAGTAGGTTTCCTGGTAAGCTGGTTGAAATCACTCAGAGGATTAGCTTTTCAAACTTGGAATTTAGATCAGGGGCTTTCTTGAGGGAGTGACAGTCTCTTGTAAAGTGTTTTAACAAATAAGGCAGCACCACAAATCTGTCTGAAGATGCTACCTCTTTTTTCTTAAGGCTACAGGTAGCATGGGGCACGATGAAGAAAAAAGCTGTAGACCTTTCTTGCTGCAGATGTTCAGTTTGCTCTTGGACTAGCATCCCTTTACAGTATGATTACAGTTCACTGGCCACTGTGGGGTGGAGAGGAAGGATGCTTTCCTACTCTATCACCTCTCTCTGGCCTTATCCAGATAAGAGGGAATCAACTCAGAAACTTCACTTCCGATGCCAAACAAAACAAGACATAACCAAAACCCAAAATAAAACTATATCTCAAAAAAAAAAAAAGCAGAATTCTGGCTTCTGTTTATCTTCCATACAGAAGGATACACAAGTGCCTACTTTATAAAATAAGGTGTCATTTGCTAACTTTGTTGTCCATGATCAGCATTTGATGATAAGTTTAAAATTCTAACTTTCTCAACACTGATTATTATTACTATATTGAGGAGAAGATCTATTCTGCTTACATTTATTAAGTGCCTACTATGTGCAGGCAATATTCAGAGAGCTGGGGAGAGAGCAGTGATCCAGAAAGCAGAGAGCAGACAGTAGAGAGGCATTATCCAGCAGACAGTGACAAGTGGCCCTGGAGAGCAGAAGGGCAGGTCCTGGGGTGTGGATGGAGCCCCTTGGGAGGCAAGGATGTGAGGGAAGCCTCTCTACTCTCAGGTGACTTTCCAACAGAGACCCAAAAGGTAGAGTGAGCATGATCCCATGTGTCCTTTTATATTAACTTGAAATCCAGCACAAACAAGGAGCTTAGCTTGTGAAACTTCAGGAAAGTTAAACCTACAAATATTAAGTCCTTATGCAGTACTTTGAATCAGCACTCAATTTATCTCAAATGATCCTTAAACTCTGTTTAGCTATGGCTTAATCTTTTTCCTGACTGAAATGCGTCACAGTATCTCTTCACGTGATGTCTAAAAGAGAGTTTTCAGTTACACTGGGCAAACAACTCAAGTAGATAATTCAGGTAGAGGTTTTCACTCCGAGGTCCTGGTTATTTGATTTAGCAGTGTGCACACAATAGGAAAACACATGCTGAAGTCAGCTGATTCTGTGACGGCCACACCTGTACTTTGAAACTATCCAAAGGAAATCAGACAGTTAGCCAGGCAAATTTTAATGTTCTTCTTTTAATTACAAAAAAAAAAAAAAAAGCCAGGTGCAATGGTGCACATCTGTAATCCCAGCTACTCTGGAGACTGAGGCAGGAGGATCCCAAATTCAAGGACAGCCTGAGCAATTTAGTAAGACTCTGTCTCAATATAAAAATAAAAAGGGATGGGGATGTAGTTCAGTGGTAAAGCACCTCTAGGTTCAATTCCCAGTATCAAAAATAAAAACAAAAACACACAAAAAAATAACCACCAAAAACTCACACAAGAATTACAATTTACAATAGCAACAAATTCCAGAAACCTAAGTGAATTCCAAATGTCCTTTTTTATTTGTGCTGGGTAGACAAAGAAGCAGTAATACTGACTGGTTTAAATTCCTAAGTTCTTTTTGTTTTGTCGGTATGTATTTTGTAGTAATGGCAATAATAGGATAATGACAAGAAGTACTTCAAACACAGAAGAAGAAAAAGCAAAGAAATGAGATTATTTTTCATAAAACGATGTAACCAAGTATTTTCCCATGCTTGATAATGAATATTTAAGATGCATTATGGCAATTATGAAAAAAATGGAAAATGTATTTATTATATTTTATTGAGATTCTCTGATATTTTATGTGGAATAAAAAAATACATACACTGTGGATATGAACTTCTGTTTAGTATGAATATAGACAGCTTTAAAATATTTTATGTTATAAAAGATATGATATGGAATTACATCTGTAAATGGATCAAAATAATTGCTGGCTATAAATAATGAACTAGCTTAAAGATTATTTCACTAGTTCAAAGAATGAGAATTTGCATTTTCATTGTTGAAAAGAACAAAGAGTTTAATGGCTTGACAGACACACACATATACCTAATTAAGAAACCTGTATTAATAAAGATACATTTAAAATTTCTGATTTTAATTCAAAATATTTAAAAATAGGACCTAAAATTGTAATAAACATAATCTGCTGGATAAATTTTGAAATACTTATGGTGAAATCTTTATGGCTGAGTTATATTTCTTAAACAGGTACATACTGCAAGACGACAGAAAATTGAAATTCATTTATTAAACAAATACAAGAGCTTCAAAAGTAGGGAGACATAGGATAAACTTATTTTTTTCCAACAGTATGTTAATTAAGCTTTTTAAAAAATTGGTCTCTAGGACTGGGATTGTGGCTCAGTGGTAGAGCATTTGCCTTGCACATGTGAGGCACTGGGTTCAAACCTCAGCACCACATAAAAATAAATAAACAAAATAAAGATATTGTGCCCATGTATAACTAAAAAATATTTTAAAAAATTTTACTCTAGAATAAAATGCTCAATATCTTTTTTTTGTCAGCCTCCAGATATCTTTCAGATGAAATCCTTCCACATTTAAAGCAAAAAGGCCAGCTATTACTATGGAAAAATATATAATGCCATATTAGTAACTGTTGTATTCTGCTACCTTTCCTATTGATGTTCATAGCAGCACAATTCACAATAGATAGACTATGGAACCAACCCAGATGCCCTTCAATAGATGAATGGATAAAAAAAATGTGGCATTTATTCACAATGAAGTACTACGCAGCACTAAAAAACTACAAAATCATGGAATTGCAGGGAAATGGATGGCACTAGATCAGATTATGCTAAGTGAAGCTAGCCAATCCCTAAAAAACAAATGCCAAATGTCTTCTTTGATATAATGAGAGCAACTAAGAACAGAGCAGGGAGGAAGAGCAGGAGGAAAAGATTAACATTAAACAGAGACATGAGGTGGGAGGGAAAGGGAGACAAAAGGGAAATTGCATGGAAATGGAAGGAGACCCTCATTGTTATACAAAATTACATATAAGAGGTTGTGAGGGGAATGGGAAAAAAAACAAGGAGAGAAATGAATTACTATGGAAAATTATAATAGATATGCTATTGAGTATGCCAAATATCTGGAAAAATGATCCCTTAAAAGTGTTTGCAATCTGATAACACTTGTATTGAACACATTATTTGAAAACATAACATAATTTGAAAGCTTTCTGGGCTCTCTATATTTGTGAGGGGTCTACTGAGTGTCAGGCACTGTGTTGGGCAAAGGGCTTACAACACAAACATGGCTCCTCTCTGACACAAATTACCATCGGCCATGGCACAGAACATGGACTGCCCTAGAACTGGGCTAAAAGGACATCTATAATACTTTGATAATAACATTAATGATGAAAGTAGCCATTAAGAATGAATGAATGGGGGCTGGGGTTGTGGCTCAGTGGTAGAGCACTCTCTTAGCATGGGTGGAGCACTGGGTTGGATGCTCAGCACCACATAAAGATAAAGAAATAAAAGTATTGTGTCCATCTACAACTAAAAAATATTTTAAAAAAAGAATGAATGAATGATCAAATGAATGGACAAAAGGGGGAAAAAGAAAAGAAAAAAGGGAGAGAGAAAGAAAGAAAAAGAAGGGCTGTTAGGCAGTTCAGCCTAGTAGAATTGGAAACAGAAGATTTTGGAACTGGAAGAACTCTTAGATGCCATGTCATTTGGTGACTCAATCATAGCTGTACTCTGGCATCACCTGAGGAGCTGTTCAAACTAAATGTGCAGGACCTTACCCAGCAGCTGGGAGGTTGCTCAGTGGAAGAGCTAGTGGTCAGCAAGCAGGAGGCCCTGGATTCAATACAGACTACCAAACCTGCCTGGAACCTACTGCATTGAAATCTCTGTGCATGTGTATTTTGAAAAAGCTTCACAGGTGTTTATGATGAAATTGTTTGGTTAACGTGCACTTGGTTAGTCTAATTTTCTCATTTTATTTATGGGGAAACTGAGGCTCACAGAGGCTGAGGGAATGACCTTGAGGTCACACAGCGAATCATACGATAGTCTTGAGTTTTCTGATTTTCAGAAAAAGGCTGCAGAAAAACTTTTCTTGGCATTATTATAGTATGTCACCTTACTACTCTCTATTCTAGAGACTTCGCTCAAGAAGAAACAGGATAAACTCTATTAAAAGTTCTCAAACCAAAGTGAAAAAGCTGTCCACAGACAGCATGAACCTAACAAAAGAGATCCATCATACACTATAGAATAGCCAGTTGTTTCCTGCTTAAACAACCAAGTCAAGCTACTTTAAAACACTTGATACAAATGTCATTACTCCTATCAGTTTCTCACTTCAGCACTGCAATGAATAATAATTTTGGTTTCTGTGGGTAAGGAGGGTGAGAAGAGTGATTTTTTCCTTAAAATTCAGAGGTTAAAAAAAAAGAAAAAAGGTACATTTCCAGTGCTTCAATATGGAGAGAGCTTGGTCTGCTTTTAACACGTTTGGCAGGACTTGAGGACACATTTTTGGCTATTAGCCTGCCAAGATGTTTAAGCTTATAGAAGGCCCACAAAGGGAATTTATATGATTAAGTTGGTTGAACACAAACATCTTCTCTGTATATTTTACTCCCTCCTTTCACATTCACAAAAACATAAAAGGCTAAATAAAGCATTTCGGAATTAGGTGAGGGGGTGAGATGTTTATCACTTGGGATCCTTTCTGAAGGTTTGTGTAAATGAGAACTAGGCAACTCAATGAAATCATTCATATGATCCTTGCAATGAACAAAGCTAAGCATCGGAAAGCAGTTCAAAATTCCTACGGAGCATATGAATTTTCTTACAAGAAACATCTGTGATTCTCTAATGCACTTCAGTCCTAACTTTATCTCCTTCTAAAAATTATGCAACATACATATAGGGCAAGCACTGTGCATACTTATTAATTACATAGTCACAGAAGAATTTAAAATGTCTTCTCTTTTTGACATACATTGTAACAAATATTTCGACACTAAAACACTAGATGGTGTTCCTGCAAAAAGATCTAAGTTTCCCAATGGTTCAGAAGACATATTTTAAAGCAAAACAAAATGCCACTTTATTTTGTCTCTTTTCACACTGTAAATAAGGAACTTACATTATTCAAGCATGTACACAGCATAATTGGAAATATCAGTTACAGTCAACAAGTTATGAGTGTCTTCTTATTTTATTTGCTTGCCATTGAAATAAAAGAAACAAAAGAAGTACAAATGTCCTTGCTGAAACTGTCACATGGTTTAAGTCAGTTTATTCGTAGTAGAATGAAGGACCTGCATGTGTATGTATGTATACACACAGAAAGCAGCATTAACTAGGGCAGAGGCCAATATTTCAACCCTAGTGACTGTGGATTTTGTAGCAACGGACCTGGGTGGGGTGGGTGTGTCTGGCAGGGCTGGGTTGCTCAGCTGTGCAACTTTCTCTAGCTGTGCAACTTTCTTCCAAGGAGGTTTGTTTAATTGAGAGACAGTATCCAAGGATAATGGGGAGGAAAAGAAAAACTCATATGGGTCCATGGGCACTTCTTCACAGTACCCTCCTCTACTAAGAAACAAACTCACATCTCCCACTACTATTAGTACCTAGTCAGACTTTGGCTTTCGGCAGAAATGTAACTTCCCGGATCTCGATGATCCTTAGCAGCCTGGGTTAATTTCAGCTGTCTCTACAGGGGCTACATGAACCATGGCATTTACAAATTTGGATTATACAGCACTATTTATTACATGATGGAAGATTTCCAAAAATGCCAGAAGAGATGTTGGCATTTATGCAAGTCAACTACTGTTCAACCCAAAGAAGCACTATATTCTATAGGATGTTTTTGCCAAGATTGAAAGAGCCTATGTAAAAACACCTTAATTAGGACCATCTTAGCACCTCACCATTGGATCCCTCTAGCTCTGGGTGTTATGTTTCAGGTGGGCCAAGAAACCATTCTGGGAACAGAACTCCCCAGTCCTATTACCAACCCATTCACTCCTTGAGAATGTGTATTTTCTTATTTTCAGATTTAATAAGTCAAATATATCTGGTAGCTATTAAGAGATTTAAACCACCACAGTTTTAAAAGGTTTCAGTGTTCAGAAATTTCAAGCCTACAGAAGAGGCCGATTTGGAGGGCTAGTTCTTATAGGATGGTGAAATTATTTGCTACTTCCTCCTCTGTTAAGAATGTTCTTATTAACCCCTCTTGTACTCTTTCAATGTTTTTTTAAACACCTCTTCATGAACCTATAAAAAGAAAAATAGAGAAATTTAAAGACAATGTATCAAGTGATATCTAATGACTTATAATTATAATGATAGGTCCCCAAAGAGAAAGAAAAAACTTGAAAACATAGCTACTTACAATATGCTAGCAGATAACCTTTTCTCCATTTTCTTCTTTGGGGAAATCCAAACTGTACTACAATGTTTCTTTAAAATCCCTTTATTAAAAAGTTCCTTGTGCTTGCTCAAAGCATCTTAGAAAACTAGCATCAATATTGTATCACCCTAAGTGGTGGCTACTTTATATTAGACTTTTTTTTTTTTTTTTTTTTAAGGCAACACAAATGGAGGAAAAGGTGGTTGTAAAAAACATCACAGGAAACCAAATAGCCTTTATTTAAATTAAAAGCAATCACAGCCTGATTCTTGGAACACACTTAGAAATGCTTTTTGGCATGCAGCTGCTACATGCCGCCAATATTGTGTGTAATTGGAAACATTTCAAACAGAATTGTTACCAAAGTCAAAGACCATAATTGTGAGCTGTGGGATCAGTACCTCAGATAAAAGAGCGGCTGAATGAGTGCACACAGTACAGAGGAGTCCACGCGCACCGGGCTGTGTCTAACTGTAGTATTTCCCCGGCATTATTGACAAACCTTTCTTTCAGAGACTCAATGAGAAAAGAAGGATGCAGAGGAAAGCTGGTGGATGCTATAAATCAGCAACTGGGACAAAACTCTTAAAAGGAGTCTATGACTTCAGTACCAGAACAACTGAAATAACACAGCCCTTACTTTTTTCCTTAAGTGTAATCCACCAGAAATGAAAAGCATCTCTCCCAAGGGTTTACCCTAAGTCTATCAGTGTGTGTGTGTGTGTGGAGGGGGGGTGGCGGGAAGGGGGAAGCAACCACACTTTCTTTAATTGGTCAGTTGACTTTTAGGGTCATTTAGGACCAAACCTGGGAGCAGGAGGAGTTAAGTAAAGGCAAATGACAGTTGCTTGCTCCTTTACAGCTCTAAGTTTTAAAATGTTTACATTGGCATCTGCCTTGCTGGATTTTTAACTTTTACTTAAAAATCTCTCTTTGTAGGAAAACGAACCTGGACGGGTGTAATCAGTTCAGTCTAGGCAATTATTCTTGTGCCCAGTGAGATCACTTCAAAAGTGACCAAAACTCATTTGGAGTTTAGCCTAAATTGTGAGCACAAACCAAGACATGGGAAAAATTGACCCCCTCACCCAGTAACTGGAAATAGTCTGGGCTAGTGGACCAGTGGCTCAGGAACGGTGCTTGGAAAAATCATGTCATTCTGGCACAGAGAAAGTGATCTGATTATTCTGTCATATCTCCGTACCAGAAGTGTCATGACATCAGCACACTCTGACTTGTAAAGCATGTCTTTTCTCTCCTTCAGGAGAGAGAGAGGGGAAGGGGGGGACACAAAGGCTGAGTAGCATTCCCCATGCCATTTCAAGCCAGGTCTTTTCTTCAGCTCTACAACATTCACTCACTAACACATATGGCATTAGCCCCCTTGACTTCAGTCCAGCATGACCCTGAACAAGGAGGTGGGTTGCCGATTACATTATGCTTGTGTATGTCCACAGGTGGAGAGCTCCAGAGGCCAACGGGCTGCCACAGTGGCCCCACACCCTCTTGCTCCCTGGCATTCTGAAGCTCTGGCTCCATAGGTTGCCTGAGATTTCGAGGAACAGCACCAATGCAGGGACTTGGCACCAGGATTATTGTACTTTCCTCTCCCGACTCGCTTGCTCACATAGACCTTGTAAAAGCATGAGTGTGCAATATGGCAATGCTCTATTCAGTGAGCAGAGGAGCAAGAAGCAATGGTCCCTCAGAACACCAGCCAACCAACCAGCCAAGAAACAGCTCATTCACCTCACTAACTCCTCTTTATTGTGGAACAATTACAGATTTAAGCAATTTTAATATTCTCATACTAATAAGAGTTGAATAATTTTTATTATTTTATATAACATGGAGACAATAAAGAGAGATGTTTTCCCAATGGGGAAGGGTCTATCCTGGTCAAGGGGTATCTTTAATATTTCTATGCACAGATGGGAATCGATTTGACTTTTAAAAATTACTTTCCTTCTTTAAAAGGAAAGATTTACTCTGTATATACTATTTTAACAAGGGAATCAAATGCAGTGATTAGAAAACAAGTAAATGATAATCTTTACTTCAAATTGTTTTCCCCTAATATTAGACAAGCTAAAATATATGTAGAGGCCTCAAAGAGTTAGTAATTGGAAGATAACTTTTAAAGAGTCTTATTCCATTTCATGAGTATTACAGTCATTCAAAACACTCAATTCAGTCACTTACAATATTCAACTCTTTGCACATTACTTCCAAGCAATTATATATTTTAGAGAAATTCTCTTCCCATGATACTTTTTAAACTTATATGGAAGCTTACTTTTAAAATCCTTAAGGAAATTACAAAATTTAAACTTTTTTGGTCCTATCAGTGTTATGCTTGGAGAAAATATTAGGAACAATTCTATAATAGTTTGGCTATTAACTCTAGTGGGTTCCTTCTCTCCTCAGCTCATATTAGATTTTATTTCCATGACCTGAGCTGACTCATTACAACTCCTTTTATTGTAGAGACAAATGGTGATCCCATGGACTTTGATTATAAAAACACAATAAACTTTTTAAGCTTCATTGGTATTACTGGCGGAACTGATTGAATCTGTCACTTCCGAAAAATATATCACTTTTCTTCTAAAAATCTACAAATCAACAGGCTCACTCAGTGGTAAATTACCAATTAGTACCAAATTAAGGATGGAAAAATTAATTTACTAAATCCATTCACTCGTGTCAATATGTCTATCTCTATGCACCATCCAGTTATTCTCCTCCTCCCTCCTTCTTTCCTTCCTTCTTTCCCTCCTGGGCTTATTCATAAGTATGAACCACTATGTTAGTCATGACTTATTAGAGTTTCTTGAGCTCATCAGCAAGTGTGCTAACCCTTAACTGTGGGTAACATCCATTTATTTCTAGCACCTTTCAGTTTTAATATGGAGAGCACATGCATTGTTAACCTTTAAATCCTTTGTATAAACATTTCTGGAAGAGCTTGTAAAATATCTCCTTCTGTGTTTCCTGACTTGCCAGTTGATGGCATTTAGAACCCCTCTGGTACCAGCAGGTGCTGTATTTTGCTTTCTTCAGCTCCAGCTAGCTACAATGACAGATTCCTGTCCCAGGCCAATCCCAGCCACCTAGGCTAGGACCACATTGGAGGCAAAATGAACCGGTCTCCACCAGACAGCAAGATAAATGGCTGCTGTTTAAGTTTAAAATCCCCTGGTGGGAGTAAATATTGTTCCAGGGAAAGAGGCCTGACAAATATTGCATCATCCTTACAGAGCTATCTTGATTAAAACAGAACTTTTAAATTCCATTGGTGCTCAATTCAAAATGTATCTATCTTGCTGTCATGGGATGCCCCCCACCCAATTCCTGGAGTCTGAAAACAGACATATTGTTGGGAATGGTCAAATAAGGCTGCTGTCCCCCAAGGGGCTAGAGTCCCACTCTTGATAATAGAAGGCCAGGCTGAACACTGACACTTCACTGAGGATAATGGAGACAGCAAAGGCTTAGTGGGAAAAGGCCAGTTGTCACCTAAGTGACAGGCAACAGCTGAGCTCACACATCTGGAGCCGGGACTAGGGCAAACATTAGCAACCCTCAGGACAGTCTACACCTTGGGCCAGTCTGAAGAGGCAGATGGAAGTTCCCTTTATTCCAAAAGTACATTTAAAAATATCTGATGGTGAACCATGTCAATTATATAACATCAATGGCAGACATAGCCTTTCCAAGTGCTGATTAAAATGAGGCAGTACACGAAACTCTATGCAGGCAGAGATACTAGATCCGAGTCCATTAATTATAATTTGTCCTTCATAAACCTATCCTGAGAGCCACAAGAGTACACATCCTTTATATAATACAAATGCATTTGGAGTCCGCAGGAGAGAAAAGGTCTTTACATGTCCCTTTCCTTTAGGCCGGTTCCCTTGGTGCATTCTTCACCTTGTTCATGGCTGCAGTTCTGCCTCTGATACTCTTTAAAATCAGCAGCAAAACGTGTTTGGCTTGTGATTCTGAATCCTCCTGAGGCTAGCAGGAACTCACTAGGGTGCCAGCGGTCCTCCCGACCTCCCCCCCGCCCCCCCCCGCCCTCCCTTCCGTCACCCCGCCCCACCTTCAGCCTCCTGAAGACAATCTGTGGACAATTTTCCCAAAGTCCCCAAAATAACACGGCGCTGCCAATAGTCCCTGGCGATGCCATTTGTTTTTCTTAGAGGGCAATGAAAATTTAACAGCTTTCTGGGGCATCCTGGGTCCTGCTCCTGCTAATTATTAACATGCCTAGTTTCTCCAACTTTTTCGGCCTAAAGGGAGAAAGACGCTCCGGTTTTCTTCATATAACGTGCTGCATTCAGAAAATAACATCACCGAGACGGAGGAAATCTGCTGCACCCCTGCCAAAAAGCAATCGACCCTTTCCCCAGCGCTAGGAAAGAACCAAGACCCTCCCTCCGGACGCCAGTAGGTGACAGGCTATCCTCAGTGGCAACGACGTGCCAATGCACCCTTGCCTCCCCGCGCCCCGCATCGCCCCGACTCCAGGGCCACAGCACGGGTTTCTAGCAGGAGAGATCAGGGGAAGCATTGGATGTGATGCAGCAAACAGGAGGCATACGGGCAGCCTATCTGAAGCCCTCTTGGTGCTGCAGCCCAGTACCTGCTTTCACTGTCTACACAGCCCCCCGAACGAATACGCTCATCTTCCTTATTTTCTGCTACACCATCCTAGTCTAGGTGTCACATATCCCCAGCTCTGACAGCGAAGGTGCCTCGACCCCGGCACTGCGGCGCTCTCCCCGCACCTACACGCCGCAGCCTCCCCTGCAGAGGCTTTCCAAAGCCCGGCTCCTACTTACCCCACGCCTGGGAGAGCGAACTCGGAGGGACGGTCCTCGGTGTGCTTCGGCGGGTCTGCGGAGCTGCGGTGGCAGCGTCAGAGCTGGGCGAGAGTGCACAGCGCGAGAATCATCCAGAGCCTAGAAAGTCGCCGTGCGAGCCGATGTCTGGGGGAAGTCAGCGCAGGCGGCGAGAGGCTGGCATGCTCCGGGCGCGCTGTCGGGCGGCTGCGGCCCCGGGAGGCGGCGCGGGCGCGGGCTGCAGGCAGAGTGCGCTCGGTTCCCGAGCCCAGCTCCGCGGCGCCGCCGAGCACCCCGCCCTCTGCCGCCCGGGTTTGGCGCGAGCAAAAACGCGGATCGGATACCGTCGCAGGATCGAGGCCTCCAGGCGCGCGCCCACGCGCTCCCTGGCTCGGCCCCGAAGAGCAAGGTCGGTGCCCTGATCCGGCTGGCGCCCGGAGGCAGGGCGGCGAGTGGGACGTGCTTTCTGGCAGCGAACTAGGCAAAGACTGGCTCCGCGTGCAGGAACTGGAGGAGCTGGAGACCCGCGATCTGCTGGAAGTTCACCGTGAGGCGGTCCGGGTTCTCGAGTGCAGCGGTGCTGTCTCCTCTGCCCCACCCTCAATTTTAAGCCTTCCCCCCCACCCCTAAATTTAAACCAACAATCCTGATGGATTGAAAGACAGGAAGGGTGAAGGGGAAAAAAAGAGACAAACTCAATTTCCTCTGATCAAACAGTTTTGCGGGGAGGTTCCTATTAGAATTCCTTTTCCTTAAATGGGTGTGTGTAGGGGACTAGTTAATTAAACTCATAGATCCTTCCGGCGCGTCTAGTCCATTTGGGGACCCACTTGGACTCGATCCTACGTCATGTAATCTCACAGGCAGGACCAAGTTTCTGCCTTCGAACCAAAGGAGTGGTAGTTCAGAGCAAGAAGTCACAAATTCAGCCTGTAGTCCGTTCCCTTCCCATCCTTAGCGGCCCAGATCGTTTCAAATCAAAGTCAGGGTGGTGAGTGCATGGGAGAACCTCAGCTGATCCCAGTGTCCCGACCCTAACCCTAAATTTTAGCGTGGCGCACTTAACGCTGTTCTAAGTGTTCATTGGATCGAGAGGATCATTTTCATCCGCCAGACCGCTCTCCGTGTTTTCCGTCTGCCCAATTCCCAGGGCTGGGCTCTCCAGCACTTTCGCCCACGTCGAACTAGGCTCAGCCTGTTGGAAAGTTCTGCCCAGACAGTTGCATTGCCTTAAACCTCCGAACCACCTACCAGTTCCAGATCAGTAGAGTCTCGCACGGTCTGGGTACTATTTCCCCGGAGTTGCAGAGGGCAGATCCCAACGGCAGCTGGTAACCCCAACTTGACAGGTGTCTCTGCAAAACTAGAGCCTTGTTGACCTCTCCATCCCTTCCACCACTCTCTCAGATGCCATATCATCTTCCAGGAAGATAAGGAAGTGTGTGTGTGTGTGTGTGTGTGTTGGGGGTGGAGGAAGGGTGGTGTTAATTTATACAGTTTTTATCCCTTTAAGAAATTTCAAAACCGTCCATTTTAGAGCTTTTTCAAGCAGCAAGCTTCTTTGATTTTCATTGGGAATAAAGCAAGAGAGTGCTCAGCAAAAATGGAGGAGATGAAAAGGAGGACATAAGGTGGTGACAACTTAAGGCAAATGGAGGAGGAAACTACCCAAAGTTGAGCCTCAGTTCTGTGCTCTGTAGTTGAGCCTGACTCAAATCTCTATGCACTATAGAAATTATCTAGACACCCAGGCAGGGCAGATCACTCAAGAAGCAGGGCTGCTGCTTTTGAAATAACTCTACTTGCTAGTGGATTTTGCAACGGAAGAGAATGTGAGGAAGAACAACCTAGGCTATCTTGTTCCTCAGGATTTCTTTGAAGTCAGCCTTTTAAGTTTATGTTTATCTTAGAAACAGACACTTTTCTTTTTCTTTTTTATTTTTGGTACCAGAGATTGAACCCAGGGGCACTTAATCACTGAGCCACATCCCCAGCCCGTTTTTATTTTGAGACAAACAGGGTTTTTCTGAATTGCTTAGGGCTTTCTTAAGTTGTTGAAGCTGGCTTTGAACTTGTGATCCTCCTGCCGAATGCATTGCCATGCCCCCCTGAAACACTTTTCTTAAGGAATAAACTTGTAGCTTTTAGCTAACTTCCAGAACTGCCCAAGAAAACTGGCAAAATGATTACTTCCACCCCTAGAGGCGGTGAAAATTAGTACTTTCAAGGGCAAAGAGTAGACTCTCTATAAGCCGCTTTGGGTGCGTATTTTTTCAAAGCCTTCAAGTCAAAGTAGTTTCCCAACAAATTGAATGACAAGGGGAATGAAATCAGAGGGATGGCATCCTTTAACTTCTACAGCTGCATCTTCTTGGGAAAGTATTCTTCCATGGGTCACTGAGGTGTTGCAGCAGAATTAGGTAATGTAGCCCATGGAGAAGAGTCTGCCCTTGGACTTCCTTGTTAATTGGGGAAAATGCTACTATCTTATGGTAAGAAGTGAGTCTGACACCAGAGAACTTAGAACTCTACACTGACTTCACAAAGTTTTTGCTTTTGATCATCTAGTATGTTGAGCAAATATGTTAGGTATGGTAAGTGTAAACAATTGTCCCTACAAGAGGCTTATTTCCTCCTTGGGCAGTGTGCTGAAAGCATCTCTGGGATCCAGTACTAATGTGAATACCTGGTTTTCAATCAAGACTCTCATCAAATTTCTTGGGTGGTACATGTGCTAGTTCAAGTTCAGGGTGGCCAGATTTCAAACCTCAGCTCTGTCTTTACCAAATAGAGCTTGGAGAAATGTTGTTAACCTGCTTATGCTCAGTTTCTCACTTTTAAAGGAAGATAATAATATCTAACGCAAGGAACTGTTGGGAGGATTAAATGCCCAAAAGACTTAAATAGTGGAAAGTTCATATAATGCCATTTTATAGGGACAGCTCTCACAAACACTCTTCTCTGATGCAAAATCTCACAAAATAGAAAAAGAAACCATTTCTCCTAATTTAATCTGTGACAGTATTCTTCATTGTGCACTATGAAATTTCTCCTAGGTCTCTTTTATTAATGACATTCATTCACTTCTTTGTCTTTACAAATAAACATAATACTAAACCTTTTTATAAATAAGTCAATTCACTTAGAGAATGTCTCCTTTTCTTTTAAAACCTTGATATCAGGTTTTTTTTTTTTTTAAATGACATCATTGTTTGTTGCATTGTATTCTTCAATAGTTTCCATGTTGAAGTCCTTATGTCCAGTACCTCAGAGTTGTGACCTTATTTAGAGATAGGGTCTTTTCAGACATAATCAAGTTAAAATGAAGTCACTAGATTGAGCCATAATCTAGTATGACTATTGTCCTTATAAAAGGGGGAAATTTGGAGACAGGCATGCACACAGGGAGAATACCATGTAAAGATGAAGGCAGAGATAGGGTGATGTTTCTATAAGCCAAGAACACCAAAGATTGCCAACAAATTCCCAGATGCTAGGGGAGGGACATGGAGTAGATTTTTTCCCTCACTGCTTTCAGAGGGAACCAATTTTATCCATAGCTTAATTTCAAACTCCTCTCTATCTCAATTGTAAGACAATAAATTTCTATTGTTCAGGCCACCCAGTCTGTGGTGCCTTGTCATAGCAGCACCAGCAAATGCATGTGATATCCAGCCAAGTGCTGTGAAAGCCTCCTGGCTCACCCTGAAGAGTCCTTTCATCGAAGATGAAGAATTCACAGCAGCTTAGGCTGCAAACGTGGGGTTCTTCCACATGCAAGAAACTGAGAGTGTTGACAGTCCCTGTTTGATTCCCAGGTCTGATTGATTCTTATGGTTTGCTTGGTTCTGTTCCCTGTGACTCTGGGTCCTCCACATCTGGAACTCCTTTACCTGACCTGCAGACTCAGCCTCACCCAGCTTTGGGAGGGTGAATCAGTCTTGACCCTGTAGTGATCAGCCAGGGCTTAGCTGTGCTAAAAATCCTTCCTAGGCTTCCCCGAGCTTTCAGGACAAAGTGCACGCTTCTTGGATTAGTCAAAAAGGTCCTTCTTGTTTGCACTTTTCCTATCTCTCCAGTTTATTTTCCTACTGCTCCCCACCCTTGTTTGCTCTAGCCGTATTAAACTATTTACAATTCTTCAAAAACATCAAGCTATTTTATGCCTCTGTGCTTTGAGCTACCTAGAAAGTTACCCACTGATAACTGCCCTCCTTGAATTAGCTAATTCCTGCTTATCCTTTAAAATTCAATTCAAACATCATCTTCCTGATGGTCCATCAATGTGCATATTTTTTTTTGGTCTGACCAGAATGTTTCTTTTCCTTAAGGCCCCAGAGTTCCTTTGAGAAATCACCTTTCCCCACTGTCAGTGCACATGAGTCAGAAACTCATCCCTGGTTTTGGGGCCAAGAGCATGTGGCCCAGACCTGGAAGATTACAGCACTGGATCCCCCTGATCAAAAGGTTAGTTCAGAGATGGTCTTGCAGGGATTTTAGGAATTGAACAAATATTTATTTTTCACATATGTACCAGCCACCTCTTTGCTGGGAATTCAATAGAAAACCAAAGTCTTTAGGCCAGTGGATTTCATGCTCATAGGAGACATTTGCTTATTCTTTTGTATAGCTGGGAAGACAGGGATAGGCTTTGGAGGCCATTTTGCCACCATATAAAGCCAGAGCATGAAGCAAGCATGAGGAAGACACAAGTGAGAGATAAAGAGGGACAAGGACCTACTTCAAGGTTTTGAATCAAACCTTACCTGAAAACAAACTACCACTGAACTTCTCAGGTTAAGTTAAAATTTTGTTTATGTTGAAGCCAATTGAGGGTTTAAATGACTTGCAAATTAAACAGTGCTCACTGGTGGTATACCCTTCCACCATTTAGAGGCTACTTTTCTCGGTTCAACTTTCCATTCCTCTATCACTTCATTTATTTGATTAGTTCTATCTGACTTTATCTCCCCCAAAATATTTAAGCTCACTTAACAGCTTTTCAATAAGAGTAAACAGCAAGGTAACAACTTGAAAGTACTTACAAAAAAAAATGAGACAAATTCATAGAGTTCACCCTCCAAAGAGTGGGACACAATTTAGCTTTCTATTTTCTATCAGCCAGTATGACAAAGTCTCATGCAATTCAAAAGTCAGCCAAGATAAAACAATCATATTAGAAGATGCAAAACTACTACTAAGTCAGAGAGCAGAGAGAAGCATACCCATCCCAGATCCTCAAAAAGAAGGCTCTAGAAAAATGATGAACACTGTCCTCAAGAATATCCTCAAGGAGCACAAAACAATGCACCCCCCCCAGGCCATTTTTTTTCAGAGCAGCCCTCAATTCAATTCAATTCACTTTTCAGAAGGATCAATTTAATCACTTCACTTTGTGACAGGCACTTCACTGAGTATGATAATTACAATAAAATGAATGGTCCAGAGTGCTGTGGCTGTGCATAGCAGGGTCAAACCACACAGTTGAAGGGTGGGAAGAAGGGGAGTTATGGGAGGTTTCCTGGAAGAGGCACCTACAATATGAGTGAACTTAGAGAAAGGTGTGTGTGTGTGTGTGCATACATGGGCACGTTTGCATACACACACGTACATGTGCCCAAACATTTTAAGGAACATCTTGTATAAAGGAAAGGAGGTGGATGCAAATAAGGTGAATCTAAGGAATTGAAATACGTCCAGTCTGGCTGCAGTTGGGGTACCAGGGGAGAGTAGTGGTGTGGTCTGGATGAGTCTGGAGTGGTGGGCCAAGGGCTAAGGCATGAAGGAGCTTAAAACACGGCCATGTTTGGGGGTGGGAAAGATGGGGAGTTCCATTTTGGTTGACAAGAGAAAGTAACAGTCTTCAAAATGGACTAAGAAGAAGCCAAAGAGACAGGAAGGAATCGGGGAGACAGTGACATGAATGAATGAATAGAAGAGACCATCTCAGGAAGGGAGCTGCATTTACCTTCTTTTGCTGTTTTAGACTGTCCACAGCAAACTAAGTTCTGTGCAGTCCTAGAGTTTTGTCAGCCCCCTAAATCAAGAGGTTTGATGGGGGGCCCTCAGGGGGCCTGCTGGGTGGGCCTTGGGGGACCTCAGGAAGGTTCAGCGGTATATAGATCTATGAAGTGAATTAGCTAATGTGAATACTCTTTAGGCAATCTCCCATGAATAAAATTTTACCAGGCTTTTGGGAGTTTGGCCAGCAGTGATCTTGAAACTGTAATCCTCAGGCAATACTCAACTCTTCCACGTTGCTGATTTAAAAAGGAATTGTGCATTTTAACAGTTAACTTAGTCAACTTGATGATTTCTTCTGAAAATGGAGCCTATCACAGACATATGCAAGAACTGAAGGCTGTTTTCCTCCTGCTCAGAGTTGAGTGGAGGGAGGACATTGAGTCCAGGTTCATTCCTCTGCTGCTGTAATGTTTGTAATTGCCGATTTTCTTTTTCACTGGGAAGGCTGCCTAAGTCAATGTTGTGACTCCAGTGCCTCACACAGCAACTGGTGCAGAGTAGGTGCACAATCAATCTTTTTGTTTATTTACTATTTGCCTTTAAATATTTAGTGCCTATTAATGGTACGGAATATGTGGTTTTCATTGTGTCATATTTGTAAATGCACGTAACATATTTTTACCATTTCCACCCACCTATTACCTCACCCTTACCTTCCCCATCTGTCTTCCCACATCTCCTTCCTCTTCACTAATAGTCTTCTTTCTACATTCATGTCGTCTCCCTGACCTCCCCCACAGCCTTAGATTCCACATATGAGAAAATCTGCACAATTTGTCTTTCTGAGTCTGGCTTATTTCACTTAATGTGATGATCTCCAGTTCCACTATTTTTCCTGCAAATGACATGATTTCTTTCTTCTTTACAGTGAGTAATATACTACAGTGTATATATGCCATATTCCCTTTATCCATTCATCTGTTGACAGGCACCTAGGCTGATGCTGCAACTGGGCTGTTGAGAGTCGAGTGTACAATTGGTCTTGAATGAAGGCTGGTGTCGGGAGGGAAGAAGGGTGGGACAGGTGGGGCTGGCCAGTCAGGCCTAAGGAATCTATCAGCCAAGGCTCTCCAGGTCCAGATTATGCAGAGCTCAGGGGCTGGCAGTGGGCTCAGTGACAGAGCAATCAGGGTTCAGGGGCAGAGTCTAACCCCTCAGGAAGTGTCAGGTTGTTGCCATTTATCCAAAGGATCTGAGACTTAAGTGTGGTCCAGAGTCTCAGTGGCCAAATTAGGGAGCAAGATGAAATTCAATGGTGTCTACACATGATGGGGCACAGCTGCAGCTTGGGGGAAATCCGTTGCCTTAGCTATGGGAAACAAGATTAATTCTGAGTCTCCACCACCAAAATAGAGAGGTTGAGACTGGAGAATGGATTGGCGTTTGTTTATTTTGGTTCTCTGGTTCTGGCCTTCTTATTTATACTTCAAACCTGACACTACAGATCTCATGAACCTGTGAGTCTGAGAAAGAGAAAAAATAAAGGAAAAATAAATGTAATTTTTGCTTTCAGCTATTAACCCTATTTATTTTTATTTTGGATCTTCTTTGTGTAAGAAAGAGTCACCCAAGACTGATTTGTTCACTTTAGCAGCTTATAAAAACTTAAGAGAGTGACATCATGGCTTCTAACATCCTTTCTAGAAATATCCTGCGTTAAATGTTGCTTTATTGTCTCCTTTTTCATCTAAAAAGAGCTCTGGAATATGTAGCTGAATCACTGAAAGAAGACTTTAGATTAATCCTCTATCTCTGAAACTCTAGATTTTAGATTTTACTATGAATTCTCTCTTTAAGAAATTTTACAACTCTTGCTTCATAATGTTTCTTCTTCTGCTACTTTTGGCCCTAGGCTTATGGATCTTCTATAGATAGCTCATGACCATCCATAAATAGCTCCAAGTATGACCTGCAATGTCTGAAGTAGTATTTCCCTTCAGTAGTGCTGTTGCTGGAGCAGAGGTTCCCAGATGTCTGAGTTCAGATGATTCCACAACTCCTAGTCATACTCCCATCCCCCTGCCCACAACTCCCATCCTAAATCCATGATTTGTGGAGCATTAAAATAAAACTCGTAAGAAAAAAAAATGCATGCTAAGTAATGTGATTATGGGCTATCTGTGTAAAAAAGGAACAACTTTAAAATAGTGACTGCTAGATTTTTACCCTACCCCACTTTTTTTTCCCCTTTAGTTTAATATGAAGAGGGGAAAATGGAATGTCCATATGCCATTCACAGAGTGGGGAAAACAACAAATGAACAAACAAAAACTACTGGCTTTGTTCAGCAGCCCTGAAAATCCAGAGATAGCTGTCACTGGTAAGGAAGGGGTTGGGTACAGCTTGGAGCAGCCTTCATTCCTGGGTTAACCCTGCCAGCAGGGTGTGGTTTCCTGGTGAGTGAGAGCCATCCATGGGCCTAGAAATTAGCCTTTCATGTTAGTGTACTAACCATGTGACCAGAACACATTCTCCTCTACATGACTGTCCTAAAACATTAACAAAATAATATGTCACTCTTGATGTGATTGAGTGCAATGCACAAAGGAAATTAGTTTACTAAATCCATTAGGTTAAAAGGCAAATGGGAGACTGAAACAATAATCAAATGGTAATATTTTAATTTCCAGAATTAGTTCTCTGACAGGGAATTTCTCTTTTAATTTTCTTCCTACATTGTAAAATAATGAAGTTTAAGGAGTTTAGAGAGAAATGGAGGAAATTAGGGTGCCACATAAATCAACACACATAATCTTCTTCTTGATGGAGTTTCAGAGTTTTAACCTACTCTTGTTAAGAAGTACTACTGCAGCCATCAAAGTGCAATAATTCAATATGAAAACAGAACAAAAAAAAAAAAAGGAAAAAAAAATTATCCCATGGAGGTAAGGAGCTAAAAATGTGAACTCAACAGGGCTGGGATTGTGGCTCAGTGGTAGAGCTCTCGCCTAGCAGGCATGAGGCACTGGGTTCCATCCTCAGCACCACATAAATGTAAAATAAAGATATTGTGTCCACTTACACCTAAAAAATAAATATTAAAAAAATGTGGACTCAATGAGTCAGGAATAAATTTTCTTCAAGTGAATGACTGTAGGTGGTAAGATCCCAGATTATCCCTCTGCCTGGTATTGAACTTCTACATTTACAAGTTATGTGAAACCTTGCCAAAATTGGGATTTACCCATAAGGAGCTGAAGTTCTCTTATTCTTACTACCTGGTTAAATGGATGAAAATTGGCAGGTAATCCTGTCAGCAGGACTGAAAGAAAAGTGAACACAGTAGGACGCTCCTGTCTTTGCTCAATGACTCACTCTGAAACCATCAGGAGAGGTGTGTGGTGACAAGTATGGGAAGGAACATGTAGAGAAAAAGGGCGACTTTCAAAATACAGCCAAGCAAATGAAACTCCTGTTGCAACCCTAACAGAATGCATGTATGCCATTTTTGGGCCGTGTGGAGAGGGCCATGGCTGTCAGAGAGTCTTACCAGAGGAGCAGAGTTATTGAGAGCAGATCTGAGTGCTAGGATGTGTCATTGTGCAACTGCCCATCAGCTTGTAACTGGCACCCCCGCAGGTGATTTTGTTATTATTAACATTATTTTTCTTTAGGGTCTCGGTTAATAACAGAAGTCTGCATTTTCTTTTCTTCTCACTTTTTAAGATTAGAGACTGAAGTCAATTTAAAATGTCTAACAGAAAACTATAGGTTTTTTCCCTTTACTCACTTATGAGCACTATATAGATGTATTATTGTCATTTCATGGTTCATTTTCTTCTTATTCTGAGTGAGGTCTGCTAGCTTATCAGATGTGTGGTGTCTAAGTTTTTATCATCTCTACTCTTCATCTGCACTTTGCACATCTGTTCATAATACTTGGCTTATTTTCAGTGTGTTTTAAACCTCCAATTAGTTTGTCGGCCCTTTGAGGATACACAGCATTTCCTAGAGTCAGTCTCTCTCTCTCTCTCTCTCTCTCTCTCTCTCTCTCTCTCTCTCTCTCTCTCTCTCTCTCTCCTCCACTCTCTTTTTTTCTTTGGGTACTAAGGATTGAACCCAGAAGCACTTTACCACTGAGCTATATCTTGCTAAGTTGCCCAGGCTGGTCTCAAACTTGTGATCCTCCTGCCTCAGTCTCCAGAGTGGCTGAGATTGTAGGAATGTACCATCACGCCTGGCATCTTAAAGTTTTTACACTCCTCTCATATGCCTAGGTGTTTGGTACTTGCCTAAACATGAACTGGATGCAGTGCACATTGATGGATTGCTGTTATATTTATTCAGTGTGCAATTCCATGTGCTCAAAATGCTCTTACACAAAATCATAGCTTTTATATTTAGAAGAACTGTGGTAGGCCTTTAGTCCAAACACCTCATTTTATAGAGGAGGAAACTGAGAATTCTGAAAGAGATAAAATATGCTTACAGTTACATGGCACAGTAGGCATTAGAGGTCAGTTGTCAGACTTCTACTTATTGCTTTTGTCATTTCCCAGTTGGAAAAACTGGTATCATGAAGTAAAGTTCAAGAGATGAGGGACCGGGTGGTAAAATGAATTAGAGGCATATATCACAGACTGGTAAATTACCATTCTCAGTTTTGTGCATTCTCAGTTTTGTGTTAAGGTAAGCAGACCAGGCTAACAGGCGTGTTTCTTTGCCTTTAAGCTGAGCAAAGAAGATGCTCCACTCAGCAGTAGCTCCCAGGCACGAGAGACTAGATATAAAGAAAAGAACAAGGCAGCAAAGGATGTGCCTGCTTGCTTTCTTCCCCAAGGCCCAGGCGGCATGGTTTTCGGTCTCTTAAAGTAGCTATTTCTGGGTCACTAGCCATGGGTGATATATTCTTTTGCTTGACCACAAGCCAAAGACGAACATGTAAGGGCACTTCTTTTTCTGTTTGCATCCCAAATGATGGCCTTCCTACGTCCCTCTCTCTCATCCTTCTGAGAACATTTATTAATCACCTACTATATGCTGAGCACAATGCTAGGCTTATAATGGGGAGACCGTTGCAACAGAGCCAGCTGTCTTGCTCATGAGCTCACGGTTTTATTCTGGAGACAATTGTCATAAATTTTCACCAATGAGATAAATGCCAAAGAGGCCTCTCCAAAGCCTTAATGGGAACACAAAGGAAGGGTCAACTGATGACATCTGTGAGGTCAGGCAAGTCTTTTTGGAGGAAGTGACACTGAGTTCCTGGTTATCGGGGTGGGGGTGGCTTAGTGGAAGAGGGATGTCCTGGGTGGAGGGGGCAGCATGTACGTCCTCATGAAAATGCAAGAGGAAATGATATGTTTAGGAATCCAGAAGTAGTTTGGTGCAGTCGATAGTAGGGGAAAATAGAAACATAAAGAACACAGGATGCTGGGCTAAGGGGTTTATATTTTAGCTTATGATAATGGGGAGGAAGGAACCAGCAGAGCAGAAAGTGACTACATGAATCACCTTTTCTACTAAATAACACAAGTTGCAGACTATAAATAGCATTACTGAAGAAAAAAAAAATGTCTGGGCTCATTTTGTTTTCCTATAAAGGTGAAAATTAGTTCCTGGAGATATCTTTTGCTTTTGCAATTGTTAGATTTTTCCCAAGTGGTATGCAATAGTACTTTTATAAATCAAATCACATTTCTGACTGATTAAAATGTATTTCCAAAACGAATGGAAAGAGCGATGGACTGGGAATTATGGAGACCTGGGTTCTGGGTCCAGGCCCACTGTTTAGCATGGTATGGCACAAGTCTTCTTCATCTTCTTCATTCATAATATGAGGGGGTGGGAGAAGGAATTTTTCAAGGATCTTTCAGTCCTAGAGTTGGGTGAGTGACCTGTGCATGTGTAGTAGGTGCATGTATGTATGTATTTGCATATTTATATCTATCCCAATTCCAAAAAGAGTGTGAGGCAATTTATAGTAAAAGGCACTGATGTGATTAATTGAAATCTTAAACCTAGATCAGAAGACCAAGTTAAATAGTAAAGGGTGGAGAGGAATGACATAGGTTACTGACTTTTTTTTTTTAATATTTATTTATTTTTTAGTTATTGGCAGACACAACATCTTTGTTTGTATGTGGTGCTGGAGGATCGAACCCGGGCCGCACGCATGCCAGGCGAGCACACTACCGCTTGAGCCACATCCCCAGCCCCTAGGTTACTGACTTTTAATTTTGCCAAATTAGGAGATTATAAAAGTAAACAAAGGAAAGCCAAACAATCTTGTAATTCTCACCAAACATCCTAGTAATTCTCACCAAAAAAAAAAAAAAAATCAGGAAGGGAATGAAAGATTAAAGGACAGGCTTTTAAGTTCCATCATGTCATAAAATTCTAACTTATATTTTATTAATTTTAAGAGAGCTAAATACATGTATAAGTATCAGTGTTCAAAAGGTAATATGTATACTCAATGAAAATTCTCCTTCTCTCTCCTTCTAGCCCCCTAGTCTCTCTTGTCAGGCACTATGCTTTCTAGTTGGCAAAATAAGGTAGGGAATATGACAAGTTGAAGATTAATGTTTATCACAAAAGAAAGGCTTCTAAAAATTGAAGAAAAATTTTAAGAGAGAAGAATCTTTAGCTCTTAAGAAATTTGACAGTAGAATACCCCTACAAAGGCCGTTGAATAAAATAATCAACATCAGACTCAGTAGTGTGTATGGACAATGTAGGGGATTTTCTCATTTCTGAGCTTTTTATCTGTTTAAGAAGTTAAAGAAATACTTAGCCCAATTCCCCAAATTATGCCTCAGGAAGAAGGAGAGAAGAAGATTTGGCCTAATGTATTTTCAGGGAAGAAATTATCCAAATTCTCATTTATTTCTGCTTTATAAGAATCTGAATTTAGCTCCTGGATCATGTTTGACTTTGCATAAGGCTACCATCTGACTTGTCTTTCAAGATCATTCAGCTCAAAAATGAAGTCCCATGTTACCGAATGGATGAAATTGTTAGGTGTTGCTTGTTTGTATGTGACAGTACCTCTGACAGAGGAGCCACGTTGGGTTGACATAATAACTGTTTAGCTGTTCTAGGCAGCAATCGGTCAACAGGTTCAACTGCTTTTAGAGGCCACTCCTGGGATGTGAAAACCTGCTACATAATCAGCATAGAAAGGATTCTTATCTTCTGTTGGCCAAAGTGGGGGCACCTTGTATCTGGAGCTGTTACCAAACAGTCTGGGACAAGTTAAAACCCAAAGAGGGGAGGTTATGGTTGAATCCTGTAGGTATCACTAAAGATGATACCACAGTTGGTCAGAAAGTAAATCCCACTGGCTCTAATTCTCAGACTAGTAGAAAAATGAACTCTATAAAAGGAGTATTAAAAGTCTTGGATCAATGCACATCATGCAGTCTGGTCATAAATCATTGCCTGTGGAATGAAGAATGGACACCAGATCAATAATTGCCAGAAAAGTTAAATTTTTCATTTAGTGAAACAGAAAAGCAATGTTGAGCAGTTAAACCTAAAACCAGCCTGCTCTTCAGGGAGGATAATAGATGGAGAAACCCATGCCTGTAATTTGTTGAGGAGGAAAATGCCAGCATAGAATGCAAAAGAAATGAGAGAAAATTAAAAATTAAATTGAGCATATGTATGCATGTGTAAATATGCATATATTTATATATATACACACACACACACATATATATCTCCCCCCCATAATGGTGCTAGCAATAGAACCCAGGGCCTCATATATGCTAAGCAAGTGATCTACAACCAAGCTATACTCTCTGCCCTATATTATTACTTTTAATAGTCTCTGGGTGCATTCAGTGAGTGGAGGCACCTACAAATTTCTACAAAATCAGGACTTGTTAATAACACTAGAGGTGAAAACCCTGATGATAACGACCAGTTTTTCTTGGGTCCCTTCTCTGGTTTAAGACATCTCTTAGGGAGTGTTCAAGAGCCCATATCTCAAAGCTGCTACAGCAGAGGCAAACACTGACAGGGGTCTGTGATTCAAAGTCCATTTCCTGCAGTTCTGCCAGGAGCAACAACAAAGCCTCAGTGCTTCATACGTACTGGGGACTGGGCTCCTGAAGGCCCCGGGGAGCCCCCTCCCTGCCTGGCCCCTCCTCCCTGCACCTCCTACACGTGATCCCATTGTACTTTCTCAGAACTAAAATTGCTTTCTCGCTAATCTGCCTGTGTTTTCTTGGCTCCTTAGCAGTTCCTTCTCAGATACCCGGTGGAAAAGAAGGGTAAAGGATTCTCCACTGGAAACTGTTTCCAAGTTTCATTGATCTCTATCTCAGAGTGGCCCCCAGCTCTGGAGCCCACCCTTCTTTCAGCCAAATAGTTAATGACCTGTAAACAAAGCAACAGCTGCTCACAGGGGCCTAGATATTCAAAAACCTTCAAGGTGGAGTTTTTGTAAAGCAAAGCATCTTTCTGTGTGTGATGCAGAAACACTTCCTCCTTTATGTGTCTTACAGGTTAGCTCACTCCAGGGCTGTTAACCATAAAGGTAACATTGGTAGTTGCAGTCACAGAAGAACACTGATGAGATGGCCTGTTAAATTCAGATGAAATGGGGTCCTATCTTCTTCCTGTGGCAGGATGGCCTTTAAAGTGTCCTATTCTAACAATCCAATCTTTACCCTTGTTCTACTTTAAACATCAGTTTTTAATTGTGTTAAGTAGCAAGGAACCAGACACCTTCCTTTGCTTTCAGAAGAACACACATTTTGCCTGACCTTTTTGTTACCTCCAAGATTCAGTTAGGTCCTTTGTGAGGAAGTACAGAGCTTGGGGATGAGGCGCCCTACTTCAGCCAGACCAGGAAGATGCAAATCGTGAGTGGGGGCTGTGCTTGTCCACTTGTGGTCACCAAACTTCTGAGAATGTGATTCATGGTTGGAATGTTGTATCTTTGTTAATAGAAGTATTATTCCACAAGGAAAAAAATGTCATTTGCAAAGACAAGTAGGTCATTCTCTAAAGAGCAAGGTTTTGATAGCTTGCATTTCATTGGTTTCTCTTATACAGAGAGAGCACAAGTTCATTATGAAAAATTTGAAAAATATAGAAAAGCTCAAAGAAATGTATTCTGATTAAACAACAACAAACAAAACTAATCATATTATCTGGGTGTGGTGGCTTTCACTTATAATCCCAGCTACTTGGATAGGTGAGGGGTGAGGTGGGAGGGCTCAGGCAAGAGGATCCAAATTTGAGATCAGCTTGGGCAACCTTGCCAGACTCTTTCTCAAAAATTAAATGGGCTGGTGCTGGGTGTGGTGATGCATGCCTGTAATTCTAGCAGCTCTGGAGGCTGAGGCAGGAGGATCTTGAGTTCAAAGCCAGCCTCAACAACAGTGAGGCGCTAAGCAACTCAGTGAGACCCTGTCTCTAAATAACATACAAAATAGGGTTGGGGATATGGTCTGTGGTCTAGTGTCCCTGAGTTCAATCTCCAGTACCCTCTCCCTGCAAATGGGGTGGGGATGGAGTTCACTGGCAAAGTGCCCCTTAGAGTAGTTAAAAACAAAACAAAACAAAACAAAACAACAACAACAAAAACAACAGACTCACACAGGATAAGTGAAAAGCAAGTTTCTTGATTCTTTTTTTTTCTTTTAGACAAGTGAAACTTGCCTTTCACTTGTATAATAAGTATTTTTCTGTGTTATTTAAGATTATTCTAAACCACCATTTTATGGCTGTATGAAATATTTGGAGGACATTAACATTTTAAAATAAGCTTTCTTTTGTGATGTTGAGCATTCTTTAGCTCTTGGTGCTTATCCATTACTTTCTTAAGGTAAATTTGTAACTCAACTTTGGTTTTCTAAACCTATATTTGTTTCAAGTGAAGGGAAGACTAGTGGGGTCCTGGCTGTTTGCTTAATATTAATATCAGGGGACAGTGAAACATGGTATTCAAAAAGATGAGTGTCCCCATTTAAGTTCCAATTCTACCCTATGGATGCTCAATATTTCCATCTGTACATGTTCTGGAGTTGCCTGACTTTTAAAATAATTATTAATACATATTAATTATACAAATTGATGGGTTTCACTGTGGCATTTCCATAGATGCATTTATTGTACATTAACCATTTCCCTTCCCTTCTACCCTTTCTTGTCCTCACCCTTTCCTAAGAGTCTCTCTTCTACCTCTAGATCATCTTTTTCTCTCTCTCTTTTTTTTTCCTTTTCTTTTTAAAACTTCCACATATTAGAGGAAGCAAAGTTGTACCCGACTTTCTGAGTCTGGCTTATTTTTCATGACATGATGTCCTCTTGTTCATGTGTTTTCCTTAAAATAGCATGATTTAATTTCTCCTTATGGCTGAGTAAAAAACAAAAACAAAAGCTCCATTTTCTTATCCATTCCTCTGTTGATGGGCACCTAGGCTCATGTGAAAAGTGCTGTAATAAACCCAGGTTCTCTTCTGGATGCGGACTTCATTTCCTTTGATATGGCTAGGCTGCATGGTAGTTCTGAGTATAGTTTTTTGAGGAATCTCCATACTGTTTTCTATTAATTTATATTCCCACCAACAACACAAGGGTTTCTTATACTATAGAATTGCTCGACTTAAATTACACATCTCACCTACTCTTACAGTTTCTTCCTTCACTTCCATCCATGGCCCAGTTACAAAGCTGGAAGCCCATGCCTAGAAATGAAAAGTAACTTACCTATAATGGCCAAACCAGATTCTCTATGTCCAGTTCCAAAATTCATTCTTTTTTTTTTCCATAATAAACAACCATTGTTCATTTCATTCACACAGAAACTCAAATGAGAAATTTAGCTCTGAAAGTAAAAATTTTCAATATTACCCATGCCTCTGCCTAAGTATCCATACTGCCCCAGAGAGGAGGGCTGCCTCTCACTACTGTAAGCATTTCCCTCTTTGTGCTTGACATGACCTTAATGATCCCATCGATTGCCTGTCTTTCTCACCAGAATGTAGGTTCTGTGAGGGAGGGCTGTTGTTGTTTCAGTGATTTAGCACCAAGTCTGGCTTCAATCTTAACATTCAATTATGTATGTAGCCTAAATGATGAGATTATTGTCAAATTATCTCTTTTGTTTATGTCATTAATATTATTGGCATACATGAAGCTAGCAAGATAATTGCCCACTTTTCATTTTTACTAAAAACACTTTTGATTTTTTAGTTTTAAAAAGCAATCAAGGCAGGCATGGTGGCACACACCTGTTATCCCAGCTACTTGGGAAGTTGAGGAGGAGGAGCTCAAGTTCAAGGCCTATACAACTTAGTGAGACCTGTCTCAAAATAAAAATAAAAAGGCTAGGCACTATGGAAATCATTATGGAGATACGTCAAAAAGAACAGGCATGGAAATCCCATGGGACCCAGCTGTATGCTTTTGGTACTTATCCTATAGGACTAAAGTCATCATACTACAGAGATTCACATATATCTATGTTTATAGCATCACAATTCACGATAGCAAAACTAGACATGGCAAAGGATTTCAGGCATAACAAAACTCAAAGGGATTTTAGTAGAGGAAAGGGGGTGGGAGGAAGGGTCAGAGAGGGGAAATGTTGGGGAGTGAAACTGGCCAAATTATATTGTTATTTTGTATATGAATGAATATGTAATAACAAATCCCATCATTATGTAAAACTATAATGCACCAATAAAAAGTGTAGAAAGAAAAAAAGCAACATGTTGGAGATGTAGCTCAGTGGTAGAGAGTGCCACTGGGTTTCAATTACCAGTACTACAAAAAAAAAAAAGTAATCAAATAATGAATACATTGATAAGTATCTGGATGAACTCTTAAGCTACATAGGTATATAAAACTTGTGACTGCCAGTGGGAAATATAGTGTCCTGCTGTCATATCCAATACTTTTGAGAAGTTTCCTGGGACTACAGGCATGTGCCACCACAAAGGTAAGGGACTCAAATATGAATACATTCCTAGAAAAATTCTGATTTTATAAATCCCAGAGTTAAACTTGCCCAGTACAGGCTATGTATACAGGCATAACCATCTTGGCAGGGTTTACCAATCCATGTAAATGGCCAGATAATTCTGTAGACAATAATAAGTAAAGCCACGCCTTAGTCCCTTTGCTTTACCTATCTATTTTACTGTATTGCCTTTTCTTTCTCTCTTTAAGAATCCCCATTTATCTTTTTTATCCAGGTAAAAAATCTGTTCTCTCTAAAACCGTCTCTTATTTCCCTATTTTCCCTGGCAGGGAATTCAATTCTCTGTTCATTGCATTTCCATGACATTCTGTACATAATGTGGAGCGCTGAGGATGTTATCTCACAGTTATATTTTTTAAAACTGTGTTTTCATTTGAACCGAGATATTCTCTCTTTCTCTCTTTTCTCTTTTAGTGACAGTGGGGATTGAACCCAGGGCCTTGCACATGCTAGGAAAGTTCTCTACCATTGAGCCATGTCCCCAGCTCTTTTAAAAAATTTTATTTGGCTATAGGGTCTCACTGAGTTGCAGAGGCTGACCTCAAACTTGTGTCCTCCTGCTTCAACCTCCCAAGTAGCTGGGACTACAAGGCATGTGCCACCACATCCCGGCAAGGAAGATTTTAAACAGTAATGGCAGGATCCAATTTATGGTTTAGGAGTACATGTTTGGCAGTACTTAATTCTACCTGAGATCTGGTACCATGGCTCTGAGACATGTGCTTAATTATTAAAACTTATACGTCTCATTTGAAGGCATTTTATTGCCTTGTTTTGTGTTTCTGTAGCCTGGATTTTCTGTCTGAAGATTGTAATTTACTTTTTCCCCCACTCGATTTTGTTGGATGATACTTTGTCTTGATATTTGGTTCTTTTATTTTCAGAAAAGGTCATCTTTTTCAACACTGTAGCTATTCAAGTATAGAAAGTGAGTGGAAATTCTGTGCTGTACTCTGCTCTGTTGTGTTAGGCACCTTCAGGCTGGACTGCAAGTTTCAACAGATTTCAGGCAACCAACATTTATTGTTTGTCTGTCTTTCTTTCTCTCTTCCCTCCCCTATCTACACTCCCCCTACCCTGCTCTTTCTTTCTTTTTGGTATAGGGGATTGAACTCAGTGGCGCTCTACTGCTAAGCTTCATCCCCATCCATTTTTATTTTTTAAAAAATATTATGACAGGGTCTTGCTAAGTTACTGAGGCTGGCTTTGAATTCGAGATCCTCCTGTGTCAGTGCTGGGATTACAGGCATGCACCACCACACCTAGCAGACACATATTGTTTCTGTTGTAATTTTTTTCCTTTGTCCACCTAAAACCCTTTAGGAGCAAGATTTTCATCCACTTAGAACCCTTTAAGAGCAAGGTTTCTGTCTTATTCAAAGACCTGGTAGATCCTCCGAAAAATTATTTGATAAAGTAATAAGTGACTGACTGATGGAAGGAAAAAAATGAGGTTTCCTAGCTGAAGAGGACGTTTGAGTTTCAGTAACACTAATGCTGCCATGAAGGGTGAGGGTGTCAGAAGCTAAACTCTTGAAGATATCTGATGAGGTTCTGCCGTTGGTACTCCTTTAGGAGACAACAGTCCAAGAGTCTTTGGAAAACCCTTTGGCAAGAAGTCCAGTAAGCCCTTGAAGTTCATCTTCCTTCACAGGGAGTTTGCCAACTCCGGAGCATGCTTTTCATCACTGAGTTGACTCTTGATGTCATTTATAGATTTTTGTTTTGGAGTTAAGTCAGCAGCACCAGTCTTTTAAGTGAGCTCCTGTTGGTGCTATTCCTATGACCCCTCTTTCTTCTCTCCTGCTCTTTATAATGTAATGTTCAAAGCAAAGGAGAAGAGAGGGAGAGGGAGAGGTTCTTTTACTACTGCCATGCTTTCATGGAGGACGAGTGTTCCCTGGGACAGATGGGAAAGAAGGTGACACATCAATGTTCCCGAGTCCTGGGAGTGGGCTGCAGTGTATGTGGGAGAGCTGGCAAACTCGCCCAAAGCTAAGCTCTTAACGCTGTTTGCTGCCTGCTGACTTCTTGTTCAATTGCTGTAATTTTAGACATGAACATTCTCAGATGGAACTATATCTGATCTATATTAAATGAATATAATTAGATTTTAGGTTGGTACCCAGAGACATCCCAAGGCCATTCATGTTTTACAGAGAGTCCTACCCACCAGACCCTGCCTGCCCTGGCCTTTGGGGTTACTCCTGTGATGGTAGTAGATCTTCCACCTTTTGTGTAGTACATTATACATACTTTATTTTTGCAAAGACACTTCATTTTCTCAGTGTCTCGTTTATATTTGGGAGACGTCATGGCTGCGGTGATATATAACAGACGTGTAGCAACTTTACAACATTCAGGTCTCGGGACTTTGGGTCTGGGAGATGTTAAACAGTGGGAACTGTCTTTACTAAGAGGCTGGGTTTAAACTGTTCTTTGCTGTAGAAAGAAGGAACCACAGCCAAAGAAGCAGACGGAGGTGATACCGGTTCTGTGGATGACACAGGCTTTCTGCCTGCCCTGAGAAGTTCCCCCTCCTTTGCTCTCTGGGGCACTATGGAATGAAGCTGCTTGCCCCACCTCAGTCAAACCTCCTCTTCTCATCCCCCCCCCCACCCAAATGCTCACAGACAGTTTACAAAGATGTTACCAGAGAATTTAAAGAGCTGGACTCTATGGAAATTATAATTCGGTAGGATCATCTTCCTGAGGATTTCCGAGGAGATAAATAGTGTGCTTCTTCATAGGTCACCCAAGTTACACATTTACTCTCCTATTATTATGTTGGAATTCTGTGTTTACACTCATTAAAGCCTGTCACAAATCTATTTTTTCTGATGGCTAAAATAATGTTGGTTTTTCTCTTCCTGTCACCCTCTACCGGATTCCCTAGACAGCTTTCCTGGTCTAGTCACTGAACAGCCATTACTATCCTGTGTCTTCCAGGTACACCACGACCTGCTCACCCCTTCCTCATGGTGGACTCCCTGTAGCTCCGTGGGAATTGTACCCTACCTCCCTGGCCACCCCTGATTAGGTCAAGGTTGTGCAGCTGGGCCAATTAGAATCTTTTCCCTGGGATTGGAAGGAGGGTTCTTTCTCTCTAAGAAACTGGGACCTTATAATATTTGAACTTGGGAGTGATGGCAGCTATTCTGGACTCACCAGGTGGACAAGGGAGCATGAAGTTAAGGATGGGGCAGGAGAATGAGGAGGGGAAGAGAAACCCTCTTCCTCCACCCCTGGTCTAGTCCTCCTTTCCTGTGCTTGGGATCTTGTGACTCACCTCTGTAGCTTTGTGATAAAATCTCCCTGCTTTTTTCTTTGGCTGGTACAACTGTGAAGTTTTTTTCCCCGTTGCTTCTAACAGAAAGACCTTAGCTGCGCTGCACTCACTGAGTCAGGGTTTCCGCTGGCCCTGCCCCTACTCCACCAAGCAGAGGGAGATGTGGAGAGGAAGGGAGAGCGGTGTAAACAAACAGTTTATCACCTAGCTGGGAAATGGGGGCTTTCTTCCTTTTTTTTCATTTGCAGACACAGACTCTCTCCTTGAGGGGAAATCTGTGGTGTGTGAAAGAGGCAGAGGCCTGAGCCAAGGACAACAGATGACACAGAGCTCCGTGTGGCCACGATCAGGAAAGAAATTAGGTTTTTAAAACCGGTTCAAGTTTCACATCGATGGAATGTGCACCCAATCAAAAGACCCTGGTCCTCTCCAGCTGATAAAATGCTGAATGTTGGATCCCTACGGAGGGCACATACCATTAGCAGGAACCAGGAATGGTTTGTTCTGAAACACTGATTAAATGTTTTGATATTTTCGTATTGTCATCTTTTTGCATGAGCCGGGGGGGGGGCAGAGACTCAGAAGACCTTGAAAGTTGTTTTGATAATCACCACTCCCTCTTCCCCCTCTGACATGGATAATTCATATCCCAATTATCATGTGGCTTATTAAAATACAATTATTATTCAAACACAAATATTCTTGTATTTTCATTATTAGAAAATAACTTTCTGCTTGTCAGAGCCAAGTTAGGGGAAAGTCAGCATTGTCTGTTTCTCATAAAGCACATTCTTTCTCTTCCTCGTGCCAACATTCTGTCTCAGTTGAAAATAAAGTGGAAAAACCTTCATTGTGGTTGATCTATAGCTTTTTATGAGAAGGAATAGATTATGACTCCAGCTCTGACCTTTGACCTTCTGTTCTGATTTCAGGTTATATGAGTAGAATACTTAAAAATCTGAGTGAGTATTCAGGAGATGTACGGAAAAGTGCAAATAAAATATGAAACTAATTTTTGAATTTATTTTATCTTAATTTTTAATTTCTGTTTTTTTTGCCATGCTGGGATTGAATTCAGGGCCTTCGACATGCTAGGCAAACAATTTACCATGAGCTATACCTCCAGTCCTAATTTTTAAATTTTTGTTATTAAAATATTTTTAATAAATTAACAAGAAAACCAAAGAAAGTTCTTTCTTTTTTAATTTTTTAAAAATCTATTCTAATTTGTCATCTATGACAGCAGAATGCAATTCAATTCGTATTACACAAATAGAGCACAATTTTTCATGTCTCTGGTTGTACACAAAGTAGAGTCACACCATTTGTGCTTTCATACATGCACTTAGGGTAATGATGTTTGTCTCATTCCACTGTCTTTCCTACCCTCTTCCTCTCCCTCCCCTTTGCCCTATCTAAAGTTCATCTATTCCTCCCACACTGGAAAAATCTTTCATATAATGGTTTTGCTTAGGAAGAGCAAGGAGAATGTTAATCCCACATTATATCAGACAGATGTGCAAATTTTCTTCTCAACCAACACAATTAAAAATATTTTTTTTTCTGCTGGTGCTGCAGTGTAACTTGTAATGTAGTTACTCAGGAAGCTGAGGCAGGAAGATCCAAGTTCAAGGTCAGCCTGGACAATTTAGTGAGATGTAGATTAGTGGTAGAGCACTTGGCTAGATGAGCATAGCCCTGTGCTCAATCCTAGGTACTTCGGGGAGAAAAAAAGTTTCCACCTATAAGTTTCTCTTGTAAAACTTAATTTCAGATCTGGAATCAAAGGATTATGCACACAGAGCTGGAACATGGTGTTTCTCTTGCTGATCTCTGCTATTTTATTTTATGTTTTATACTAACAGAATGAGTTTGAGTAGATCATCTTGTTTTTTATCTTCCTTCTCAACCTGAAATGAGCAAATGTTTCATGGATTTTTCCTTCCTTCTTTGGTTTCCCCTTGTTACACATTTTGCCAGATGGCTGGGTTTCATGTAGAGAAGAATTTTCCATAATAACATATCACTTGGTACTCATGGCCAATGATCCCACTCCCCTGCCATCTGTAGGAACCATGGAATGGAGTAAAGTAGCAAATGAATCAAGCCTAGGAAGAGGAGGAGGAGGAGGTGGGGGGAGAAGTAGGGGAGATAAACCAAGTGAAGGGAGTCTGGATTGCCAAAGACTTGATGGAAAATCGACTAAAAGCAAAACCTGAGTGGTGTGTGTGTGTGTGTGTGTGCGCGCGCGTGTGTGCTCACACACGTGAGAGAGAGAAAAAGGAGAGAGCAAGCAAACACCATGTGCACATGCTCACATTGTGTGCCAGTATTTTGGAGTGCTTAGCTGCAAAGCATCTTGACAGATGTGAAACATGTGTAGCACAACTTTGTGCAGAAGAGGGGAGGACCAAGGAGAGAGGAACTCGGCTCAACTACAAAAAGAGATGAAGCTAAGATCCTGGGTGAGCAAGCAAATGTTTGGTGAGGAAAATTGTGTGGAGGAGGTGTGAAGGATGGAAGCTCAGATTGCACCATTAGCTGTGTTTACCAACGGTTAGTTATTAGAACAGAAGGATAAGAAATGGAACTCTTTACTCAGATTTTGTAAATGTTTCTTAAAAATCTTTGTTTATCTTTTAGTTGTAGTTGGACACAATACTATTTATTTCTTTATTTTTATGTGTTGCTGGGGATTGAACCCAGCGCCTTGCACATGCTAGGTGAGTGCTCTACCGCTGAGCCACAACCCCATCCCCATTTGTTTTTAAATGAGTGAATTAAAGCTATACTTAATAGTGGTTCATTTTGACATAACCACACATGCAGGGTTCACTCAGGGTTTTGATTTGTAATATTCAAGAAATCCCATGGCTCTTGAAGACTGCAGGTAGGGGAACCATCTCACAAACAAGGGTCTAGAACCAGAACCTTCACTCTACCTGGTACGAAACTGATCACTTGCAAATATTTAGACTGGAGTTGATGAAAACTCACTTTTTGGACTTACTGAGTTTGGAGGAAATTATATAAGCTTTCTGGGCTTTTCCCCCTAAATTGAAAGATGAAACAGTTGATCTCGATATGTGGTCTCCAAACAATTCTCTCAAATTCTTCCTAGAAAGTGCTTCTTCATCACTTCCAGGGTTCTTGCAGAGCATTTAGGACTTTTTTTCTACTTATTTTGGTTATTACCAAAATGCATGCTGTTGATTTAAGTAAATAAAAACATTTTGGAGCCACCAAATTGCCCATAGGTTTCCATCTACCCCTATTATCCTGGATGTGTATGCGTTGGGGTTGACATGAACACACTGTTTAGTCAGTCACATATTTACTGAGCATCTATTCAGTTGGTTATAGTTTTAAGCATGGAGAATGGGACAGGAAAGGGGGACCAAGTCCTTCTGTTCACAGAGTGTACATTCTAGTTGAGGGATAAAGTGATTATAGCCAGTGATTTGTATATTAAAACAGAATAAAGGCATAGAAGCAATAGGCATCTTCCCGAGAAGGGACATTTGAACAGACAACTGGATGAAGCCAAGAAAAGGCTATAGTGATCTTGGAAGAGCCCTCTAGGTAGAGGGAACACGTGGAAGAGCCTCGTCAGACATCTGCAGCTGTGTTTTCACTGCCTGTCCTGGTCTCCATCTCCAGCCTGTGTGCTTGCTTAGAGAGGGAAACACCTGATTTTGTTAAGTAGAAGTGAATGGGCACCTTTTGAGCTCTCCGTACTGTCCTGTCTTATTGGGGCCTCCGTGCTCTGCTCAAGGGGCTCAACTTCACCTTCTCAGTGTGGGTTCAGTTGTAGTAGGGTGAGCATGTGGTCCTGGGGAGGTGTCTGGCCCCGTCATGCTTGTCAGCCTCCATCCTTGCTGCCTCTGCTGCGGTGCATACCCTGCCTTGACACTGTTCTTCCTTTTGCACTTTAATCTCCCCAGCTATGGGTCACTGGTGCTGATCACCATTGCCCGATCACTGCCTCCAGTCCCTAGGACCCCACACCCAGCACCCAGGTGCACTGTGTTCAGATCCCAGACCTCTGGGTGCTCTCAGCTCTTCTCAGCATGGAGCCTCAGAGACGGTTTTTCATGCTGGTGTTCCCGGGAGCCCTTAAGAATCAGGACCCTTGAGCCTCAGAGCATGGCTTTGACTTCTGGTTCTACAGAGTTGAGTGATCTTAAATATTTCTTTGGGTTTTCCATCCTTTCTTCTTTGCCTTGGGTTTTTAAAAATCTAACAGAACCCCACCTAACAGAACCCCATGCTCAGACGTTAGATGCTATGACCTAGGCTTCCTTCCCTCAACTGAATGGGACCCTCGTTCAAAATTTAACATCCTACCTCTGATAGTTTGTTATAGTATTTTCACATGCATTATTTTATTGAATCCTTACCATAACGTCATGATGTTTGAATTATTAACCCTGTCCTATACAGAAATCGGCATAGAGAGAATGTGACTTGATCACACAGATAATCAATGGCCAAATTCAGACTTTTGAGGACTAGAATTTCCATTTGCAGTGTCAGAGTTTCATTTCCTCTACCTAAGCTCTAAGAAAATCTTTGAATAAACTCACAGATCAGAATTTCGGGCAGGGGAACTAGCTGAGTCCAAATAAAGGAATAACCTGTCTTATCAAATTCTTGCTTCTTGGTTTTTCTACATTATTTTTCATTTTATTACTTGTTCCCATCGTTGCAGTGTTATGGGTGAAAGTGGAGTAGAAGAGGTAAGTGAATCATTTCAGTGTGTGTGTGTGTGTGTGTGTGTGTGTTTTGTGGTGCTGGGATGGGATGGAACCATGTCTCCCACATTCTAAGCAAATGCTCTGACACTGAGCCACATCCCCTACTCCTTGTGTTTTGTTTTAGACATAATTTAAGTAAGCCTCGTTTTAAAAATTTCTTGGAAGAACTTCTCCCACCTCTTTTTATTGAAATGTAAATTTCAAAATAAAATCACTAAATTAATTGATTTTTTTCACCGGATACTGTGGCAGGTCATGAAATCAATTCTTCATCATCCCAATTATAAGAGAATGGTGTACAGAAAGAACAAAGTCAAACACAATTGAGGTCAATATTTTGGATTTCCTACTAGTTTCCTTTTAAATTACAACTTTTGCAACGAAATCACACTGAAATAAAAATGTGCATGGAGTGCAGCTCTAATTTTCACTGCACAAAGTATGTGACCTGAAGAGTCCTGTTCTCAGGTGGTGGCAGCAGACACTGTCACATTTGTTCCCATTCTGTAGAAATGACCGTCATCAAAACATAGGATGTTTCAGACTCTAATGTCTTTTTTCCTCCAAAGATCATGGACAGTTAGTTTAGGTAGAATAGTTAACTTTAGAAAGATTTTCTAATTATCACAAGTTTCTGGGAGAACACTTAATTTATAACATAATTTTTGAGATGGATAAAGTTCTCTTTTATGGTGTGAGAAGTTTTTTGGTTCAGCTTTTCAAGACCCGTGTCTGAGTTTTGTTAATGTTATGAAGCCTCCTGTCATTCGGGCTGTGGTGTGGAATCTATAGCCAGCGTGTATTTGGCAAGATGCTGGTTTATTCTCCATCTTCCTTCTTGTGACCATCTCCTTATACTTTCTGCTAACCTTTTTGCGTCTACCATTGGTGGTCAGGAATGAAGTTCTCTTTGGGATCCAGGTCTACATTGCAATACTGCAACCCAAGGTTTGGCCAATGGGCTTCCATTTCTCCATCTAAAGCTCCCATTAAATTATGTCAAATTATTTCAAAGCTAAACTCTTTTTTTTTTCTGCTAGCAAGCTTTCCAAGTGCCTTCCTGTCTATATATTTAGGGAATCTGGGTAGTCATTTCCACAAAGTGAAGAGGGATGATATAAAAATTGCAATTTCCCTAGTGTTCATAAAGAACTGCGGCACATCAATGGGGTATATCGTTTAGATCTTCATTTAAATTTGTATCACTGTTGGGTGGCAGTAAACTAGGCTTTTTCACGGGTCCTTGCTTTACAAGAAATCCCTATAGAGACTTTATTAGGAGCCTGTTGCACTGGGTTTAAAAGGCAATGCAACTTTATGTCCTTTTTCTACTCAGAAGTCTGAAAGGAACACTGTTTTTTAAGAGCACTGTACAGAGCAGAACTAACTTCAGCTGCCACCTTAAGGTGTCAACAATTAGGGAAACTGAGGAAGTCACAACTTCTGAGATGAGAGAAGCTTTTTAGGTAACTATAAAGATGTTTTAAAAGGTACCTTGTCACTTTGGTAAGTGCAGTTTCCCAACTACTGTTTAATTATCTGTCAATGTCACAATGTATGGGAAAAATGCATCACAACAATTGTACCTGTCTAGAGAAGAAAGAGAATTCATTTTTTCCTGAGTGCCTCCGAAATAGGTAAAGCTGAAGCAGTTTCAAGGCACAAAGTGTATATTTCAAGGTGAACACATGTTAAAAAATGTCAGAAGATAAAAAAGATTTTCATTTCTATGTTTTGAAAGGTGGCTACTAAAATTTGTCAACCTCACATGAAGAGAGAGCCTACAGAATGGGAGAAAATCTTTACCACCTGCACTTCAGGTAGAGCATTAATCTCCAGGATATATAAAGAACCCAAAAAAATTAACACCAAAAAAACAAATTACCCAATCAATAAATGGGCAAAAGATTTGAACAGGCACTTCACAGAAGAAGAAATAGAATCAGTTAGTATACAGATTGCTGTATCACATCAGTTACCCTTCCATTGATTGACATATTGCCTTTCTAGTGTCTGATGTATTCTGCTGTCTGTCCTATTCTCTACTACAGCAATCTGTATACGGGGTAAAATTGGGAGTTCATAACCCACTTGAATCAAACTGTGAAATGTGATGTATTAAGAACTATGTAATGTTTTGAATGACCAACAATAAAAAAAAAAGAATGTTCAACATCTCTAGCAATTAGAGAAATGCAATTTAAAACTACACTGAGATTCTGTCTCACTCCAATCAGAATGACAATTAAAAGAATACAAGTAACAATAAATGTTGGCAAAGATGTGGGGGAAAAGGTACACTCATAACATTGCTGGAATGGAACACCATTTGACCCAACTATCCCACTTCTGTGTTTATATCCAAAGGACATAATATCAGCACATTACAGAGACACAGCCACATCAATGTTTATAGCAGTTCAATTCACAATAGCCAAGCTATGGAAACAATCTAGGTGCCCTTCAACAGATGAATGGATAAAGAAAAGGTGGTATATAATGGAATATTACTCAGACATAAAACAGAAGGACTTTATGATATTTGCCAGTAAATGGTTGGATCTGGAGGCTATCATGCTAAGGGAAATAAGCTGACCCCCCAAAACAAAGGTTGATTGCTCTCTCTGATGTGTAGATGTTAACAGACACTAGGGGGGAGGGAAGAATAGAAGTTCAGTGGAGTGGACACAGGAATGAAGGGAAGGGAGAGAGGATGGGAATAGGAAAGATAGTAGAATGAATCGGATATAATTTTGCTACGTTCATATATGAATACACCACCAGGGTAACTACACATCATGAACAACCACAAGAATGGGATCCTACTTAGAATAAGTTATACTCTATGGTTTAGAAACTTCAGCCTGCCTAAAAAATCATGACATCACCATTGTCAGGCTTCTCTTTCTAAGGAATGATCCATCTGTCAAATATATTTTCTTTCTTTTTTTAATAATTAAAAAATAATTTTAGTTGTAGATGGACACAATACCTTTGTCTTATTTATTTTCATGTGGTGCTGAGGATTGAATCTCAGTACCACATGAAACAGTGCCTCGTACGTGTGAAACAAGCACTCTACCACTCAGCTACAACCCCAGTTTTTAACTCAGGAGAACTCTACCACTGAGCCATATCCCTAGTCCTTTAAAAAATTGTATTCTTTTGAGACAGATTCTTGCTAAGTTGCTAAGGCTGGCCTTGGCCTTGAACTTGTGATCCTCCTGCCTCAGCTTCCTGAATAGCTAGGATTACAGGTGTGCACATCACATCTGTCCCTGTCTTCTGTTTTAGTTATATACCAGTATTTTCCTTTCCTCGAAGCCACCCTCCCACCTCCATCCTGCTCTATGAAGATTCTTAAAGCTATCTCTTGCATTTCCAACCCTTCTCACAGATCTGCTTTTCCACTGTCTAGGATTAGCTCTGCATTCTGAGATCTAATCAGAGAGAGTTATTCCCAACATATGTCTTTTCACAACTATTTACTAAAGGGTAGTGTGTGACATGCTTTGTGCTGGGTGCTACAAAACAGCAGGGATCCAAATACAGGAAAATCTTGCCCTTGTGGAACTGGTGCTTAAGGAGAAGAGGAATTCACTTTTTTTCTGTAAAATCTAATTTGGTCTTCCTAAGTCTTCCCCAGCTTCTCATCCCAAGATGTGTACCATGCAGAAGAATGGGACAGAGTTCTGATTAAGAGCAAATTACACCCATTTTGCTAAATCAATTGTAATTGAGAGCCAAGAGCTCTTTCTGCTATAGACATAATAGTCTGATTATCAAAATTATATAAGAGAGAGATCTTGAAACAAATCAGTTCACAGCCATTTCCATCTTTAGGTCCTGAGACCCTTGTTTCAAATTCTACAATGAAAAAATAATCCAGAAACAAAAGAGTGATTGATGGAACAAAGGGCCAATTTATGGAAACGGATTTTAGTAGATCAATGTGTATGGACCGACTTCAGGAGATTTCCTGAAAAGCTACTTCTGGGGTGTTAGAAGCAGTCATGCCATGCTTTAGAGGCAAATAACAATGTCAGCTCTCATTGATTAAGGACTTACCTTGTGACAGGCACTTATGCAAAGATACATTTAACAAACTTTTTTTAAGTGCCTACTATGTGCAAGGCATTGCTCTGGCTTCTGGAGATACAGCAATAAAAAGGAGAGACAAACAGTTTTGTTTTCATGAAACTTGAATTTAGTTGGAGAAGGTAAACAATAAAGAAGATATCATTGTGTCAGGTGGTATTAAGAGTCATGGGGGGGGGCTATTATCTGTACAGTTTGCAAAGTAATTTGTAGACACCATTAACTGATTTGACACGTATTTATTGGATATTTTATATGTATCAACCATTGCACTTACAACTGTATCGCTGTTAGCACTTTGTATTTTAAGACCAAAATATTGAGATTTAGAGGGGTTAAATGATCCCCTGCCCCAGGTAGTAGTGATGTCAACTGCAGAACCAGGACCTAAACTCATATCTTTAGTTTCCAATCAAAGTCCTCTTTCTGAAGCAATAGCTATAACTTTAAAACCCAGGCCTTGAAGCAAAAGTTTCTGTGGAAGTGTCCTCTTTTCTTTTCTCTCTCTTCCTTTATGGTACAGCTACAAAATAAAAACATTTCTAAGGAAATGGATCTCTACCTTTGGGGGCCTCTGGCCATGTGCATTGCTTAGGCAATAATTTGTCTTCAATTAGTTGAATTTGTACAGCCTAGAAATTCAATATGATTTGCAAAAGAAATACATTTTAAAAAAAATTTACATCCATAAACTCTCCTTTAAGTGACATTGGAGAAATTAATTTACCATACAGCCCCCTCCCTGTTTCATATCCTTTGCTTAATTTTATTTTTTTAATTTCCTTTGGTTATATGAATTTCAAAATCAGGTCCTTTGACTCCTTCATAACCTGTGTTTGGACAGTCTCTCAAATTTCCGTGAGTCTTTACTGGATTCTCAAAAGCTCGTGACTCTCTGAATTCAAGCTTTACATGGGAAAGAAGGAGAGATTCTTGGAAATAATCTGAGTTGACATGTATTTTTACTGTTTTACAACAGTATCCCAAGGTAGACAGCTTTAAGTAAATTTAGAACAATTGTGAAGAAGTACTCTCAGAGTTGAAAATCGTAGTTGTGAGCCAGGGAATTCAGTTCCCTGTCCCTGAGTGTTTACATCTGGATTTTTCTTTAGATGTGTTTTTAACATACTTCTCTCCTCCTTTATCTTTGCCACAGAGTAGGCAGATCTGCAGTAAAAAAGTTTTAAACTGGTTTTATAATAGGATAAATTTAGTAATGGTGGCACAAAAAATGTCAACACTTTACAGTGGACAGAGCACAGATTTTTTTTTTTTTAAATAGTCGATGGTTTGGACATTGGATAAAATTGAAAAAGATACCAAAATAATCATCTTTAAAAGTACAAAAGCAATTTTTGTCCAATGTAGAGATCATCTCCATCAATGTTTGGATCTGGTCTATCCTTTTAGGCATGTTTCCCCCTATGAAAAGAAGTCATATATTATGGAATTCTTTTCTTTTTTTCTTTGTATTTTTTCACCTGCATCATTTTAATGGATTTTCAGAAGATGGATATTTAGTTAACTATTTTTCCACTATCAATCATTTAAATTACTTCCAATTTCCACTTTATAAATACTGCAAGAGTGAATGTCCTTTAAATAAAATATTTGAATATATTTTTGATTATTTCCTTAAACTAGTTCACAGAAGTTAAATTGTTGGTTTAAAGAGCATATAGGATACTTGGGCTGCAGCTGTGGCTCAGCGGTAGCGCACTTGCCTGGCATGTGTGAGGCACTGGGTTCGTTTCTCAAATAAATAAATAAAATAAAGGTCTATCAACAACCAAAAAAAATATTTTAAAAAAGAGTATATAGAATTCTAAGGCTTTGGTAGTTTTGTCAAATTGTCCTCAAAATTCTGTATTCCCATCAGAAGTATATAGTGAGTTGAAATATTGGGTATGAAACTTTAAAATGTAGAAAGCACAACACACAATTTTAAAAAGTAGAGTTCAGATCATGTCAACAATTGAGAATATTTTATTCCTTCATTTTGGGGGATTTTTCTATTTGACAACCATCTCAAAGAAAGAATGGAGTGTCACTGTAGGTGGGGTCTATAGAGAAGGGAATCTGTAAATCAGCTCTCTAGTCCTGTGTCTCAGAGGCTCATTTGATGTATGTGACTCAGAGCCAGCCAGTTACCCTACCTGTTTTGGATTCCTTATTTATAGGGTAACCCTACTTCTTGGTGTATGTTTGTGGTCCTAGCATAATAATTAACTATATCTTATTTTATTCTCCAACTGTACAATAAATCCTATGCCCTTCCTACTTATATCTGTGTGAGGTGTTCAGATATGAAGAAGGGCCTCTGCCCAGCCTCTTTATTATAGAATCACTCTTTTCCATAATCAGTTCACACTCTTGCAGCCCAACTCCAACCCTAGGCACACAGCCAGCATTGACCAGTCAGAACACCACATGACCTTGGGTTCAGAGATGGATCTAAAAATGTTTACCAACCCTGGTTCTTGTGAGCCATGAATTCTCTGGCACTTCTGGGAGCAGTGGTGTGTTGGTTCATACTGGTCCATAGGAGTCAACTGTAATATTTCTAGGAATCTTGCAAATCATCCATTAACACAGTCATTATTATCATTTAAGACAAGGTACGGTGGCCCACACTTGTAATCCCAGCAGCTGGGGAGGCTGAGGCAGGAGCATTGCAAGTTCAAAGGCAGCCTAAGCAATTTAGTGAGATCCTGAGCAATTTGGCGAGACCCTGTCTCAAAATAAAAAGTAAGAAGAGTTTGGGATGTGACTGGGTGGTTAAATGTACCTGATCAATCCCTGGTACCAAAAAAAAAAAAAAAAAAAAAAGAAAGAAAGAAAGAAAGAAAGAAAGAAAGAAAGAAAAAAACCATTTAGATTATATAAATTTATAATTAAATTATTTTGGCAAAGGGAATGAATATTCAAAATTCATAGCTTTCTAATTATTTTCCTATATTTTATTATTGCTTATGTCCTTGAGGTTATTTATGTGTATTATATCTGTATTGTAGAAATATTATATAATTGAATAGTGCATATCTTTTACAACTCCATGTTCAGTGATGTCAGGTTGGCAAGTTGAGATTGAGCATGGTGAGAGTAGCTTAGAAAATGGCAAATGGCAAATGCTATTTCTTTTTGTGTGGGGGGAAGCTAGTTGGTAAACATAAACACTTACCATCACACTTCCCCCTATTGAGAAGGGTGTTTCTGTTTTTCCTGTTGTTGTTACATTAGTAAACTATAATCCTAGAATAACCAGAGGGTCATTTCGGTCCTTTGGAGAGAGAGAATGGAAGAATGATGCTAGCAGAGATGAGGGCTGCAGAGAGAGAAGACTCTTCCTCCCCCCCTCCAGCTTTAATGACAAATAAACATAGAAGCAGGATTCTTAATGGCAGGTGAGCACTTGGTATTTCATCTGGATGAGAAACTGGCTTAAACTACATTAGGTTTCTATAATTTATCAATGAAAATCCTTTGATAATACAGTTTCCATGATCCCTAAGATCCCTTTATAGCTTTAATAATATATAACTCTCAAATTATACAAAAGGTGAAAGCTCTTTAGCTAAATATTTGAGTGCCCATAATTGCTATATTTGAAGAAAAGTCAAATAAAACATATTCTGTAGTAAATTCACAAAGTTCATCCTCAAACAGTTGATCCTGTATAATGCTAGCACTGAGTTGTCTTATAACCAAATTGAAAGCCATACAATAGATGAAATAAGCTTATGTTAATAATTTCAGATTTATTTTATAACATCTTTCCCCTTCTTTTTAAAATGACTTAATGCATCTATTTTAAGTTGGTTCACTTTAAAGGAATTTTTAAAGCTTACTTTGATTATCCTTAGATACAATGACAGAGTGCTCTCAGCACTGTCTCCAGAAGCCCTGTTAGAATATAATTGCTCTGCATTTTAAGAAACTGTGCTCTGCCCCTTTGAAATATTGATTTCATTTTCTGGCATGCTCTGCCATGTGCACCCTGAGGTGCTGTTTCTTAATTAGGAAGTGAATCCAGAGCAGGTCCTGTTGAGATATTAGGAATACTCTCCAATTTGACCCTACTCAAGTGTGTATTTTACACTTTCTGCCTGGCTCATTGTAGCTATGACCCATTTCACATATTGTTGATTCCAAAGAATCAAAATCCCATTGTGTGTTTACTCTCTGGTACTTGACTGCTGATAACTCAGAGGTGTTAGTAGTGAATAGTCAATATTCACAAGAATCTTGAGATCAAATCTGATAATGTGCCAAATGCTAAGATGGTTTAAATTTATCTCTCACTCTCACCAATATAGTATCTTTTTCTTTCTCTGGCTTAAAAGGTGTTGGAAAAAGTTTGGATTGGAGTGATATATTTAAAAATAAAGCAAATGGGGCTGAGGTTGTGGCTCAGCAATAGAATGCTCTCCTAGCACATGTGAGACCCTGGGTTCGATCCTTAGCACCACATAAAAATAAATAAAAAGATGTGTCTAACTACAACTAAAAAATAAAAAAGTTTAAAAAAAATAAAGCAAACATCCCAAACCTTCATTCTGTTACTCTTAGCTTTATTAGAATTATCTTCTGATGTTGGAAATTTGGGGTTTCCATCAATAGAATACCTCTTCTTAATTCTAAGCTAGTTTCCCCCTTCTTCATTAATGAGGTATTATCTTACAACTATAACAAAATATGTATTACAATGAATATGAATAAGAATTATGGTGTTGGAAGAAAGAAAACAAAACAGAAAACCTGTATGGCTGACCTTGAATCCATTCCCTCCTCCCAAAGTGTGTTCTTTGGAGCCCAGTAAAGGAAACACATTACAGTCAGTGCTTCTCAATGTGCAGATTATTTGCATCTGAACTACCTAGAGGTATCTGCCAAAATAGACTCCATGGCTGCTTCTGAGTCCACTCGGGGAGTAGGGCTTGGAAAAATGAATTTTTATCAGTTTATCTGGGTGGTGATCCATAGTCCTTTGCAGAAAAAGGAAGTCTAACAAATGGCAAGTTACTTTCTTGAAGATATACAGACTAAATTAGCAAATTAAAGGCTCTGAGAAGTCTTGTAGTAGAGAAACCTGTTTAACTTTTAAAATGCAGTATTTCTTTTCCAAATGATTTTATTACATGACTCTCTGAGGGGGGCATTATTTGATAGGATACTATGGTTGCAGTCACTTGCTAGTTTGAGTTCAAGTGTCTTGGTATGAAAATTAGACAAAGATCTGAGTGTGAATCCTGGATTTTATCCTGTTTCAGTTGCCTAATGGTCACACTCCTTTAATCCCAAGGGAGATGCGATCAAAGAGGAGGTTAGTACCAATCCAGAATCTCTGTTAGAAAAAATAATTTAGGCAAGTATTCTTGATACTGTCATCTTTTATGAAGGACAATGTGTTAATACTTAGGACATTGTGCTTTGCCCAGAGAATCTACCTCCTCATTCTGTCCTCCACCTCCCGCCCCTAGAAGAGGATTCATTTCCAATTTACAATGGGATATATGGAGAGAGGAGCAAGGGGCTCTTCCAGAAATGCCAATTGATTTGAACAATGGGAAAGGAGGTCAACACATTGTGCAGGAAATTGGGTGGAAGTGAAATAACTCTTTACTCTGGCAGAGATGGTGACAGGCAACCCTGCATTTGCTTCTACCCTTCTTCCTGTCAGGCACAAACAGCATGAGAGGGTGGAGGGAGTAAAGAAATGCTAAGTGAGGACTTAGAGCTTTGAGAGATGCAGTAGGTCTTTCTCCCTAGGAGTGGGACTGCCTTTTGCTTGGCTGTACAGCTAGAGGGGACAGAGACAGCTGCAGCGTGAAGGAAGCAGGGCCCAGATTCACTGGAGGGGGACACATAGGAAACCTCTGGGTGTCTATTCAACTGCCCGTGCTGATTTGCAGAGGGAGAAGGAGGGAGACCTGGTCTCCTTTGTCTCAAACAGCCTTGCCTGGTTCTCTCCTGCTATGTGTCCATGGAGCTTGGCTGGTAGAGCTGCTTTAAAATATTACACTAATAGTTTTCAGCGCGATTGGGAGATCTCCCAGGGCAAAAGTCCTTTTTATCTTGAATATCTAGGCTTGGCTCCTAGCATAAAACTGGCTTTTTCAGTAAATATTTGCTTGTGGTAGCGAGCAAGGTAAGAAACCTTAAGAGAGTGCCCCTAAATAATCTTTGAATACTCATCTAGAGTTCCACAGGTGTAGAATCTTAGAGCTGGAGGCTACCCAGTAGACCCTTTTCATTTTACAAATCTAGTAGTTCTCTCTTATCTGTACTTTTGCTTTCTGCTGTTTCAGTTACCTATGATCAAATATCAAAGGGGAAATTCCAGAAATGCACAATCCATGAGTTGAAAATCTCACATCATTCTGCTCCATCCCACCTAAGAGGGGAATCATCCCTTTGTGCAGTGTGTCCACCCTGTATGCACTACCACCCATTAGTCACTTAGTAGCCATCTGGGTTACATATCACAGTGCTTGTGTTCAGGTAACCCTTATGAGTGGCCTAATGCTACAACACAGGGACTACAATTCACGGGATTTTTCTCCTCACAGAGCTATTGTGTTGTACTGAGGTACTTACTGTATAATAAGATATTTTGAGAGACTATGTTCATATGACTTTTATTATGGTATATTTTTATAATTCTAATTTGTTATTAATTACATTAATCTTTTACTGTACCTACTTTATAAATTAAGCTTAATCATAGGTATTTATGTTTAGGAAAATATAGTAGACATAGGGTTCCATATTATCTATTGTTTTAGGCTTCCATGGGGGCTTGGGAATCCCTGTCAATAAGGGACTGTACTGTAAGAAAATTATGGGTCACACAAGAATCAAGTGGTGTCTCCTAGTCCAACATTCTTTTGATTACCTAAAGGTGGTTTTGTAATAATAATAATAAAAAATCCTCCCATTACTCAATGCTGCTATGACTCTTTCTGAATTATGGAATAAACCCCAAATTCAAATTAATATTTGCATCAGTGAAAAATGTCGTCCTTAATCTAGGAAGTGACTCAAGGAGGTTATTCTTCCTCCAGCTAGAATTTGTTCCTTCTCTTCTTTCGCTTCTTGGATTTTTGCATCCCATGGTGCATCTTCCTGATTCTTGGCTAAGCTTGGAAGCTATGACTAAACATTGCTGGGTGAGAAGCTATTCTCCAGGTACTTTCAAGTTTATTGGAAAGAGAAGGTCTTCATAAATCACATGAGGGGACTGGGGCCTGTGGGATTGCTTAGTTGCCAGGAGAATTCTGATTGATTGCTTTGGAAAATATGTACATCTTCCAGGGGCTTATCTGAAATAAAATAAGATTCATACTTTCTCAGACTGAGCTTCCTCTACCAAATTTCAGTCAAACTCCAGTCATTTTAATAAACTGGGAGGGCAGTAAAATGAACATTAGAAGTTTAGTCAAAAACTTGGACAGCAGAGCACAAAATGTTATTTCAAATGGAGAAAGATTTGGAACAACAAAGTGACCCTAACAACATAAAAATCAGAACCAGATTCAGGTTATATGGCTCTCATGGACTCCAACTTTTTCTTAATAATGACCAGTGTATCAGAGTCAAGGAACTGTTGGAAAAAAAAAAAAACAAACCCTGATCTCAGATGCAGTTATCACTTCCATAACAGGAAGCAGTGTGAATTAGGGTTTCAGGGGAGCTGGAATTGCATATGGCAAGAATGGTGAAATTAAGAGGGGGGAAAACATTCAGGTTTTAATCCCTTTAGGTCACAGAATCTGTTGAAAGTCTCGGAAAGCTGCGAACCTCCTCCACAGAAAAATTCACATACACAGGAAGTTTTCAGGCTGTGTGGGAAGTTCACTCTAAATCCTCTGAAGTCACAGGGTACCTTCTTCTTCCGCCATTCCCCCTAAGGTTTCTGGTCTCTTTATGTGGCAGCTCTGCCTGGCTGGCACCTGGGACTTCTAATCCCATTACACACATACACTGTAGAGCCAGGTCCTAGCAAAAAAGAAAGGACCAAATATCTGCTGGCAGGCTGACTTCACTTTACTCAGGGTGAACAGAAGTGGCCTTAATCCCCCACAGATTTCTTTTGCTTTGTTGTGTAGTGGGATCATCTGGGGGAGATTTAAAATTCTCTCAGCATTTATTCATACTTTCATTTGTAGTATGTCTGGAAAGAAAATGCAAACTTTTAATTGGGCTGACTTGGTAATTTGGTTCAGGGGCAGGCTAGGTTCAGAGCTGTCTCCATCCCTGTTTACCAGGGGATTGTGGTTCACACGGGTAGCAGGAGCGGCTTGGTCCTGGAGATACAGTCATTACCATCGTCTGAGTTTGTCGTTTTAGTGAACTAAGGAAGCCTTCTTTTTGCATTATTAGCCTAGCAAGCATGATGATGCATTCCTGAGCAGACATGGGAAAGGCAGGTGGATAATAACAGTCTATAGCACTTTTGTTTATCCAGAAATCTATCATCCCCGGGAGGTTGACATATAATCCCATGCTTAAACTATCATCCATACTTTATGTAATAATAATAATGATAATGATAATCATTTATACTTATATAACTACTTTCATCTAGGGAATCTCAAAGCTTTACAAACACTAATTAATCCTTCTGGTTTCCCTGTGAACTAGGTAAGGTCCATTTTACAGGTGAGGCAACTGAGGCACAGAAAGGACTAGTGCTTTCTCAAGGCCACTGGGAAACTGGATGACAGAGCTCAGAAGCCTCGAGAGCTCCATACTTACCCCTGACCAGAGCTGCTTGCATCTTGTGAGAGACCAGACCAGAATGAACTCTTCAGTCTTTCTGTATCTTAATTACAGTCTAGTAGTGTACAGAAACTCAAAATTCATTTCCACCATACACCATGCATGATGAGGAGTTGTTTTTGAGATCTAAGCAATAAAGATGTGGCTAACATTGGCTGACATATATCTTTGGATAGGAGAGAGAAAAAAGAACATGAGTGGAGAAACGATTTTTTAGTGAATTATGCTAAGAAGAGTCAGTCCTCATTATACCCATTAGAGTAATATTGTCTTTTTAGTTGTTTTATTCTGTTCCACAGTGTATTTATCCATTTTCCATTGCTACAACAAAATACCAGAGGCTGGGTAATTTGTAAAAAAAAAAAAATGATTTGTGTAGTTCACTGTTCTGGAGGTCCAAGAGTATGATACTGGCTTCTGTTCAGCTCTGGTAAGATCCTTATGGTGGATGGCATCATGGTGGGAGTATGTGTGAGTGGGAGAGTTGACATGGTGAGACAGGAAGTCAGAGACAGGGAGGGGCCAGTCTCACTTTTAATAGTAAGCTTCCCTCACTCATGGAACTCACTCCATGAAACCAGCATTCATCCTTTCAAGGCAACAGTCCTCGTGACCCATCACCATCACTAGGTCCCACCTCTCAACCTCACCACACTGAGGACTAAGTTTCTAACACATGAATCCCTGGGGAACAAACCACACCCATATCATAGCGCACCATCTGAACTATTTGATAGGCATAGAACAAAGATGAAATGATTAAGGAGGTCCAATACGGAATTAGCAGGAGTTTTAATGGAAAGTAGCTTCTCACTTTGTTCAGGCTTTTCAGTTTTAGGAATTTCTTGAAATCCCCTGACAGTGCTGAGTTCTAGTGAAAATGAATAGTTTTCAAGCACTAATACACATACCTATCACCTAGGGATCTGTTGAAATGTAGATGGTAGCTCAGTAATTCTACAGTGGTATGCCCAAGATCATCTTCACACGATGCACATGCTAGTGGTCCCAGTATCACGCTCTGTCGTAGCAGGTCTCTGTGCTACTGTTCATGATTCAGATAAGCCATTCCCACAACATGCTTCTGGAGGAAGTGCTGGTCAGTTGGTGTGAGGCTTGGGCTTAGGACACCAAGATCTGGGTTTGAAAAGTTTTCTGTTATTGTCTGAGAAGATTGGGACACCAGACCTTCTGAACCTCAGTTTCTAGATCTTTAAATGGAGATCATTAATTCCTCCCTTTGCAGGGTTGTTAAGTAGATGAACAGAATCACACAGTCGGAAGAATCTGGCACTCCCTGGAACTCTGACAAATTTCCTTCATTCCCACTTGCTCTCCAGTTCATTCTGTCTGGCTCTCTTCCCTTGTAGATACTTCATAGTATCCTCCGCCCCATCATATCTGCCTTCATTATCAAATACATTCTATCTAGCTTGGCTTTTTGATATAATTTTATATCTATATACCTTCTCTTCCGTATATGTTGAAGTTTTAAAAAAGTTATACCAAATGCCTTTACTGAGCTAATTTCATGTCTCTTTAACTATTATATACCTGTTTTCCTTAGTGCTCATTTGATCTAGGTCATAGGATGGAAGTGAGACTATATGGTATTCCTTTAGTCAACAATTTATCAAGCACCTACTATGCTATGCCTTGGTATGTCACTAGAATAAAATAGACATTTGTATTTTTCCTCTTTTGCTTTTGTTGCCTCTGTTTAACTCTCTGGGCCATATAGAGGTCTTCCTTTAATTCTTTACTCATTGATGTCTGTCGGCTTTTGTTTCTTCCTAATTTTCTTATTGCTCATACTTATCCTTTGGATCCTTCCCCTTTAAATCTGCCAGACTGAATTAATGGTTCTTTCCTAAAAATGCTTACAAAACTCATTTTGTGTGAATGTCTCCGTGTGACACTGTTTTGGTTTTTTTTTTAAATAAAGAACAACACTAAAAGTTATGTGCAGTACATGCATAAGGAAAGAACAGTCTGGAATCTCACACATCACACTGTTAATGCTGGAACTGATGAGAAGGAACTTTTGCTTTTTTCTTTATGCACTTTAGCATTATTGAAAAAAAAATCACTTCCTGATAGCAAATTCTATTCTGTAACACTGAAACAAAAAATAGTGAGAAAAAAAAATCAAACTCATGGGTTAATGGATGACAAAAGAAAAGATGAAGAAAAATGAAAATGAAAACTTCGACCTTCAGATTTGGCTTCTCTCTCACCTGTAGTTCTGCATGTCAGTTGCTGGGTCCGTCTTATTCAGGTTTCACATCACTGGCATGAAGCCTCATCTTCCTCCTGGAATTACACAGCATCAGGAACACTCCGGGCATGAAAGCAAGACTCAAGGAGGCAACAGGAGGTATTCTTACAAGAGACAGCACTATCCAGATGGATTTTGATAAGGTTGGTATGTGCCCCACGAGGTCATAATTAACCACATCAAAGAAGGAGTGGCTTCTTAAGCAAATGGGCTTTATCTTGCCATCTGCTGAAAAATGTACCAAACGCTCTTGCTTTGTTGAAAAACATCTGCACTTTTGGAACCAAGTCTTCGTAGCTTCCGACTGCTGAGCATGATTGAAGAAATACTTCTATTGCCTACCCGTTGGACCTCTCAGCTTTTGTTTGGCACCTTGCTTTTCTATGTCCTAGTTTGGCAACGTCATCTACAATTTGCATAAATGAGAAAGCGTTGGCTCATGGCTTGGTTGGGAATAGAAAGAAGTTATCTGATAAAAGCAAAACAGGAAGAACTGAATATTCTTAGCTCATGGTCAACTCTCATCCTACTAGCTGGAATTTTGGGGTGAGTGGTGGCTAGAGATTGAAGGTATTTTGCAAAACTCTCTTAGAATGTAATTATGGCTTGATAGTTTAATAGAATCCTCTGCAGAAGTCCACCATCCACCCCACACTTGGTTTAATTGGCCAACTTTGGAATTAATAAAAACAACAACAGGACAAAACACAGAATGACACGCACAAAACTCTCCAGGTGTCTCAAATATGCAGCCAGGAGAGTCACTTCTGAGTCCAAGTCAACTTTAAAAGAGGTCTTTGGACTGTACACAACTTTTAATTAGAGATCATATATTTTTCTAAATGGAAATTAGACACTGTTCAATTTTATTCTCTCCTATGATTTTTGGTTTCCTGTGCATTTGAAATATAATCAGAGATGTAAACAAATAAGTTAGAATAACCCAGAAATATATATATAATATTTATAATTGCATGCTTCAGGCCTGGTACTTTTTGTGTGTGTGTGTGTGTGTGTGTGTGTGTGTGTATGAAGCTCTAAGACATTTCACTTCAATTTAGCCATATTTCTTCAGTATTATTCAATGACATATTTCACTTGGTATTTATGTAATGACTATTAAATTATCAATGTTTTTTAAATACAGAAAAAAGTTGCTTATCCCAGCCTGTAAATTTTTGGTCAGCACTGGAGTTTCTTCCATTGGGATGTCTTTCTTAGGTTCTTTGCCTATCTCTTCTTTTTGGTGGTACCATACTTATTAGATGTACTCCCACTGTTTTCTTGGATGTAATAAAGGTGTGCAGGTCTAATCTTGCTGTTCTGTGATAGATGACATCTATTTGCCTCTCTACCTTAAAGGTCTGGTTAGGGATATATGTGGTGGTACTGTTTCCATTTCAATCTCTTTCCAGGGAGTTCTGGAGCGTAGAGATAAACCAGAATGTGCCTTGTGGAGTACAGACTGGATGCCCAAAAATCTGAAATCCATGCTAAGTGATGAACTTTTGAAGAAGATGGATGCCTTTATCCCGGAGAAATCATGGTGGGAAATTATAAGGTTAATGATAACTTTCTTAATATATTTTCTTCCTTAAAAAAGGACTTTTCCTTAATTAAAGAAAACTCAGGTCCTCCAACGTCCTAACCCCATTACCTGACAGAGATGGTATCCATCCTTACTCTGCTGTACCCTCTGTCACATTTGTGATAGATCATTGTCACAATTGATCGAAGCATTCTTTCCTGATGAATCTGGATATGGCCTCAGAAATTTTCCCAAGCAACCTCAAGGCAGTCACGCTAATTGATCAGCATTGGTGTTAAAGATGCCACCTATTTACCTCCCTACCATAAAGGTTTCTTGCTGATTACTACTAACAGGAGGGCAATTCTGCCCTTTATTAAAGGGGCTTCATGATCCATATATAGTAACTCTCCTGTAACACCCAGATAACAGTCGAGATTGGAATATTTTACTAAGAGTATAATAAAGGTAAGAGAATAATAAGGTGGAAATAGAGTAACATAAACTGGATAATTTTGCCCCTTGTTTTCTAACCTATCTTTAGCATGAGGTCCCCTCATGGATATCTCCTTGCATATCCCCTGCTCTTCCTCTGGGAGGAAGAGACCACTTTTTAACTGCTAAACCCTTGGAATATCTTCACGTATCACAGGATTTTGAGATTTGGATCCAAGAAAATGAAGCTGCAAGAGAAGATTGTTCTATTTATTGCCTTCTGAATTATAATTGAATTGCTATATAGGATTATTTCTCTGAGGTTTAACAACAGAATATCTATGCAACATGAAGGGAGACCACACATAACTACAATCTCAAAATCCCAAACTCCTTTCAGGACGTCTATATGTTTCAAGGTTATAAGTGTTGTTTTGAGGGCTGGGGTTGTGGCTCAGTGGTAAAGTGCTCGCCTAGCACATGCGAGGCCCTGGGTTTGATCCTCAGCACATAAAAATAAATAAAATAAAGGTATTGTGTCCAACTATAACTAAAAAAAAATAAGTGTTGTTTTGAAATATTTGGATGCCTACCATGGAGAAAAGTGTGCAGGGTTATTGTGTATTGACTACAAGGTTTGACTAGACCAGTGGGTAGAAGTTAGACTTGATTTAAAAAAAGGTTATATTTTCTACTAATAAGAGTTGCTGGGGCTGGAGATGTGGCTCAGCGGTAGCGCGCTCGCCTGGCATGCGTGCTGCCCGGGTTCGATCCTCAGCACCACATACCAACAAAGATGTTGTGTCCACCGAGAACTGAAAAATAAATATTAAAATTTCTCTCTCTCTGTCTCTCCTCTCTCACTCTCTCTTTAAAAAAAAAAAAAGAGTTGCTCCAACATAAATAAATAGTTTTACCTTAGAGTGTACCTAGTCACTGAATATATTTAGGCAAAAAATGGAATGCCCTCTGTCAGACATGGGAGTTGAATTGATTCCTATTTTAGGTGGAAAATAGAACTATATCTCTCTCTTGGAGGAAGACTCTGGTAAACAATGTATATCTATATAATACAATATGTGTATTTGTATAAAAGCAATGTATTTGACCTCTTCTCTCATGACACTTGTTGGCCAGTGCATCACCTATAATAGATCATCTTGATAAACTTGCAGCTTCTGAATGGGAAGGTCATCGAGAGGAAACGGAAAAGACAGGATGATGGAGAAATAATAATGTGATAAGTGTGGTAAAATAGACTGTTCCAGGTTTCTGAGTGACTACAACATAGTTGCATTATATAATCAATTATACAACTATATATATAATCTATAATTACATCTTGATAGGTGAATATAACATGGCTAATTTAAAAATATCTTTAGTGTCATTTGGTCTTAGAATTGTAAATATAGAATAATATGTAGTCAAAATATTACTATTATGAAAAACATATAATGGTGTGAGAAATATTTGTACAATACAGAAAAGAAGTAGATCATAAAAATAATGTGAAAGATGACTATAGCTTTGATGGGAAAAAGGATAGTTGTGTTAAAAAAAAAAACCCAAACAGGTGTAAAGGGCTCTTTATTTTTTTAGGAATAAAAAGACTAGGAGGATATCTCTCACGCTAGAATTATGAATGACTCCTGTTTCCATTTAACATGTTTTTTTGAATTTCCAAAGTTCCTAAAATAGGCACATATTATGTTAGTGATATATTTGTTTTATATTGATGCCACAAAAATTATGGCAAGTGTAATTAAAAAAAGCAGATGTGTTATCCTGTATTTCTGTCGGTTAGGTGTCCAACACAAATGTCATAGCTAAAGTCAAGGTGTGGACAGGCTGCATTCCTTTCTGGAGGGAGGCTGTAGGGGTCCATTTCCTCACCATTTGCAGCTTGTAAAAGTGGTTACTTTCTCTCTCAGGATCCCTTCGAGAATGTAAACTCTGTGAAGGCAGTTTCTAGTTCCTTTTGGTTAAATAACCTTTGATAAAGAGAATGGTTCTACCTTCTCTGGATCTCCTTCCTTAAGGTCCATGATTTCTATTGTCCGCCATGGATGATCAAGACTATACTCAGCCTTTTCTTATTTACTTGCTCCAACTTCAGGTTGCTTAAAATTTATTTTTGTTAAATGGCTTGATTTTTATAGGAGTCTGGGCTTCTCTCCAATATGCTGTGTAAATGCTGGTTGTCCCCTCTGGTTCCGAAGGACAAGGGCTGCATGCTAGCTGTGGGATCCTCCCCTCTCATCTTGAGTGTGCTCACTCCCATTTATATATTCTTTGGTTAGTGTGTGGTTCCTATGGAAGCAGCGTTCTGTTTATCAAGGTACTGGGGGAGTGTTAAGCCTCCTCTGGCAGGAAAAGCTACTCCGTGCTTGGAGTTAGAATTGAAAATAGATTTCCTCATGGGGAAGAAACACGGATGCATGAAGTCTCTTGGGCACCCCATTTCACATCCCCAGCCCCTGGCAGCAGTGACACAGGGATATTATTGTTACAGCACTTTTTGTCCCTTGTGGTGAGGACTCTACAATCACACATGAACAAATATGTGGTAGAATATTAAAAATGGCAGAAATTTCATTTATTGTATAAGGCAACTCGCTGTGGCCAGTCCCTTACCAGTCAGGTCTTACAATTTTGTATGGAATATTATATTTGAAGATATATGATCTTTCATGATCTTGTTCCTGATGTGGGTGAACAGCAATCTGAGAGCTACTAGATGAGATAAAGACGGATGATAATCTGTTTTATTCCTGGGAAGAGAAATGAAACTGACTGAAACAGGATAGATCAGCTGGTTAATGTTTCAAAAAAAAAAAAATCTTGTTAGAAATGAAGACAATTTCCTGAGAGTTCCAGTGGCGTTTAATTTAGGTAATATTATTACTGGCTTGCAGAAACAAGAGGACGCAACTCTGTGAGAGGTCAGTTTTCACACATATTTGTATCATTGGACTTTTCTAATCCTGATATAAGGTAGAAAATACAAAAAAAAAAAATTACATTATTTTCCTGTTTCAAAGAGGCTAAAGGAAAAGCAGGGGACAAAATGTCAACTGTACAAATGGAAGCACAAAATGACAACATGAGCCAATCTCAGAGCACACCTGGCTAACTAGATTTTTTCCTGGGATTGTTTTGCCTCAAAACTATAAAATGAGCCGTGAGCTGGTCTTCTCCATGACTCGTGGTTCCAGATGGACAACTGTCATTTTTCCTTAACAGAGAAAGAGGTGCTTCCTTTTTGGTTGTCAGCTGCTAAGGCCATTTAGTGAGACCAGAGAACCAGGCCAATGTGAATATAGACAGATGAATGATTTACACCGCAGTGGCACAGAATCAAACCCCAGTTTCGGACTTTGGTCTAACGGCAAAATTTAACATCAGGGTACTGATTAAAATAAAACCTCCCTGTTTCAAGAGGTTTATTCATTTTTTTTTAAAAAGGTCTATTAGTAACTGAATGAGTTTACAGTTCTGAATAACGGTATGTATAGCCTATAGTAAACAACCTGAGCAGCCATTCTAAAGGAGTTCTTTATATTCAGCTTCTCGAAACTTGTAATTACATTTGAGGCAGGACATGTGATACCAGAAGATGTAAAGCTATGTAGTTCCTCCTGCCTCTTGCATTCAGTGCAGGCAGTCCAGCAAGATCAGCAAAACACAGGAGAAAATCACCCCCATTAATCATCTCTTAAAGTGGAACCGAAGAAAGCCTTTCCTTAAAAACAAATAGATTTACTCTTTTTTCATTAGTCCTGGTCTTTTGAAATAAATTGTGATGGGACTGCATTTTCTGGAGCAATTGATCTTTTTTGAAGTCTTGCGCTTTCTATCTTGCTTGGTCATGTTAGGAAATTATAGGCGTAAATACTGTCAGAGCATTTCAGTTTCAAAAGCAGAGGCCTGAAAAGAAACTTAAGGGAGAAAAAAAAACTGTCGATTTTCAACAACTCTGAAATAAAATGTGAGACTATACCAGGAATTTCTCCCCATCTCAAGCTAAGAAAGCATGCCCTAGAAGTAGAGATACGCGCCCAAAGAAAAGGTTAGATATTTGAATATGAACAGTCTTTGGAGAAATAGGCTGTTTTAAGTGTATTTGTATTAGAAAAATATGACAGATTTCAAACAATATCATTTCTAGATAGATTGACCCAAATCTAACAATTTACTACTGATGGTTTTACCAACTGCAGAACTTTTAATCATTTTTCTTATTCTTTTTTTTTTCATTCATTATTTAACAGTGTTTATTGAGCCTCATTTAATTTTACATCTAATGGTGGTGAGCACCAGTGGCCTAAGGTCTCTTATTCACATTTATGAATGCATATTCCACTTGGCATTCTTATGATCTATCTTCTAATATTTTCAAATAACATTAAGTCTAAACTGATTTCTTTCTGATCTTGGCTCTTTTGAGCCAGGTCAGTTATAAGTGAGGTCAACCCTTACCTCACAAGCCTGGGGTGCTTATTGGCATGAGCTGGAGCTGGAAAGCCATGTAAAGGAAATAAAGAATCCCACAGAAGAACATGGTGGGCTACCACCAAGAGCCCTACCCATTCTGCCCAGATGGGCTGCACAATGCTCTTCAAACATGTGCCCCATTTCCTTGTTTCTTTTTTTTTACTTCCTGTTTTAAATATTTAAATTTATTTTTATTTATTTATTTACTTATTTTTAAAATTTATTTTAAAGTGTTACATAAAAAATCATATGTACTACTGGGATACCATATGATTTTTTGATACATGTATACATTTTGTAATATTTAAATCAGGTTAAACATACCTATTTTCTTGGAACATTTATCATTTCTTTATGGTGAGAGTTTTCACAATCCTTTCTTCTAGCTTTTTGATATACATAGTACATTATTAAATATAGTCACCCTACTGTGCAACAATACACCAGAACTTCTTACTCCTCATTTCCTTATTTATGACACATGCCGTCTTCTCTGTTTTCTCCAATTTAACATTTTGCACTTTCAGCCACTTTTTAAGACAGCTCAAATAATTTTTCTTCAATGAAGCTTCCTTTATCTACCATCTTCATTTGCCTCCAGAGGTCATTTCTTTTAACATTGCATTGATTTGTATTTTTCTTTTGGTACACATTTAGAAATGTGTATGCAAGCTATTTTCCCTTGTATTCCTACTAGATTGTAAATCCTTTGAAAGTAGTGTTGCTTCTTGTTTATGACGTTATGTCTGTATTGGTGACTTCCCAAACTGCCACTGGGAAAATTAGTGCCACAAATTTAACATAAAGAGCTAATTCTAACTTCAGTTGTTTCACGCTAATTCAGTTGTTTCACGCTCTTTGACTATCAGTGTAATCTTGATGTGAGCATTCACAAAACTCACTTGATGTGTTAGCTGTCTTTCAAACAGAAGGTGCCTGATAAGCCCTTGACCAAGCTGGGAAGAATTGAAAGAGTACTGGTGATATGGGTTTTATTCTTCTGGCATATGGGTTTTATTTTTGCCTTTATATTCTCATCTATCTCCACAAATAGTAAAAAATAATGAATGCTCACATCAAGATTACGTTAATAGTCAAAGAGGCCTTGAATTAGCGTGAAACAACTGAAGTTAGAGAATTAGCTCTTTATGTTAAATTTGTGGCACTAATTTTCCCAGTGGCAGTTTGGGAAGTCACCAATACAGACATAACGTCATTGCCAACCAGGAGGCCAAGCATAACTGTGGGAAAGAAAACCCACGTTCAAAAGGAAATATCCAAAATAATAGAATGGCAGGTCTAGAAAATCACCACCATGAATGCCTTTTTTGTGGTCTCATTTTCCCCAAGGTTGCTCTGGTATGAAAGTCCTTCTTTAAGGAGATAACATAAAAGGAAATAAGTGGTGGTGGAAAAAAAAAAAAAGTCCCCTCTTGTAATGGCCTTGTACTTTCTCTGGCTATTTCAATGTAATGTTTATCTAATAAATAGTATTTCAGTGTTAAACAGTAGAGCTGTGTGTGCTCCTGGGCCAAAAGGCTGGACCTCCTTCAGGTCTTGCCATGCTCTTACTGCTGAAAAAAAGTTCTGTTTTAATGAAAAGAGACACTATGTAGCTGGAACCACCACCAGTGATGCCTGCTTAACGTTTTCATGCTTCTGGGTAGAATGTATAAGTCTTCAGACAGAGTCACAAGTTCTTATGTGTGTGTGTGTGTGTGTGTGTGCATAAGGAAAAAAATGTAATTTCAGTAAAAAGCACCTACATAATTATTTTTTGAGATATAATTCTGTGTCTGCAATGGCTTCCTGTACTAAACTGTTTAAGAGAAAGAAATGTCCATGATGTGTAGTAGTGTGTGTCTAGAATAGCTGATGGAATGTTTTGATGTCAACATTTTAAAAGAGGAAGAAAAAAAAAAAAAGAAGACTGATGTGTGCGGTTGTGAAGTTTCAAAAAGGATGCTCATTTCAGGACAAAGGAAATGAACCTATGTCCAATTGCCGACCTTGACTCTTACACAGCCAACACATTTAGAAAGCATCCGAGTTGTTTTTGAGATTGAATTCCAGAAAGGTCATCTGAATCTTGCTCCTCTCCCTGGGAGGGAAATATTTCTTGAGAAGAATAGGGTGGATTTCCAACATGGCAGAGCAAGGAGGGGACGACGAAAGGGCAGGTCACGTGGAGACAAGTGAAAGGGGAATAAAACGTAGTCCCGTAAAAATGGCCTCAAATAAAGAGAGAAATATATGATATTGCCCTGTTCCTTTAATCTGTTTCTGTAAACTTGGAAAGAAATGTTTATGTGGTACCAAGGCGGTGTTTCTGCTCTGAATGAGGGATGTGGATTTGTTTTATGGACCAAGAAGTTTCAGACTGGAGAATGGGAAAGAGAAACTTGAAAGGGGACTTTGGTTGAAGCGCTATCATCCGTCTAAACTTCTTAATGAACCCTGTGTATTCATTCATTAAAAAAAAAAAAAACAACAAAAACTTTTAAGCCCCTCCTGGGAGCACAGGAAACTGGCTTCCTAGAAGTAAACAGGTTCTGTCCTTGAGGAATGTAATGTCTGTGGGTTTAAATCAAGGGACCTAAGATGGATTTTCAGCATGAGGAGTGAGGAGGTGATAGTCCATCTCCCTGCAGCTGGGGCTCATTGAAATGTTGATGGAACTCATGTTTGGGGAAATGAGTTGTGTTGACATGGATGCCTTACCCTTTCTTAGGGAACTGTCCCCATGGGTGGTGATAACCTTTGTGTTTTCCATCAATTTCCCCAGATCTCCCTTACTGGGGACCCTGTCTTGTTCCAGTGTTCTCCTCTGGGTCTTTTCAGCAAACACTGCTGTCTTATGTGCTGTTTTCCCCAAATTCTCTAATTTACTTGAAGAACCTCTTTCCTGTCAGGTGTGAGTGGATTCTTTTTCCAAGGGAACGTATGTATTTGTGAACACATCTGCTTTAAACCTGGGGAATGCTCGAAAGCTAACAACTTCAAGAGTCATGGCAGGCTGAAGGGTGAATCACTGGGCCCCTCAAATGATGATCACACTTCATGGCTTCTGTTTACATCAGGAGGATGGCAGCTGACTCATCCACCTGGTTCCAGGAGCAGCAGGGAATTTGTAAATTGTGCTGAGATGCACTGACCCTATAGTTTCAGCTTCCTCCCTGCACTGCGGCTCCTCAGAGATGAGGGAGGAATCCAGGAAAAGTTCTACCTATCATCCCCTCAATATTACTTTCCTTCTATTGTCTGTGTGCCTTTGCTTTATTATTTAAGTTGACAATGGACTCCTTTTGGTGTATCATCCTAGGAGTTTTAACACTTGCACTGATTTGTATAATCACCATCTGAATCAGACAGAACACAAATTAATCCTATCAACTCTGGGGGTCAATCCTTTCCCCTCACACCTAACTGCTGCGAGTAATGATCTGTTCTTTGTGGCTCTAGTTCACATATATGTATTTCTTCATGTATGTGTGTATTTGAAAATATCATATAAATGGAATCATACAGCATGTAACTTTTTGAGGATGTCTCCTTTCATTCAAAATAATGACTCTGAAGTTCATCCAAGTTGCCTATTAGTAAATTGTTCCTTTGTACTACTAAACAGTATTCCATCAGATGGATATCTATCTATTTACTCATTGAAGAACATTTGGATTATCTCCTGGTTTTGCTGATTACCAGTAGAGGTGTACACATTTTTGTGAGAACATAAGTTTTCATTTACCTTGAGTGAACACCTAGGAATGGGGTGGTTGGGCCATGTGGTAAATGTATCAAACAGTATAAAATAAAAAAATAATCATAAGGGATTGTCAAACCATTTTCCCTTGCTCCAGGATAATCCTCTAGAGCCTTGAGCTAGCTCATCTAAAAGCAAAGCAAAAGAATCATCTTTCCTGAAGTTTAAGGTATTCATTGTTCAATAAATTATTATCAAGTCACTGTGGATGGGAACTATTTTCAATAAGTACTTTCACCTTTTATTTAATCAGACTTCCTGAACTTTCTGAAATGATGGTAAGGATGACTAGATAACCCACTGTATGTAAGTATTCATTACTAGTCTTTTCCTTTAGGAAAGGGGATGCTTTGGTAGTTAAGACCAGAGACCCATGGAAGGGGAGTCACAGATGGGTCCAGCAGTCACCACCCCAGAAACAGCAGCAGGAAGGCCCTTGAACTTTCTCTAGTCCAGAATCATTCTTTGTTGGCACTCAGTAGAATTCTCCTTTGGCCACTAGAATGAGCACAATCTAGACAACTAAGGTTGTTTATGTTCTCTTTTATTTTTGTTTTTTGAACTTTGATCATTAGGTACTTAGAGTTGGTTTAAAAATAAAGTTCTGTGACTGGGGGGTCAGAAAAAAGAATTCTCTTTCCTCCCAGAAGCAGCCACTGATAATTTGTCTTACTCCATGTTAATTCCTACTCACTGCTGTGAGAATTCACCCTGGAGTGGGCAAACACTTTGCATCTTCCCCTACACAAGTGGACTAGCTTGGTGTTAAATCAAGGATGTGTGTTGCTTCAAAATGGCTTAGATTGGGATACAGTCTGGGTCTACAGACCCTGGCAAAGCCTAAAGTGAACTGAAGAGGAGCAATGAGAGACTGTTGGGCTTCTTGGCCGAGCCCAAGGGAGGAAATCAGCCTGTGTTCTGTAGGACAACATTTCGTTTGATACTTGGGTGCACTGAGCCTGTAGCAGGAACAATGCCTGAATCATTGTCTTCTAAAGGGCTTCATCAAGATGAAGTGTCACAATCCTACAGCACTTCTGTTGCTGGTTCCCTTTTCGTCTGATCCGTCTGAGTTCCTGAAACAATTTCTTCTGCCTGAACTGCTGGGAATTCAGATTAGCTAGCATCAAACGGACTCTTTAATGGAATCCGCCTGCAATTGCACACAGCAAGAGGTTAAGCAAATCCTAGGAAAAGCTTTTTCCTAATCACAGAAAAAGCCATACTTTGTTTATATGTTGCACATCCCACTGTGTTAAACCCGATGAGATGAATCAGAGATCGTTACATAAAGCCTGTATACACATTTCAGGTAATTTTGGTAACATTTTTAAAAAAGTCTACTTGTCTGATTCAAACTCTCTAATGCCACAACTTTAAATTACTCCTAGCAAAACTATCAAATAGAAAAATTGATGTATGTGTAAAGAACATGATGGATCAGAGTTCATATCAGGCAAACCCATAATTATAAGAAGAATTATGGTAGAAGATAAGTAGCAGTTGGAGAACCTCAGAAGGCTTTTTGGCTTGTCTTGGACGACCACCCCAAAGTTTCATCTGTTAGGCACAGGGTCTGTCTCTGAGGTTGGAAAAACTGGACTGGAACTCTGATGGACCAGGTTTTCTTCCTCCTGGTCTGATTTGATGGCTGGCATTGCCAGAACAACGTCTTTCAGTGCGTTTAGCACTTCTGCCATTGCCCCTTTCAGAAATCCAAAGTTTAGAGTTCAGGGTTACGCGGCCACTCATTATTCAGTGGGATCTTGCTAGCTGCTTCCCCTCTCTGGTTCTTGTCCAGACCCTGCCCCATAATTCACAGTCCCAGGCAAACTCCCAGAAGCTTCCCCCTACTTTTCTACTGGGCTTCTTTCACAGAAGGAATCTGGGTTTGGGTTTTTCATTAAAAAAAAATAATAAAAATTATGCTTGTCTAGCATGTGCAGGGCCCTGCATTTGATCTCTAGCACTGAAAAAAATCTAGAGTGTAAACAGTAGGTGGGTGTTTATGGACACCTAGTTTGAAATGCTCTCTCTCCTCTGAGGGCCAAGTATCCTAGTATCCTGTGTTTGATTATTACTCCTGTGATGTATAACTATCTCTCAATTTCATTTTAATTAGATTTTCCATGTCTTTTTCTCAAATAAACCTTGTCTCATCCTGTTTTTGCTTATAAACACTTTTTACAAATTATTTGTTGAGCTGGGCTGGGGAAGTAGCTCAGTGGTAGAGCATTTGCCTCCCATATGCGAGGCCCTGGGTTTGATCCCAAGCACTGCAAAAAAAAAAAAAAAAAAAATTGTTAAAAGGTTAAATTCACTCATTCATTCAACAAATATTTAGTGAGCACCTACTATGTGCTATGTACCATTCGAGGTGCAAAGGTAATCATCAGAAAAATATGCAGATAAGACTTTTGTCCTCAGAGAGATTACAGGTCCCTAATGGAGCATCTGAGCTATCTTGACTGAGTATACATTTCACATTAAAAGGATTATTTTGTTCCAGAACAGAATAGTTAGCTTATGGTGCTATTTCAGTTATGTAGATATGATATAAAAGGATATACTTTTCTTCTTCTAATTACCATATATATGTCATTTTAAATAAAACAGTGCTGATATTGCCACGTCCTAGCCAAGACCAGATACCTTCTATGTGAATAACTTTGTTGATTTTTTTGTACTCTCCTCAGGTCTATGTGACTTCTTATGCATCCAAAATTGATGTGGGTTACTCATTGAAATTTGAAATGGTAATTTTTAGTAACCAAGTAGGAATGAAAAATGAAAATGATTGCTTCAAGATCCTGCAAAATGTTTTGCTGTAATCACATACCAGGTTTAATAATGGTCGAGTCTGACACACACATTCCAACATTCTGTTGGAATTAATTGAGGTAAAATATTTGGAGGTCTTTTCCTTCTTTTCTTCTCTCTGTATTTATTATTCAAATGAATGAAAGGAGCCTGATTGCCAACTGGAAAGAGTTCACTAGGTTGCATTTTTGTTGTTGCTATTGATGTTGTTGTTAAAGCTGCATAGTCACAAATTATTGTCACTTGTTACCTGTCTCTATCTTTGGCAATGTCACTGAGGATCAAGTTGCATCAAGAGATGCTATTTTTATATAACACCACAGGGCACATGCATAGAAGTTTTCCACATCTGACATTATGTAACAGAAAGGCATTAGAACTAGTTCCAAGTGGATCTTTTTGTTTAATTTCTAAAGAACTCATCTTTTAAGTGTATTGTATCTTGTATAGTTGAATAATTATGATTCTTAGAGGTCACTGTGTGTTCCATTTACCATATAAATAGCAGTGAGATGGTCTGGAACAGTTCGAGTTCTTATTTTCCTTATATGCCTTCTTTCTGGTGTAAAAGCATTAAGGAATTTTGACATAATGATAAGCTGCTATTTAAAGTCCTCACTTGTGAGATTGGAATGCAGTGCATTCAGAAGAAATTTACAAGCTCTGCATTCATGCTAGGTTAGAGCCAACAACACGGAGCATTGTTTAAAGGCAGGAAACAATTCACATTTCAGATTTCTATGACCTTGGTTACATTGAGCATGGAGGTGATTATCAGAAAAATTTGATAAATATCTTTGAGATTCTTACACAGTCTTTAGGGAAGCAAAATATCCTGGTGATAACTAAAAGCATTTAATTGCTACCCAGATGTTTTGCTTTTGTATTGCCAAACATCTGGATGTTAAGAAACATTTGGAAAATGGAGCGTGCTTTTAAAGTTTTTTTTTTTTCCTTGTTTTGTTTTGTTAATGTGAATTTATGCTTGCCATCTTGTGGTCTTAGCTGCATAGTCAACATCCAGACAAGGCTATTTTGCAGTTTTATATTCTTATACTAAGACACAATCTCAGAAGTATCTCTGGAAAATATTTCTTTGCCATATAGAATTCTTCTTGATTTCTGAATAAATTGCAAGCAGTTGTACAAAGGATGTTTATAAGAATGATACACGGACAAGGGATAGTTATTCAATTAAAGTGATGTCTTGCAGGAGGGGACTTGCATGGTCAGGGTTACACAGCCAGATGGAATTGAGGGAAACTTAATTTCAACTCAAGGAACTGGAGAAGCATTATAACCCTTGTCACTTAAAGCAAGCACAATGATATCTTATATGGCAGTTGGGATACTGGGTAATGACAGGCACATAGGCTAAAATTACCATCAAGTGATATTGCTACAAAAATTAATATTCCAATAATGTGTTTATTGGATTATATAAATAATAATTATATTAAATATAAATTTTATATTTATAACATTTTATGTTTATAGGTTTTCATAAGTAAAACTTCATATTAAATAAAAAAATTATAAAATACTATAAAATAATAGTAAACATCTGAAGCATTTAGAAGAAGATATAGAAACTATATCAGAAGATATTTGGGGTTTTATTTCTTTATGTTTAAAGAAAACTCTGTTCATGATATTAGGAGAACCTTTTCCTCATTTATTTTATGTACTTCTTTAGTGTTCTGAAGAGTTCTGTTTAAATCCTATATACTCAATTAAATGTTTGTTTATTCCAAGAATGCTCACAATTCAATGGCTAAGACTTTGGCATTGTGATTTATGAGCTGCCTATAGACAAAAATAAAACATCTCCATTCTGTAGGCTAAATGGCTCCAGGCACTTTCTTTTTCTAAGCTTGTTTTAATCTAAATCACAAAGTAACACAAAGTAACAAAAGCCTCCCAGAGTTCTTATTTCAGTTTCTCATTGACTCAACATATGTTTAGTAAACATAGACTACATGCCAAGCATTGCAGTGTAGAAAGGATATGAAAAAGAAAAGGGGAAGGGAGGGATGAATATTATTTCTGGAAGAGACACAGTATCTGCAAGATCTCCAGTGCAAAACATTTTATATATGTGGGGCTATTTTAAGACACGGTTATTCTCTTCAGCCAATTTGCTGTGTAATGAAGACCTGGAGATCCCAGTAATCCAGGTGAGCCAGAGGATAAGCACAAACCCAACTGCATGCTAGTGGAGAGCAGGGCACCACTCAACTGAGGAAGTCAAGAGATCTCACTCTTTGGGAAATGGTTAGGATTTCAATAGGAGGGCACAACATGTGGTGGACAGAAGCTGGGAACTCTACAAGGCAGTACAGACAGATACATGATGTAAAGTGTATTGGTAGAAAAGAAGTGAACCATATTTGAGCAAAAAGAACTGTGGTTTAGCTAGCATAGAGAACACATCAGTGTTGCCCAGACCATGGGACCAAAAGAGTTCCTTATGTATGTGGGAAAAAAAAAATCAGTTCCTTGGCCTCACCTAGGTACATTTTATGGCAAACATTAATATTTTTAAACGAGCACTTGAAGTGATTGCTAGAGTCATGTAAATTCTGGAAGCTCTGGACTGGGGGGTAAAATTGAGAGGAAGGCCTTGTGATTGGATTTTCTTCAGAAGGCAATCACTTGCAAGGAAGCATTCCCACCTCTGTGGTCAAAAAGCAAAATATATCTCAATTGCCTTTGGCCTATCCCTTTGGTTCTTCAATCACATTCTTTTAGACATTTGGGAACTCCAGCCCCCTCAGGTAAATGCAGCACAAGGCCCACCCCTCCTGCAATGACCCAGCTGTGCCTCTGTGGAGAGAGGACCCACATGGCCCAGTCTGGCAGGCAGCTGCCACGCGAAGAGCTCCTATTTCAGAGAATCGAGCTATGTTTAAATAGTTCTCTCAAGGCAATTAAAAACAGTTTTATATTGCTCATTCCTTCCCCTGCCATGGCTCACCGGCAGAGCTGGGGCATGTATTGAGTGGATGGGGAATGCCAATCAGGCTTGGTCCCTTCTGTTTCTATAATTTAAGAAATGAAAGCTCACAAACTGTTAGAGAACAGATTGGCTAATGAAAAGCCACTGGTGCTGGATCCAAATCTTTTAACTTTTAGTAATGAATGCTCTCATGTCTACATCATGCAGTTTCTGTCACGCTCTTTATTACATTAAAAAAAAAATAAGAAACAACTTTCTACTAGCAGAAGACCATAGGGCATGGTGACATTTGAAATGCTCTAGGGGAGGCACATCTCTCCTCATTTCGTTCTCTTCTCTTTATTTTCACATCATTTCTATTTTACATGTCTGGATCCAGGTCCTCGGTCCTGAACTCCTCTTGGTTCTCTCTGCTAAGATGGGCTCCTTCATGTCCTCTGTCTTAGCTGAGCTCCTAGAACAAAATAGCACTGACTGGGGAATTTATAAATAAGAGGAATTTATTCCTCACAGTCAGTTCTGGGGGCTGGGAAGCCCACCATTAAGACACCAGCAGGGTTGATTGGTGTCTGGTGTGGGAGATGCGGGGCTCTCTGGCTCCTGATGGCACCTTGTCATTGCCTCCTCTGGATGGGAGGAGTGCTGTGTGCTCACATGGCAGAAGAGGGAAAGGGAACAAATCTATACCCTCAGGGGTGCTGACGGGGGTCCTAGTCCCCCCCATGAGGGCTCTGACCCCACAGCTAATCACTTTTTAAAGGCCTCACCTCTTAACACCATCATGTTGGTGATTGTGGACATATAAATTTTGGGGTCATGTTAGACCATACATAGCACCTCCTTTCAGGGCTGGGCCCTCTTTAGCTGTCTGGTCCCCCTCTTGGCTCTTCTCCCCATGCCTTCTCATTCTAGGACTCTCCAGAGCAGGGTCACACCTCTCTCCCAGCCTCTCTGAGTTCGTCAACTCCCATGAACTGCATCGGCCCCTTCCTGGCTTCTCCTTCCTTGACCGCTGTCGCTGCTTTCCCACTCAGTTATTTGTTGTGCCTGTTGTTTAGCTTCATTCTTCCTATCTCCATGTCTTCTTCACTGTCTCTGTTCTGCCTCTACCTAACTTGCTTTTTGACACCCTCCACCTGCTGAAAGCCACAATGATACCACTGAATTCTTCCAGAGGTAGGACTGAAGAGTGGTTAGGACAGGAGCTAAGAGGGAAGGTTGTCAGGCTCTGCTGCTCAGCTTCAAGTCTAGATTGTGAGATCTGCAAACTAGTGTCTCGAAATGGGGCCTCCTGGTGGCACATAAATCTCCCTGCTAAGATGCAAAGCACTTAGAACAGGGCCTGGTGCCTAAATATCACGTGTTTAGTGCTTTACTGCTATTTCTATTTCTTTGCTCCTGACATATAACGGTTGCCTTTCTCATTCACGCTGAAAATGACTCTGCACATTTCCAAGGTGAAAGCATCATACTACTTGTAAAAAAAAAGTTTAAAAAATATTATTCTTTAATTTCAGATGAGAAACTAATGTTTGATTTCTACAATGTGTGTGTGTGTGTGTGTGTGTGTGTGTGTGTGTGTGTAGGACAGTATACAGTTTAGAATGTGCAACCCCCTTCTCCTCTGCAAGTCTGCTCAAGTAAGGACATTTGGTGAGCGAGCTCACAAGCTGTCTGGGTGATTCACATGATTCCTCCCTGCGCTGAGATAGGTGAACTGTTCTTCACCCTTTCCTTGTTTGTCTCTAGCTCTACTCATTGACCAACATCTGACAGTGTGTGTAATGCTCATGGGCTAGAGATCAAAACCACAGGAATAAAGGAAGAGGAAATACAAGAGACTAGAAAGAAGATATTTTACAAATTGATGAAAGACGACTACTAGCACCTAATTTTAAAAGTAGACATGGATCTCCAGGTGGGAAGGATTCATCATCTGTTGGGACAAAAGGTGTGCATCAGCTTCTCTCGGAGAGTTCGACCTCCTGCTTCAGACAAGTTCAGAGTTGTCTTTTAAACAAGTTCCCAGGTGATGGTGATGCTGTGGCCGAGGGTCCACACTTTGAGAAAGATGGCTATGGACTTCTCTTTTCTGACTCTTTCCTTTACAAGAAATTCTTGTTTTTTTGTTCATTCAGAATAACAGTAGTTTTCCCAGTGATAGTTTTTCTTTCTTCCTATTCTGATTTTCTTTTCTATTGGAGTTGCTGTGCTTTCTTTCTCACTATATTCATTTGGAAAGTTGCCGTCTATCACTTACAGTGGATTCCTCCCTTGTCCTCTTACCCCCATCTCCACCACATTCTGCCTTTGTCATGGACAAGCCCCCAGCTCCTATGTTCCTTTGGCTCAAATGGCCAATACATACTGGGATAGGGACAATCAATTGGATGAGGATAGAAATGAAGGGTCGTGGGGTTGGGTTAAAGCAAGCTTCATGAGAGTTCTCCGGGGGTGTGTTGAGCCAGCAAAGACAGGAAAACAACAGGGCCAGGAGCTCCATTCCTGGGTGCCGGACATGACAACATATCAACTGGGTGTTACAGGGAGGACTGAATTTGTTAGCTATTGTTTTTGCCACCCTAGTATCACTTTCCTCCTTTTCTGGTGCAGCATCTGACTTTTCCTTTAAGGAATTATTTCTCTTATACTTGGTGGGACTAATAGTCTGAGGTTCGCCTTCCTAGCTTCAGGTGTGGGCTCTAGGCTTTTCAGTCAGAGTAGATGGTGCTGTGTCAGAGTGACTTGTCACCAGGTGGACATGTGGCCCTGTCTGGGCTATTCTGAGATCTGCTTTGAACCCTGCTACGGAGGGAAAGAGACACTTTTGGGAAGTTAAGGAGTCAAGAGGGTGCCCTTTAGGATAGCCAGGGGCTTGGTAGGCTTCCATGTGGAGAGAGCATGCCTGAAAAAGAAGCCAAGACTAAAGAAAGCGAGAGGAGAGGGAGAAGAAGAGGGAAGTTAGTTACAATCTCAGTCTCTGATTCTAGCTGTGCCCCAAACCAAACCACTGTTAGGGTTTTTAGTTTTATGAACCAATTAAGACTCCTTTTTGCTAACACTGGGTAAATTGGGTTTATTCTCATCTGAAATAGAAACACAGTCCAGAAGGTCATTAAATATGTCTCTTTGGCCTGGAGCATCCACATCATGCCCACGCTGGCTTTTCTCTTGGAACTTCCCTTACCTCTCCACTCAGGGCCGTGGATGGTGACACCTGGCTTGGCCAATCAGGAATTCCACCGTCTTGGTTATAGCAATTGGTTCAGGGACTGGCACAAGATATAATCCGGGTCCAGGAGACTCAATTCTGGGATTTTTTTGTGGGAGCTGTTGGAAAGGCAAAGCGAGCTCTCCTTTGCAATTGCAGTGCTGGAGGATGGCAGTCCAGAGCAGTGGGGGCGACAGTGTGGGGAGGGCCTATCTGAAAGCAAAGCCCACAGAGAAAATCTGAACACACAGAGATCAAGGCTGATGACATCAAGATTCAGAACAGCTGAGGTTAAGAGGTTCCGGAAGCTTAAAAAACACATTAAAGAGAATTGTTAATCAGCTGCAGAGTACACATGTTTAGAATCTCACTGAATCCTGGTCAACTTCAGCAGATTTTCCTCATTGGCTTTGTGTTCCAAAAGGAGATTTTAGTTGTAGTTTCAGGGAAAGAAGTTATTTCTGCCATTTACTGCATTATATAGAAGGATCAAATTTACTCTTATTGAAAACTATGAAAGAGTCCGAATTTCAGAGCTGAAAGGGAACTTAGAGTCTGTCTAGACTGATGCTTTCTGAATCATGGGACATTTTTACAAGAGGTCTTTAAATCCATATATGACACAAACTTTGTTTTTACATGGACCCCCATATATATGGGACATATTTACAAATGGTCATTTTTCAAATGTATTTAGATACTGCTGTGATTAACCATTTTAGGATTCATTCAAAGTCTGACCTGAAAGCACACTAGCTATTTATCAACCAATGAAGCTATTTTTGCAGTCAGTACGAGGCAAAGACTTAATACCAACCCTTAGTAGGCAGAAAGGTCAGATTTTTTCTTATGTTTATATTTTTTTATGTTTATATTTTTTGCATGACTAAAACTATTTTAAAATATTTTCATGGACCAAAATGTTGATTTATATTGAATGAAGAAACTGAAGGCAGATGCGAGTTGTGGATTCTGTGATACTTTTGTCATTGTTCCTGTGTGGCATGGTACCCAGGTAATAAATGGGGAACTGGTGAAGAGTCCTATCTCTGTCACTGTTAATCTCTGCCTTTGTTGCCAGCTCTTGCAGTGCATGGCCCCTGTGTCCCTTCCTCTCCCTTTGTGTTCCCTCCCCTTCTTGCTGAACTTCTTTCTTCCAATGTTTTGGAAGAACTTGGCTCTTATTCTGTACTTGGTACACGTGATTGCTTGGTGCAGAATGTTCGCTACGGCCTTCTTTGCGTAAGTTAATGCCTCCTCTGTTCTCTCCTCTTAGCTTGAGTCCCTTGTTGAAGAGAGGCTACTCTGCTTACACTCATCTCAGCTCTGTCCATGTCCAGTCCTTCTAAGCACTTCTCTCAGTGTGTGCTGGAGTTTGAGCAGGTCTGACTTCCCCGCGAGGCTGAAATTTCCTGAAAGTGGGTCCCATGTCTGTGTTTGTGCATTATGGGTCTTGCTACCGCCTGGCCCTTCATAAAATTAGTTGCACAAATTGAGTAGTCTGCTAAGGTGTCTTAAATTTACACTTTATGCTCCTGAGCCTCTATGATGACATTTAAAAAATATTCACATGCTTTATTTCTTTTTCTGTTGCCTAAACTAGTCTTAGAACTCTTCAAGGGCAGAAACTGTATTGCATTTGTCTTTCTATCACCAATGTATGTACCTATTTTTATCTAAAATGTGAAGAGAAGGCCCACCTGCAAATGTGTGACATAACCAGGAAACTATGTCCTATATACAGTCCTTTTCTAAAAATAGCCCAGCACATGCTCTGGTATAATCTGACTCAGATGCTTCATACAGTAGACTTTCAGGAACATGCCTGTCTTTGTACACTAGTTAAAACCCCTGAATCGAGTTAGCTTGTAAAAGGTCCATTTAAGCAGTGGCTAAGATAAGGTGAATTTGTTACTCCTGGGTTTAACTAGAAGCCGGGGCTTTTTAAGCTGTGTGTGTTTTGTTTTTCACAGTCACCCACTTTGTTACTTAACCTTGAGGAAAGTGAAAGGATTGAGGGACATGTGGCCTGGGAAGACCACCCAGGGATCAGGCTGCATTTACCATAACATGTAGCCACAAACTGTTGGGGCTACCTACCCTCACTTTGCTACTAATAGCTGTGTGACCTTAGTGAGTGCTGTATCTCTCTGAGATTTATTATTATTACTTTTTATAGTGAAGCCAAGAGAATAGTACCAACCCCAAAGAGGGAAGCATGGTTAAAGCCATGTAGATAAAGGGCTCTGCACAGGGCCAGATGGAGGGTTCATGGTCACCATCCCTGCCACTTTATCAGTGGGATGTGGATGGGCAGGTGGAGCTGAGCAGCCTGGGTGGGATGAACATTTTGGATAGAGGAAACCCTGGCTTGTCTTTCTCTGCAGCTGGAGTGGTAAATTAGAGAAGATTCAAAAGATCCCAGGGAATAGGGAATAACTCTGTCTAAGACATTATCAAATTAAAAAAATTTTTTTTTTAAAGGCTGGGGGTGGGGCTTGGGGACTGGGGTCCCAGTAGCTTGAAGACAAAGATGAGACAACTGTCTGACATTTGCGTATAACAGTAGTCTTCTTCCAGAAGAAGACAATAGTAAAGGCCTTCAAGAAGACGGAACAGATACTTAGAATATAGCTCAATACCCATCAGATGATAAAACATAAAGCGCTTCCGGCAGCTGCAGACTTGACAGTATTTTCACTGTAGATTTTAAGTGTGGCATTTTATTTGTAGGATACGTCACTTACATGCTCACTTCCCCTGACAACTGATAGTTAATTATCATTTTTTTAAACAGTGAGGATTCAGATTAGATAATAGAGTGGAATTATACTCTTAAATTATAAAGTGCAACACAAATGTAAAGAATAATCACGAAAGTACTCTAATACAAATACAGACCTACTTAGCTCCTTCTCACCTGTTCTCCACATTTGCCCTAGGGTTGTTGCTAAACCCCACTGTAGTCACAGCTTTCCCTTCTTTATAGTTCTGGCTTCAATATTTATAGCAGTAATTGTCATTTTTACTACGTTCTTAAGCTTTTGTTAAATGGTCTAAAATACCATGTAGCGTAGAAAGCACCTTTTTCTTACTCTCCTCTTTCCAGTTCTGCTCCTGAGAGTGGAGTTTGCAAAACGACCTCAGTGTTGAAGTTACCAGGATATTCAAGTGCATTGGTGGGGTTTCCGGGATTAAAATATTTATTTATTTATCATCATTACTTGTAGCAAGTTTGGAATATGCTGGAAAGGAAAAATATGTCTTCCCTTTTATTGTCCAAACAGTATCATAGTTTACTTAACCATTACCATATTTTTGACTGGACTCCAAATTATTTAATTATTCCCTTAATTTTGTGACTCTGAGATTATTTCCAACTCTTATTACTGTAAATAGCATTTCAGAATACATCACTTTCCATATATTTTAAAGTTGTTTCCTTCAAATTGATTATCCAAATTGTAAAATCTGCACCAAATAATGCAAGTATTTTTATGGGTCATGGTGCTTAATAACAAACTACCTTCAAAAATAGCTTTGCCAACATATGGCACTGTTAGAAATATATGAGAGTACCATTTTCACTCCATCCTTACCATTCCTTTTGACTTTTGATCAGATAATATCTTATTGTTTCAAAGTCTAGGCCTCTTCATTTATTTATTTAATTTTTTAAATTGATTTTATTTTTTAAATACATGACAGCAGAATGTATTAGAATTCTTATTACACATATAGAGGACAATTTTTCATATTTCTGTTTGTATGTAAAGTATGTTCACACCAATTTATGTCTTCATACATGTACTTTGGATAATGATGTTCATCACATTCCACCATCACTGCTAACCCTCTGCCTGCTCCCTTTCCCTCCCACCCCTCTGCCCTATCTAGAGTTTGTCTATTCCTCCAATGCTCCCCCTTCCTACTCCACTCTGAATCAGACACCTTATTTTGTGCTTACATTCGGCATTTGTTCTTTTGGGGATTGGCTAACTTCACTTAGCATTATCTTCTCCAACACCATCCATTTACCTGCAAATGCCATGATTTTATTTTCTTTTACTGCTGAGCAATATTCCATTGTTTATATTTTTAATCATGCTAACATACATTGCCTAAGTATTATTCTTTGTGGGAAACTTATTTAGTCATAAAATTTTAAACTCTACTTTTAAACTTAGATTTCCTTTAGGATTCAAAATGCTGAAACTTAATTGCTTTCAAACTCATGATTATCAAGTCACCAAATATGATGAGTTTGAGCATTATTTCTCATACATTTACTATTTTGTTATTTTGATTATTTTCTCATGCATTTATTATCCAATTGTAGTTTCTGCAGCTTGTTGCTATAGGAAAAGTTATGGCGAATCACACGCCATCCTGTATTGACCAAGAAAATAACTCTGTTGCTATAGTTGTCTGGCATGTCATGATTAAATACATGGTGAAGTTCAGAAGTATTTCCAAAGTTCCCTGTTCCAAAATTTGCTAAAAACCTATGAGCTGCTTGCATCTGCAAGCACGAAATGATTCATTTGATGTTAGTGTCTTTGGATTCTTTGACTGAAGAGGGCATACAAGGAAATGGAAAGGGCCCTCATTTAAATGCAAATAAAGACTTGATAATTTTTCTTTTCTCTTTGTTCACTGGAAAAGATTTATAGTATGGTGAAGAGAAATTCCACGCTGGCTCTCAGGCATTTGCATCTACATGATGCCAACTTTTCTGAGTGCACTGTAAATTTTGTTCTCAAGCCATTGTTTCATGCTATTTTTCACCAGGGCAAATAAATGGATTGATCTCAGAAACCAGACAGTTGCACGGATGGCTGGTCCAATTGATCCACCTGCCTTAATGGATCACTGTGCAACAGTGTGGAAAAAGAGGAAACTTGATTTAAGTACCATTTTGATCAGAGTTTGAGGTCCTGATGTGAGGGCTCAGGTCATGTCAATGTCTTCCAATTAACTCTATCCTGTGTGAGCTCATCTGAAAGGAAATGGGGAACCTTGCTTATCTCACCCAAATCATGTGCCCAACAAATCGGGTTGGTTTTCATGGCTACAACATTTGATAGGTTTTGTGAAGCTTTTTCAATTTTTCAAAACCCTCATTCATCTTCTTCCACCCCTTACCAGAACTTGTCTCAACCCTGGCAAAACACAGACGTCCTTTCCCAACTAGTGAGAGGAGCTAGGAAAACATCTTTTCTTATGTTGTTCTCCAAACAGTTGTTTCATGGTATCCTTCAGAGGCAAACAAATGAACTGTGCTGAGGAACCAGTTTCATGGGTGACTTGAAAAAAATGGATCCATCTACCTTAATGGATCATTGTGTAAGAGTGTTAAAATGACACCACCAACATCCACCCAGCCCACTTTGCCTTCAAGCTCCAGGGTTGCAGTGCTTGGAACTCAGCCAGGTCTTTCCTGTTCAGTGACAATGAACAAGTGGCAGCTCTCATCTTTGGAGGAACTGAGGGTTGGGGATAGGTGTGGAAGAACTGAGAGGTGCCAAACCTGTCCGTTAAATCTTTGTCTGCTAAAGTCTTTGCCTTGGTTTTTTCTTTATTTTCTTTCTTGTTTCTACTCTTCCTTCGCACTTTCCTCAATCACGGCATTGGCAGAATTAGTGTGCTTCTCCCACCTGCAGACTTCTCTCTGCTGAGTCTCCAGCCCTCTTCCCTGTCATGTTGCCTATTTAATAGTTAAGTCTCTTGAAAATGAACATCTTTTCTTGCTACCTTGGCTTCATTGTTCATTTGATTTTTGCATTTACATATTAATGAAGCTCCGAAGTTTTCTTTGAGCAGATTTCTTGAGATGGATGTGTGCTCCGAATTATAGCAGAACTTTGTCACTCTTCCTCATCAGAGTCATACCTCTGCCACAGCAGCTTCTCCTGCTCCTGTGGCTGGTGTTTCACTCTAAGTAAACTGTGAGTTTGTTCTTCTGTCATGTTACCCACCCTGGGCCATCAGTGCTGTGCTGTGGTCAGGTCAATCTTTCTTTGGAGGGTGTTTTTTGCCTCAGTTTGTATTCTGGGGAAGGATGTGCCCTTTCTGTGGTCTATGTGTAGGTAAATGACTAAACACAGAGGGTGCAAGAGATGATATGAAAATGAACATGTGCAGAATAAAGGCGGTATGAACACAGATTATGCTGCTGACTTTTCTTTATAAGAACAGAATTTTCTGGCAAAAGGGAATAGAAATGTAAATTTAGATTTTGGTGATTCATTACATACTAGGAAATGTTCTATTTCAACATTCGAAAACAAGGTAAAAGTGCAAGTTATTCATTCATTTAGTCAGCATATATTATTTAGGCATATAAGGATAAGATTTTGCATCAAAATAATGGATATACAAAGATGAATAAAATAGTTTCCACCCATAGAGTTCTAGCAGTCTGAGGGAAGACACCTATTCAAAAACCGATCATTTGAAAACCACGTGAGGATTATGTACATAGAGGATTAATGGAGTATGGATAAATGAATACCTGGATGAGTGAATAAATCTATCTACATCCTTCAGTGAAATGGAAGGCAAATAGTCGATCTGCTACTTATTGGATATGGTGATTTGAAAATACATCTGCAACTTTTTAAAACACTCTTCCCATCAAGATGTGGGGTTTATGTTCTTTTTCTTTCCTTCCTTCCTATCTTCCTTTTTCTCTCTTTTGCTACTAGGGATTGAACCTGGGGCCTTGCACATGCTAGACAAATGCTCTGCAACTGAGCTACAGCCCCTGTCCTGAATTATTTTCCTTGAGACTGGGCAGAGGTTTGACTATTTTTCCCAGTAGAGATGCTATGTGACTTCCAAAGCTGATATACACAGTGATACAGATCCTGCCTGGCTTACTGGAGCACGCATGCTGGAACTCCAGGCACCAAGTTGTGAGGAAGTCCAAGTTAGCCTGTGTAAAGAGACTACATGGAGAAGCCCTCAAAATACTTGAAGAAAAAGAGAGATGCCTGGCCAAACTGCAGCTGTTGCAACCTGTCTACTGTTCAGCTCCAGCCTCTATCTGACAGCAACCACCTGAGAGACCCTATACCAGAATTAACCAAGGAAGCCTGTCCCAGATTCCTGATCCACTGAATAAGAGAATAGAATATTTGTTGTTTTAAGATACGAAGTATTGGGTAATTTTTTTCTATATCAGCACAAAAGCAGAACAGATATTGTTTCTTTGTAGTGGGCTACTGCTATAAGAAAACCTAAACCATGTAATCTCAGCTTTGTGTCTGGGCAGCACGTAGGAAGAAGAACTTTGAAGAAATTTCTAGCAGAAACCTAATCGGCCTTGAGGAATCTATTGTAAAGGTTTAGGGAAAACTTTATTGGAAACAGGAGGAAAGGAAGCTTATGTTGGGTGGTGGTAGAAAGTTTAGCCTAATTGTTACCTGTAGCAATGTGGAAAAGAGAAAAGATATCAAATGAACTGATGGATCTGTAGAAAAATTTGCAGGCTGAAGGTTGAAAAGTTTCTCTAGATGTGTATGCTATGGTACAAATGAAAACATAACTAAAAAATACAATTACTTCTTGTTAAGAGGTTGGGTCTAGATTCCTTTTTATTGAAACTGGTTGGGCTTTTGAAACGATTTTGATCACAGAGTAGGGCAGAGGGGCACCTTGTAACTTTTAGTGCCTGATCATACAAGGCAATACAACTTCTGCTTCTTTGTTAGAATGGAACCTGTGTACCAGGTCAGCAGTCTGATTACCCTGAAGCCACCTGCTGTGAAACTCAACTGGTTTACCTAGAGAGGTTATAGAAAGGAGCCCTGAAACAGCATGGTGGTGGGCAGGGGAGAGGGAGAGAGGGAGAGACAAAAACTTAGAGAAAATATTAATATGCCAAGATTGTTTGAAAATAAAATTGTTTCTTACTTCTGGTTTCACTATATAGCAAAAACTCTCAAATAGTTTCAGGTCAAAGTCAAATCCTTGTTTTTTTCTCTAATATTCTTCTTAGGACTTGAGAAAGATGATAGGTGATGCTTCTAAGAATCCTAAGGTATTTAAAAATTGGATTTTAAAGACTCTTAGGGGGAATTTGCAATAGGAATCTCACAGGTAGTTCAAGGTAGGAAAGGCTTACTTTGAAGAGTTTTGCATGACTTTTGTTTAATGAAATTGATTACACATTGATACACAAAAATCCCAAGTTTTAGAAGAATTGTATCAGCACAGACAGAACAAAATGAAAAGGACCATTCCTCCTGTGAACTAATGTGGGCAGGAAGGAGGCTGAGAACTGTGCTTAGTTGTAAACAGGGTAGTTTTCACTTTTCTGTGAAAAATGACTTAGAAGGTGAAACTGTTTTAGCCAGCTAGCTTTTCATTGCTGTGACCAAAATACTTGATAAGAACAACTTAGAGGAGGAAAAGTTTATTTGGCTCAGATTTTAGAGATTCAGTCTGTGGTTGACTGACTCTACAGTTCTGGGCCCAAGGTAAAGGAGAACATCATGATAGAAGGGTATAGCAGAGAAAAGTAGCTCAGCACATGGAAACCAAAAAGCGGGGAGGGAGGGAGGGAGGGAGGGAGAGAGAGAGAGAGAGAGAGAGAGAATGAATCTCTGTTCACCAGGAACAAAATATAAACCCAAAGGCATACCCTAGTGATCTATCTCCTCCAGTCATACCCGAGCTGCCTACAGTTACTACTCAGTCAATCCATCAACGGATTATTCCACTGATCAGGCTCCAACTCTCATAATCTAATTATTTCATCCCTGAACCTTCTTGCACTGTCTCACACAAGAGCTTTTGGGGACACCTTATATCTAAAGCATAACAGAAACCAAAATCAGAGAGAGTGAATCCACGAGCCTCAGAAACTCATTCTCTGAAACTAGGTCTGAGTTTTAAGCCCAGAACTGGCAATGAACACCAGCTTGGATTTTACAGAACTGGTACAAACCAGTGGCTGATATGTGCTTCTTGTTTTCCCTATTAGAAATGAAAGTATCTGTAATCTTCCTGACCCATCAATTTATGGTAGGTGTATGGAACAGATAACTCTCATGCTGTTTCATAAGTCTTCAGATTGAGAGAAACTGTACCCAAGGAATCATGTCCAAACATCCAAGGAAATGCCATCTGCAGTTGGATTTGACTTAGATGATAAAATCCTGAAACTCTAGTCTGATACATCAATGGAATAAGACTATAGACACTGGGAAAAGAGGGAATATATTTTCTATGTGACAGGAATCTAAATAATTTGTAGCCAGGAAGTGAGCAGTAGTGATTTTCTAACATGTCTGCAAATACTGTGACATACTTCTTGTTAAGAGGTTGGGTCTAGATTCCTTTTTATTGAAACTGGTTGGGCTTTTGAAACGATTTTGATCACAGAGTAGGGCAGAGGGGCACCTTGTAACTTTTAGTGCCTGATCATACAAGGCAATACAACTTCTGCTTCTTTGTTAGAATGGAACCTGTGTACCAGGTCAGCAGTCTGATTACCCTGAAGCCACCTGCTGTGAAACTCAACTGGTTTACCTAGAGAGGTTATAGAAAGGAGCCCTGAAACAGCATGGTGGTGGGCAGGGGAGAGGGAGAGAGGGAGAGAGAAGATATGGGGGAGGGGACAGAGTGGGGGAGAAGAGAGAGAGAAAATATCAGCTGTTCTGAACCTTCCATTCTTCTTGCTCCAGCCACCAAGTGACTAGATGAGAAGTCCCAAGCCAGACTCTCCTGGCAATGCCTTCCTCAAATTCCTGACTCACAGGAACTGTGAATGATACTGTAATAATCATCACTGAATTTTGTGGTGAATTGTTATACAGTCATAGACAACTAGCACACTGACCATGTTAATTGGAACAATGTATAACTGTTTTATGCTTCCAACTGGGAAAATAAACATTCCTTTATTTATTATATGATTTATGACAGACGCCTTGTAAGCAACTGGTTGAATGATTGAATCAATGAACATCTGCATTTTAATTTAAGAAAAATTGGAGAGATTAAGTAATCTACCTAAGGTCAAGAGGAAAGCAAAAGTCACAGTTGGGTTTGAAACATCCCAAAGTCATTTATTAAAATGCAGCAGTTCAACATGTATTTCATTCATACAATACTATTTTGTCATGGGTCCACGAGGTGCCAGGTATTGGGCTAGGTAGTGGAGTTAACAAGGAACAAGACATTCATGGTTCTTTCCCTAACCTGACTGATCTTCTAACAGGAAACTGAGATACGCAAGTCGTGATTTTATGTTTTGATAAATATGGAAAGAAAATATGAGAGTGTCAAGACTGGTTACGAGAGTGAATGCTTACTTCAGGTGTTGAGGGAATTTCTTGCAAGGTGGAGACATCTGAACCAGAACTCCAAGGCTGAAAATTAGTCAGCTCTGGGAGGAGGGGACCCAGCCTCTGTCTCAATGAATTAGAGAACTATGGTATGTAAGCTCCCTACTCAGTGCTGTAAGTTTCTGTTGTTTCACTTTCCAGAGCCTCTGATGAGTACAACTAGCAGTAAAAAAGTTTTGCGTGGGTACCTGAGGGTGAGCGCCTCCTTGAACTTCCCAACTGTGGTCCCTTTCTCACCTCACGCTAGTCCTGGCCGTATTTGTGGACCTGCAAATTTTGGGTCTGCATTACATTATCGCTTATCAGGTTTAAAACCCAACCCATCTAATAAATAAAAGACATAGGCACACCAGGAACATATCCATAGAAAAAAGTCAAAAATTGATAGTGTTTTAAAATAGTCACATGATTAAACGGGATTTTACAACAAGAAGCAAAGAAATTGGCTCTTACATGGAGGCACAGGACTTGCTGAGACACAAGTTTGGGGTTATGTAGTGGGATGAGTGGCTCATTAAGCCCATTATTTTTTGGTAGCTGTTAAGGGCTGCACAAATCAGCTCCAAATGGGCAAAAGGTGGTGGTGGTCACTTCCAAGAGAGGAAGGGGTAGGGGTGGCACAAGAGAGAAAAAATGAGAGAGAGAGAGAGAGAGAGAGAGAGAGAGAGAGAGAGAAGAGAAAGCAGTGTCCAGCCAATGACCTTAGTGAGGATTTGGATTTGTGACTGCTGTTCCAGAATGGAATGGGAAAATTAAATATTCACAAAATCATCTTCTGTAATATAAATATTTATTTTGGTCAAATTCTTAGAAACTTTCCTCTGAGACTTGAAAAGCATGTATTACAGCACTTGGGTTCAGAAGACATGGCGAGTTGAGCCAGAATTCTCCTTCATCAGGATGTGGAATCACATCCTCCCTGCAGGTTCTAAATCATCCCTGGGACAATGCAGATATTAGCGGAGGCAAAACTATGTGACTTGCAGACATGCCTGGGGAGATGGTGCCAAGCTGCAGACCTAAAACGCATTCCGCACTTTGGGAAGAGATAATGTGTTTCCATTCACTTCATGTTTTATCTCCCAAGTATTCTTTGGGTCTAAGCAGTTCTGCTTATTTTACTTATTGTTCATTTCTCTCTCACAGACTCTGAGGGATTATTTTTCCAGAAGAGAATGTGGTTCAAGGTCATTTCTAATTTCTGATATTCGTTACTATTAGGTTATTGATATCTTTCTACTCTAATGTCTTTCTACTCCCCTTCTTTCTTTAAAAATTTTGTATGTGGAACTGCTTTCTTTCTTTCCTTCCTTCTTTTCTTTTTCTTCCTTCCTTCCTTCTTTCCCTCCTTCCCTCCCTTTCTTTCTTCTTTCCTGTCTCTCTCTTTCTCTTTCTTTCTTTCTCCTCCTCTTTCTCACTCCCTCCTTTTTTTTTTTTTTTTTTTTATTCAGTACTGGGGATGGAATCCAGGGCCTTGCACAAGCACTGAGCTACACCTCAGACCCCTTTTCTTCTTTTCTGCTACACTTGCTATTATAGACATCACTGCAACTAATCAGCCTCTGGATTCAGAGGGAAGCAGGAAAGCTTGGATTCTCCCCATCTAGGAAGTTCAAGCCGATGCAGGTTTATTGAGTAACTACTTTGAGCACAGCCATATTTCCTGGAAGCTGGGGGTCTCGTGTTAGTGAGTTTCTGGAACAGCTCACCATCTAGAGTAATTACCTATTTAAAGAACTGTGTGGTAAATAGGCAATTATAACGATGGTTTATAAACATTAAAAATGTATAGGGCATATCCTTGGGCTGCTCACACTGGGATGATGTTGAGTAGTCTTTTGAAGAACAGTTTATAGAGTTGTACTCTAGAAAAGTTTTATTAGCTCATTAATTTCATTCTTTGGACATTTATTAAGCACTTATTGTATGTCAGATATATGTAGGTAGTGGCAAAACAAAGTGGATAAGAAGAGTCCCTGCCCTTACAGAACTCACAATAGATAAGGAAACAGATGCCTGAGATGTTTTTAAGTGCTATATAGCAGTCCACATAGGCATGATGAGTGCACAAGGGGAGAGCTCATTCCTTCGGGGGAGGCTTCCGGAAGCTTCAGAGAGATAAAAGCAGAATTTTCAAAGATGAGTGAATGTTTATCAGGCTTTTATAAAAGAGGGTAAAGAGGGAGAAAGAATACTCCAAACCAAGCATGTGCAAAGGCCAGGAGACTTGAAATAGCCTCACACATTTTGGGGACTAGCAAGATATTCAGTCTGGTTGAAGCTTCAGATACTGATGGTGGGGTCCAGGGAAAACAGCCTGCAGGGAGTGGGCAGGGCATTTCTGGAGGACCACATACTGGCAGAAAGATCAAGTGTATGGAGGGAACCACAAGTGATTTGGACTGTCCTAGGTGTGGGAAAGGGAAGACACTCAGAGAGGCAAGAAGGGACCAGGACAGGAAGACCCTTGAATGCTGGTTTAAAGCTAATGAAATTTTTCCACGTCAGTGATGGGGAACCATGGATGGAGTAAAAAAAAATGTTTTCAATCATAAAATTATCACACAATAACATTTTGTTCTTGGAGTACAGCTCTATGTATTTTGACAAATACATACAATCATATAACAGCATCTATAGACATTATAGAAGAGTCCTATCATGTCAAGAGTCCCTCGGGTGGCTCTCTCTTACGATCTGACTCTTCCCCTACCCCAGGCAACCACTGATCTGTTCCTGTAAATTGCCTTTTCTAAAAAAATGTCATACAAATGGAGCCACATAATACATAATTGTTTTTTCAATACTGGGGATTGAACCCAAGGACACTCTAGCACTGAGTTATGTCCCCTGTCTTTATTTTAAGGTAGGGTCTCACTAGGTTGCTGATGGCTGGCTTTGAACTTTCAATCCTTCTGCCTCAGTCTCCTGAGTAGCTGGGGTTATGGAGTGGACCACCACTCTGGGCTACATAACAGGTAACTTTTTGAGTCTGGCTCCTTTCACTTGGGGTAATGCATTTAAGATTTATCCATTCAATGTGTTTATCATTAGCCTTTTCCCTTTTATGATTGAGTGCATCTTGTGGCATGTGTATACCATGGATTTTTAATCCATTCAACAATTGGCGGGGGCATTTGGATTACTTTCATTTTATGGTGATTGTGAATAAAACTATTATGAACATTTTGGTACAGGTTTTTGTAGAAACATAACTTTAATTCCTCTTGGATAAATACCTAAGAGTGAAATTACTGGATTATATGGAGAGTGTACATTTAATTTTATAAGACCCTGCTAAACAGTTTTCTTTTTTTTCCCCATGTTTTTTTTTAGTTGTGCATAATTGTGGGATTTGTTCTTACATATGCATACATGCACACAATATACCAATGTAATTTGGCCAATATCATTTTCCCCGGTGTATTTCCCTTTTATCTCCCCTCCTCCCTCCCCCATCCCTTTCCTCTACTCTGCTATCGCCCTTGATTTTCATGAGATTCCCTCTACCTTTCTTGTCCTTTCTAGCTTCCACAGGCCAAGCTGCTTTCTAAAGTGCCTGCACCTATAATGTAGGTTTAGCATTTAGGTCTATGATCCATGTGGGGTTAATTTTTAGATAAGATCAGTTCTTTTTAGTTAAGGTTGTGTTTTAGAAACCTCGTTCTAGTAATAACTATAAGAAGTTTAAAAAAAATGCTGTCTCTCTTACCTTCTGTGATTATACATCTGAGTGAGATGATCAGTATTGGGCTTTCCTGATATTGTGAGTGATGTCATGATATTAAGGGAAAACATATTTATTTGATTAATGGATAAGATTGCCGCAGTCTGGCTGGGCACAAAATCACGAGCCACCACACACCTTGTAGATTCAAACAACAACTCTTTATTCTCGAACTGTCACTGGCACTCTACACACGTTCTGGGGAAATCCACACTCCACCCGGGCTCTGCATCCCAAAATACTCTCTGAATCCCGGGAGAACTCAACGGGAACTCAAGGAGCAGGCGCCTGGAGGCAGCAGGATATGCCCTATTCCCAGCAGGAATCACCTTAAACCTGGAACCACCCTATTCCCAGCAGGATACACCCTAAACCCGGATCCACCTTGGTCCTTGAGCAAGGTCACCTTTCATGCAATGTCACTGCAAATGACCTGGGTCCAATGCAAGCCCATTTCCACAATGGAGAGTCCTTCCTCTAAGCAACATGGGGTAGGCTGACAAGGAAATTACCATGCGTCATTCCTATTTAGGTATGGCTCTCAGCATAAGATGATGCCTTAAAGTCCAGGTGTTGGCTTATGAAAATCAAATCTGAGATATTAGTTGTCATTTATTCTGTAGACAGCAAAGAAAATACATAAGAAATTAGAGCTTTCTCTGCACAAAGTTTTTTTTTTCAGTGAATAAAGTCTATGCTTTTCTTGAATTTTATTTTAATTAATTTAGAAACTATTGAAAGAGAGATGAAGTTAGAAGACAGAAGTTTAGGCTATGGAATCCAACTACTGTGGTTCCAATCCCAGTCTCATAAACTGGGTAACACTGGAAAAGTTCCTAAAAGTTGTGGTCACATTTTCTTCTCTATAAACTGTGAATAATAATGGAACACTTATACATACATTAACTGAAATAATGACTTAAAGTGTTTAATCAAGACTGATACATAGTATGTGATAAATAAATATCAACTATTATAAACATGAAGAAAACCAAGAACCTACTTTAAGGAATTGCATTATGCATTGTGCAGAGATATAACAATACAATAATATATAACTTCCTTCCCAAGGGAATTTGCAATTGGCAGGCCATTTGGGAATATAGGTAAAGAACTACCAGTTAAAAGTCAACCAAAATGGCAAAAGTGCTTCATTAGACTTACAAGATGATATGAGGCTAGCATGATTCACAACTTCCTAGTGGGTTAGAGGATGGTTCAGCAGAGAAGGTATTTCATTTGGACCTTGAAGGATGACTACGGGTGCAGACATGAGAATCGAAAGAGAAAGACTCAAACATGGGTCTACAAAAAGTTCAGAGAAGGATTTTTCTGAACTTAAGTGTAGGGGGCTGTGCAGAAAAGAAGTGATGAAAAAAGCAAATAAAGACTAGATTGTAAAGAGATCAGGATGCCAAGAGGAGGGCTGGACTTGGTTTTGCTTATGCACAATATTTTATGACCTTTTCATATCAGTGCTCTTAAAAAGCCAACCTTCAAGAGAACTCATCCAAAGTTTTATTTCTCTTCCTTTGGAAAAAAAAATCACTCTTGTAAATCATTAATGGCTCATTTAAAAAAAAAGGAGATTACAGTCCTGGGGATTTACTATTTTTCTATTCAGCAAAGAAATAAAAAGAAGCATATTGAATTATGTGAAATATGAATTGGCCTCTGTGCTCCAGTACTTATCTGGGACAGATTTATAAATACTGAAATGATATAAATGACCATTGTTCAGTCCCTTCAATATTAAAGAGCTTTTGATGGCAAAGAAAGGATAAGGAAATAAAAAGTTTTGGGGATATTAAAGTTACTCTTCTATTCTTCCATGTTGAATTAGGTCTACTTAGCACTTGAAGATTTTTTTGCTTTCTGCCTCTTCTACCAATTTTTGGAACATCCGAGGAGGAATCATCCCTGAGTGCATTTTGAAGGTAACTGTGATCTTAAATAATTTGATCACTTTTCATTGTGCAATATTATTGAGGCAGAACTAATATTCAGATAATTAATTTCTTTGAAAGGTTTAATTATTTCTAAAAATGACACAAGATTATATTTCTGAGATGTTTAATCTGATGTCTCCTAGGATAACACAGGAGAGCAGGGTTGGGGAAGCGAAGATAAGAAATTGCTCACATTCTAGATGAGGTACAAAATACTTGAAGTACCATTCTGCAGTTGAAGAAAAAACTCTCCCAAGAACTAAATATGGAAACCAAATCTTTAATTCAGTATTTCAAGTATATTTAATTCTCTTAGAGAAGTGTACCTATATCACCATTAGAAATAATTGTCTATGGCATTTTTATCATTGAAAAGGAACATAGAAATAAAAGCTGTTATTCACAAGCTTTTTAAAGCAAAGTGTGGTGCTGGGGGTGAGACCTAGGGCCTTGTGCATGCTAGGCAAGTGTATTACCACTAAGCTACATTGCCGACTCCAGTACCCATAATTTTGTCTTTAGCACTGACCAAGTTGTTCCCCCATTATTGACAGTCAGCATTGGCTTTACGAATTTTCTACTGTGGCAATTCTTTAGGCTTACTTCCCCAAAAGATTTTTCTTGTTTCATCAAAAAACTAATCTAACTAGTACTCCATTTCCTTAGGGCTGTGGCAAGGGACTGTAATTTCTATTAAAATAATTTTGAAGTTATTTCTTTAAAGTAATTTTTTGAGTAAACTTACTCATTTATTTGATTTTTATTGAGTACAAGGTATGTATTTATCATCTCTTATTGGGTAAATCAATTTTCACTTAGCTTAAAAGGTCAATAATAAAAAATTTAGACTCCAATGTGCTGGGTTCAAATTATGAATCTACTTTTAACCTCCCAAGTGTCTCTGCTAATTCACATACCTTACCTGAATCTCAAGTCTTTCATCTGTAGGATGGTGTGAGAAAAATAATCTCACAGGTTATTGAGAATTCCATGAAGGGGATTTGCAAACTATAAAGTGCTATTTAAATGTTTTATTTTATTTTTCATGGATAATTTCCACTAATGGAATGCTTCAGTTCCATAATGTAACTAATTTTATGGTGAAAGTTTAAGGCACATAGGTGGGCATTGGATACAGGCTGTTCTTTGGAATGAGTGACAGGCTGTGTATTCTAAAGATGTCTGCAATGAGAATTCCCATCCCACATGCTCTTGCAGTGCAATATTGACAGTCCTCCCATTGGGGTCCATGTTTCCTCCACTTGCACCTTGGTGGAATTTTTCTGTTTTGTTTCCTGGGACATTCACTCTTGAAACTTAACCTTCATACTATAAGGAAGCACCTCTCATACCATGTTGAGGGCCATATGTACAAATACCAGGTGACAACCCAGCTGAGGTCCTAGCTGACAGGAGCATCCACCAGTAGGGAAGGAAGGTACCTCCTGAAGATCCCATCCTGCACTCTTTGAGTGTATTCAGCTCAGGCCCCAGATATTATGAAGCAGAGACATGCTATCTATGATGTACTTTCTTTAAATTCCTAACCTATTGAAATCCATGAGCACAGTAAGAAAATGGTTTCTGCCATCAAGTTTGGGGGTGGTTTGTTACACAGCAATTGCTAACCAGAATAAGATGGGATGCTTCATCTACTCCAAACCTATTCCTAACATTTTAATAAGGTTGTAAAGAAAATTGGGACAGCATTATAGCTATCATCTGGATACCTTTACACTGGTATGGCAAGTTGTAATTATTGTAAACTGGAACTTCAGAGCAGAACAGAGATTTTAAAATATTAGAAATTCATATTTTGTTTTAAAGTAGGATCACATATAATGAGGCCAATTTTGTCGTTCCCACCTCTGGCTCCCATCAACTCTGCAGCTTTTGAGTAGGGAGGCTGGCTGTTTTCCTATTTGTTCCCTCTTTCCCAAGCCATTAAAAGTGAGCTTCTTCATCCTCTTGAATGTCTCCGGAATGGAATTACCCATGCAAACTCTTTTTTGCTGCTCCTCTCTCTGGCAATCTTTCACAGCCAGTGGTAGACAAAAAGAAGAGGCTCTTTGAATAATTTAGGAAGAGATGAGAGGAAGTACCTTCTCCACTTTGCAGCTCTGTAAGATACTCTGGACTGTTGGCTTTTCCTGAGCCCAGATATTCAGCTCTATTGTTTATCTTCTCATCTGTTAAGAAGATCATACACTCTCTCTCGTGTGTGTGTGCATGTATATGCTCTCTCTCTCTCAACCTCTGGGCTTTTGTTCAAATGATTTTTTTCTACTCAGAATGATTCCCTGTGCTCCCTAGCCTTCAAACTCTGGTAGAAATTCTACCCTTTTCCATGAAAGTTTCATGAGTTAGAAGCAGCACGTATGACTCCTTAGCACTTAGTTGGCACCTCTTTTACAATTCTTAGCACCGCCAATTCCTGTTTCCCTGATTAGAGTGCGATGCCATTCTTGGCAGGGTTACCATCTTGTACTCCTTCATGACCCCTACTGTGGTTTCTCAGGAAATGCCTGCTGAATTCCCTAAGGAAGCCTGAAGTAATGCCAAAATTGTGTAATCAGAGTTGAGACCCTTGGTTCCCAGTCTCAGGTCTGAGCCAGGTCTCTCAGTAGCAGATCCTGGAAATGATCTTGGGACCCTAGAAGTTTCTTCACATTTCTGGGCCTCCGTTTGCTTCTCTGTAAAATGAGAAGTTTAGAGCAGATCGTTGGTTCTCTGCTAAGTATGCCTTTACAATACCACTCTTGCCTGGAGGGTCTGATACAGTCTTCATTGTACATCCTTGACTGAATGCATTGTTTATAAGATGCCTTCTGGTTCCAGTAATCCGTGTGGGCTGGTGGATATTGCTGTAGCCTGTGGATTCAGATGGAAGGAAATGAACAGACTGGAATTACAGGTTAGTTCTTCAGAGACATAGCCAGAAAACAGAGTTGCTGCAACTCCTTGACGAATAACAGCTAAACGTTACTAAGTCAGATAGACATTGTGCTGAGAGTTTGGAATGCATCATTTCATTTGCTGCTTACAATGCCCTATGGGGCAAATGCTATTGCTCTCTCCATTTTATAGATTAAAAATCTGAGGTTTAGAGAGAAATAATGAGCCGTGTTGCTGATGTAAGTAACTGAGTACCAGGACTGAGATTAAACTCGGGCTCTCTCTCACTCCAGAATGTGCTTTCCTAATCACTCCCCAGCTGCCCTTCACTTAGTTTTGGTTTTTGTCGTGGGCAGCTGGTTATGTTGCTATAAAAAACATTGATTGTGTTAGTCTTTGGTCACTGTTACCGAGCAAGTGATGTGTGCATTCAGAAATACAATAATTTTTATGGAGTTAGGGCACTGGAGACATGGTTTGGCCATTTAATTTTTGGAAATTGCAGCATACCACAGGAGGTTCAGATGAAAGTGGTATCATTGAATTCTTTTCATCTAAACCATGGCAGATTTTGTCACAAGAAAGGAAATAAATTTACACCCTGGGGGAAATACATGGAGCTACAGGATCTGGTGTGACAAGATCACCAAAGACCAGGAAATGTAACAAATCTTCTAGAAAATCACCAAGAGTTCTGATTAGTGGTGAGGGAAATGCAATTCTGTAATTGCATTGATGAGACAATGATAAACCATTTCCATTTGCAAATATTTCACCCCAAAGAGTTATTAAGCAATTGTTATTTATTGAACACTGATATTCTTCATGATTCTATATGGAAACAACACCCATGTCTTCTTTGTCACCCTCAAATTCCCTTTCATTGCATAATTTCTGGTTGCATCTATACTGCTGGGTTAACAGGCGCTCATGAGCGTGACTGATGGACTGCATTTCCCCTCTGAGTCTTCAAGCACCCAATTTCCTAATCTTTTCTGGCAAATCTCCCATGTCCTATGCATACTTTGTCTTAAGGTCAGTTCTGCTCTTAGCCATCTGAGCTCTATCTTCCAATTATCACCTGCTCTGGTCAGTTTGCCTCCGTACCATGATGTAATCTCTCTCCATGATTTCCTTTCCCTCAGTCCTTCTCTTAGATTCAATAACTCTAAACCACTTCCTTATCTATAGACTTATGATTTTCTCTCTCCTAGCCTTAGTGTTCATTCTTTCCCCTTGGCCTTTTGACTTCTAATAAAAAAAAAATCTTTCACAAAGTAGTAAAGTGACACTCTCCCCGGGTTTGGTGTGATCGGTGCTTGTGTTTGGGGTCACAGGAGAGGAAGGAAAGGAAAGGCACTAGGCAATGATTTCAGCTATGGGAACCAGGTCTCTGGTCAGAGCCCCTGGCCTCTCATAAGACTGCTTGCTTCTGGGAGCACATACTATTAGGGTCAGGACATTCTAGATCTGGTCATGAGAGGGCTAAGAGACAAGGGCAAGTGAGTCATTAACCTCTTAGGGTCATCTAGGAGGTAGCCTTTCTGGCCAGTCTCCCTTCCTTATATTACTGAGGCTAACAAAGTGCTTCATTATAAACAGTGCATTTCCCTGCCTCCTGGGTGGGAAGGTTTAGCCCCATATGTCTGTCTTAGGGGACTGAGGTTCTCTGTGGGACTTATGGGAAGACTGCTAAAGAGTAGGAGATAACTGAGCAGGAAGAGACTCCCTACCTACCTCTTTACCCTTCTTTCCTGAAGCCCAGGATGCAGATGTTAGATTTCAATAACCAGTTCCAGTGCAAGATGCGTGGCAATAGAAGTACAGTGTATTGGTTTATGGTGCATCCAGTATATTATTGATGTACAGCACATAGTATATTCATTTTCCATAGCTGGGTAACAGATTACCATACATGTAGCAGCTTAAAACAATTCAATTTTTTTTTTGTCTTGGTTTCCGTGGGAGTGGAGTCTGGGTCTGGATTCTCTGCTCTAGGTTTCAAGAGGCTGAAATCAAGGCATGACCAGCCTATGTTCTCATGTGGAGCTTGGGCTCCTCTTCTAGACACATTCAGATTTCAGCAGAACTCAGTTCCTGGCTGTTTTGGGACTGAGGTTCTTTTTTCTTCCTATCTGTTGGCCAGGTCATACTCAGCTCATAGAACTTGCCTCCATATCCTGGTACATGGCAGCCTTCTGCTTAGGCCCTGTATAAAGGCTAGAAAATGTTTGGGCTTAAAAGCCATCCTGGATTTTCTTCCCTTAGGGTGAGTCTAAGCCCTTTATAGTGCTCACCTAATTATCAAATCCACCAGGATAGGCTCCTTTTCAAGTAAGTTGAAGTCAACTATTTTGGGATCTTAATTACACCTGCAAAATCTCTTCACATTTGTCCTAAAATACTGCTTAATCATGAATGAAATCCAGTGTGTGCACAGTCCTGGCTACATTCAGGAGACAGTGCATTCTAGATGTGGACACCAGAGGAGGACTCGTGGTGGTCATCCTAGAGTTTCTGCCCCCTCCACATAAAGATGGTGGAGCAGAGAAAGCAGGTCCCTAATGACTGTGCCATCTTCCCACCACTGGTAGGTGGTTTCACTCTCAGTTTCTTTTAGGCGAGAGACAGATGTTTTTGGATTCCTGAGACCACTGTGCTCAGGCCTCTTTTACTAGCGAGAGACTTAGACATTTCTAAGATTTAGTCTTTTCCAGTCCTTGGGGTCTTTGGTATGTACAATGACTGATCCCTGGTCTTGGAATTCAGAGATCTTTGCCTACCATCACTTATCCCAGGACTGCGCTCCTTTACCTCCCAGGATCCTTTACCAGCAATCTTCTGTTTGTTGTAGAGAAGGTATGGAATTTGAAGTCGGGAGCGTTAGCTCCTAGGGTGGCATCTTCATTTATCAGCCTTGTTCTCTTGGGCAAGTTACTTACTATAGTTGAATATGAATGCCTTTAAAAATAATGGAGATAGTAGCCATACCTGCTTTGCCTACTGTATATGGTTGATGTGGGAGACAAGTGAGAAATATGGGAGGGTGCTTTGTACATGGTAAATGCTTGAGCAAATGCTCATGATGTGCTGTGACCATTTCATTCATTCATTCATCTCTTCATTTTATAAATAAGTAATCTGCACCAACTATCTGCTGAGCACTGAATTATTGCAGGGATACTAAGACTAGTAAGAAAGGGTTCTTGCCCTTGTGGGGCTCTTAGTTTTGTGGAAGACAGTGAAGAATGAGAGGTGCTGGGAGAGAATTGTATGCATTTATTTGAAAGCTCCTATCTTAAACCTGTCTTTTTAGAGGATGTGGCAAATACTAGATAATCAGGTAAATAAATATTAATAGACACAACTATCACCCTGTTTACAGTATCTCTATGTGTCAGGAATAGTTCTAAGCATGTTGTGTACAACCCTATGATGTAGGTCCTGTTACCCCAGTCTCCATTTTGCAGATAAGGAAAATGAGGTGCAGGGCAAATAATTTACCCAAAGTACCACTGCTAGTAAGTGGTGAAGTCTGACTCCAAATCTAGGTGGTCTCCCTCTGGAGCCTGCTAAGCCCTGGCCATGGTGTGTTGAGAAGAGGGGGACAGAGAGTCTATTTCTTTGGGGAACTGCAATTAGTTCACCAGGGGCTGAGCAACGCACAGTGGAGTTGTGGGAAGAGGGAGGTAAAAGTACAGGGCACAGAAAGGTAGGACAGAACTGGACAGTTTGTAGCAATAACCCAGGTGATGGGTAATGATGGCTTGAGAGCAATGCTTTAAGGAAGATTGTGAGCAGTGGCTAGACTGAATCTGTCTTGACTGCTGAGCCAGAAGGGATTACTGGCAGATTACAAAGAAACACCACAATTTTTGTCTTGAAAAGTTTGTCTCTGCTCTCTGTAGAGAAGGACCCAGCTTTAGTTTTCTTTGTGTTCCATAGTTCCAAATACAGCTTTGGGTGAATTTCAAGTTTGTGGTAAAAATTGTTTAAACTTACTTGAAAGATTTGTAGCCCTCTAAACATAAGCCCTGTGGAATGAGTAAAGTAGCTAATTTGTTGTTTCAAACACACCTTTTCCCCAACCTCAACACTAAATCTCTCAAGGTAGCATGTACTTTCTGACAGCAAATGGGACCCATGTGGGGTGGCTCAGGGGACAGGTAGTGCCTACATGGGAGTCTGTGTAGAGGAGGAAGGTGAGGTTTGCACACGTGGCTGCCATCTTGGAAACCCAAGGTCCTCCATGAGAAGTGCCTGGTAAGGCAGGGTGAAAAACAGACAAGCAAGAAGCGACACTTGATCTATGAAGTTTTTCCTTAACATCTTTGGCATTCTGACAGTGCTTATTCTGAGAGTGTATAAGTCTCTGTGTGACGTGGAAACAAGGGCTTCACTGAATCTTAAGTTGGCAAGTTGCCAGAGGAAGGAAGAAGATATTAAAAAATATGCCTCAGTTCTTTTCTTTAAAGAAAAAAACATGTAAACATGTCTGGTTTTTCACGATTAAAGAAATAACATTGTACTGGTGGCCTGTGTGTCTACTCTCAGATCCACACCCACCTTCCCTGGGACTGCTCTGCGGTGCAGGTGGTTTTCCCTTCAAATGGCATTTCCAGGACCTCTTGCCAAGTGGCTTCAGGCTCAGCTAGAGTGAAATGCCAGAAGGGAATGGAGGGTCTTAAGTGTACTGCCCAAGAACCAAGATGTTTCTCCCACTCTTCAAGTGCTATTCCAGAAATGGCCATGTCTTCTTAGCTGGGAGCCACAGCCTCTACTGAGTATCTGTGGTTACTGATAACATCATCTCTTTTTCCTCCCACTTCTTGGTGCAAGCATTTTGATGCTGCTAAGTGCTGGAATATCTTACTCTTCCCTGTGTTGAAAGACAAAATTGCAACAGATCTAGTGTGTGGATCTTAATTGGCTTTATTTGTGGTTCAGAACCCATACCACCACGTGTGCTGCTTATATTTGTACCCAGAGAAAAGGAAGTGACATACAGAACATGGAAGTGACATACAGAGGCAGTCTGATTGGTTATAGCTCACATCTGTCTTGTTTGATCAGGGATTGAACAATTATCAGCTTGTGATTGGCAGAGACTCAGCTCCTTGTTAAAAGAGGAGGTTACGGTCTATTTCTATATCAAGTTGGGATATAGGTCACTACATACAAAGAAGCCTTAAGGCCAGACTTAAAATGAAAAGCAGCTTTAGTCCCAATTTAGCACCTGTTACTTTTCATTCCTTATAAAACCTTTATAGGTAGATCCCCATATTAAATTCCTAATATTGAATTACCTGTGGTGGGCTATATTTTCTTTGCTGAAATTTGATTGGGATATGTATTAATTGCAGAAATTTGCCACAAATTGAATTTTGTAGAAAATACAAAGAAGAAAAATAAAGCCACCACTAAACCCACCATCCAAATATACCTATGGTTAAAAAGTTTGATATGTATTTTTTTAAATTTATTTTTATATGCCTGTGTATATTTTTTTCTTTCAAAACTTTGAATGCATACTATACTCTTTGTTATGTAACTTTCTTTTTTCCCATTTAACATATTTTCTTTTTTTCCACTTAATATATTGAAAAAATTGAAATCATTAGATATTCTTATTTACCATGATTAAAAAAAAAAATGGTTATTTGTGTGACTTCAAATGGATGTACTAGAACTTACTTGACCAGTCTACCACTGTTGGTTATTTAGGTTATTTCCAACATTATGCAATTATTATACCATATATAATTGGGGGGACATATTTCTGATGTGTTTACTTAGAATAGGTTCACATTGTAGCTCCCGCAGGAGCAGGGATTTTGTCTGGTTTGTTCCTTGTTGAATGATCAGTGCTCAGAGTTGAACCTGGCTGATGGTGGGTACTGACAATTGAAGGTTTAAGGGAGATGACTATGTTAAAGGACACATGTAGTCCAGAGACCTCACTGTGTTGACACTCCTCTCTTTTGAAGGCTGGAGCTGATTCATCACACGGAAAACAGTTGGTTCAGAACCAGCTCGTTGCCTGATGTGTTGCACAGGACAGAGCCTCCAGGCGACCACAGCTGTTGGGTTCATTCAGCTGGTGGAATTTGCCTTGTCGTAACTCAGAGCCAACTGGATGGAGAGTGAAGGCCAAGGCCACGTGGATTCCTGCAAAGTCCACCCTCCTCCCCCAGGACATTTGCTGGCTGCTCCACCGAGGCAGTTGTGACTGTAGCATGCCAGAGCTCAGGCCCTACCCCAGATGAATGACGGCTGCAGGCTTCGGTTCTTCTGATTCCAGATTTTTCTGAGCTAGGTTTTAGGCCATAGCAACTCTGAACTGTGGAAAACTTGAGGTTTTCTTAATTTGAGGCTTTTCACTAGAGTCTGCTAACTCCTCTCTCTTGAGAGTTAAATTAGGTCTTCAGGAAAGTCTTGGCTACTGAGTAGATATTAAGGAAATTCTGTCCTTTCTGGTAATTAACTTCTTTGAATAAGTTACTAGCTGATGAGTTTAAATAAGTGCTTTTTTTCCCCCCCTTTTGGAAATGAAATACACACAGGCAACTAGAAACTTTGGTCTCAACATTTATCTTTGGTTTGCGTAAGTCCAAATAAACGACTGTGTGTCCCAAGCTAAATAACAACAACACGCCAAAAAAATAAAAACCACAGAGACACAGTGGAATGTGGAGGACAAGCAGATTTTATGCTGGGGATTAAACTAGAGCCTGAGGATGTATCTGGATATTTCCAGTCCTGAATACCCTGGGTTACTCTCAACAAATTCCAAATGATTTAAAGTACTATTGAATGCAACCATTATGTGTTGATCATATATCATGAGCTTGCTGTCAGAAGCTGCCTCTCACAGTTCCACTTCAAGAAGAGGAGACAGAGGTACCAATTCACATCTGTGGACAATAAAGAGCTGGATTGGGAGCCTGCAGTTGTGTTGCCTGGGTTCTAACCCTGGCTCCGCCATGCCTTGCTGTGTGAATGGTAGGAATTTGACAGTCCTTGCTAGGCTTCACAGAGTTGTTGGGAGAAGGAAGAGTTAATATACATAATGTGTTTAGGACATTGCCTGGGACAATGGAACAACATGCACTTTGTTGCCCTGTAGTTTCTTTTCAATGCAAGCCCTCCTTCTGGGGAAGGGAGTTATGGTGGAGTGGTGGGTTGCCTAGAATCATTGTTACCCACTTGTTATTGGAGTATGTCTCCTCCATCTGTGCAGATTTTCTAGCTTCCATCTTTTTTTTTTTATGGCTTTGGGACCTTACCTTGGGGTTATGTGGCCTTTAGTCATTTTCCAGTCTGACTTTCTTGTAGGGGTTAATGAAGCACTTGGTTAAAATGCTACTGGTGATAGGGCATTGGAGGACATGGTCTTCTCCTACGTGGTCTTCTAGGGTCTAACACATCTGTGCAGAGAAAGATGCCTTTGAGAAGGAATGATGGCATCAGTATGGGGTTCCTTAGAATCAGTGAGGGGTACCTTAGCCCTTTTAAATGAGGCTTAGCAACTGGGTTTGCCAGAATGAGGACCAAGTATTCAAGAAAATCCAACTTGCACCCCAGTCCAGGATTCTTCGGACACTACACCCTTGCAAGATAGTTATTAAGCTTCTGCTCTAACATTTTAATTATTTGTTCATTCAGTCACTCACTGGGCTAGGAGTCTTCACTAGTGTGTCCTATTAGGCAGTGCAGTAAATCTATCCAAACAACCTTCCAGTAGGTGGGTCTCATTCTGGTTTTGCTAAAACCTGGTCAAATCTCTATTTCATATGTTCAGGGACATACATTGTGTTTCTGAATCTTATCCCTTTCAGACTATTTCCAGATTCTAATCATTCAACTTACATGCTTAATTCCACACTCTGTTATTCTAATTGTTTTCATTGGGTATTCCTAAAAGAGCACAAAAGTTTGGTCTCAAAACTTTTGGGGGCTGGCGATATAGTTCAGTTGGTAGAGTGCTTCTTGCCTCTCATGCACAAGGCCCTACCACCACAAAACAAAAAAACAAAACAAAAAAAAAACCCACCCAAAACCCAAAAAAAACATATGTGAGATAAGAGACTCCTTGATGCTCTATATCTACTAATGGAGTCTAAAACTGTTTTGGCTTTTAAAGGAAAACTTCAAATGAGCAATTATTTACCTTCCTTCCATAATTATATAATTGACTTTGTAACTGTACATGTAATAATTTAATTTAAATAACAGCAGCTCACTTAGAGTCTGATATAATTTTGAATTTTTAGATTAGAGATATTTGTGGTACCTGCAATACAAATAAGAAAAGGCAAGGACAGTCCACTCTAGCACTCCCTAAAAATTTTGCTCTGAGGTTCATATCCATCTCCTAGTTTATACTTCTACTTTAGATTCAACCAGCTGATTTTCCCCCATGAGTCAGTCTATCATCACCACCTAGTGTCTCGGTCAGTTTGGGTTGCTACAGCAGTATACCATGGACCAAATGGTTTAGAAAACAGAACAGTTTTTCACAGTTCTGAAAGCTGGGTAGTCCAAAATAGGGATGCTGCTTGGATTAGCATCTGGAAAGAGCCCTCTTCTTGTAGATAGCCATCTTCTGCTAGTTTCTTTACATGGTGGACAGTAGAGAGAGAAGAGAAGAAGCTTTCTTGTGTTTCTTTTTCCATGTCTTTTCTTATACAGCCACTAATCTTATCAAGAGAATTTCACCTGTTACTACCTACCTTCCAAATGCCCTGTCTCTAAATCTTGTTATAGTGGAGATTTAGGTCCCCACATATGAATTTTGGAGAGACATAAACACTTAGTCCATAGCACCAAGATTGAAGCTTTTCACTTATTAACTGGGTGACATTGGGAAAGTAACACAACCACTAGGGACATCAGTTTCACCATCTGTAAAGTGGAGAAACTTCTACCTGTAAGAGTTGAAATGAAGGTTAAATAAGACAAATTATTAAAGGACTCACCACAGTGCCACAATGGTAAGCATTTAGTGAATGTCTGTTATTTAATATATTATTTCACATCTCCATCTTGTTCCCCAGATAGAACAAAGCCTATCAAAAGTTAATCTGAAATTTCATGATCATAGTTATAATATTTTCTTATCTTTCATCTTCTAGAATTTTCCCTATTATCCATGACTTCTGAAGAACTAATTGACAATGGTCTTGAAATGAAATGAGAGACTTTTTAAACATAGCAACTGAGAGCAATTATGACTTCCCGTAGAGCACTATATTAGCCTAGTGACAAATAAAAATAATATCATTAATTTGGGTGCAGACGGGAATGACTCCATAAGAACTAAGGATCCAATCTGGAAGTCAGACAGGATTTTTTTTTAAAGTTATGTATGTGGTATACAAGAATGGGAGACTATACAGAAAAATTTTTATTAGATTTGATTACATAATGGTCAGTATGCTACAGGGATTGCTTTTTCACATGGGAAAGGATGTGGCTCCAACTTGGACATTGTTTATCCAATAGCATCATAATAATTTAGATTTTTCTGGCCGAGGTGATCTGTTCCCACCATTTACAATTTGAGTAAAGTCACAGCTGAAACCTTTGGTTGAGTCTCAATTTCCTCATTATTTAAATGATGTCAAGAATGTTAGGAAGTTTGAGGATCACAGGAGAAAGTGCAAACTAAAGTTCTTGTTATGGCCCCCACTTTTTGTGGTGCTGGGGATTTAACTTGGGCCTTGCACATGCTAGACAAGCAGTCTTCCACAGAGCTGCAATCCCATAATATAAATTCTTTATTATGATTCCTAACCTACAGAAAGTAATCAATAAACGGTAGCCATGACTTTAATTACGCCAAAAGAAGCTTCACAAAGGGATTTCCCACAAAACACCACTGAAATTGTAATTGGTGCTTTTTCCAAAACATACAGAATACCTGATTCTTGCTTTTTTTTTCTGTTAATGGTATGACATGGCGACTGAATGACAAAGTGCTCAGTGACTCACAAGCTTCCCTTTCACTGGAGGTCAGCTTATTAGCTGCATGGCTAACTCCTGGAGCCAGGAAAACATGTCCCACCCATGACACCACCATCAAGCAGAGCAGACAGATATTTCTGAGCCCCTTCCATCTGTGACTTAATAGCTCCTGAAGGTTAGCCCTATTGACTCTTTAAGCCACGTCCTCCTGGGGGTCAGTCTTGGAGACGCTGTGTTAACCCCAGCAAACAGCCATCACCAGAGCTTTACAAAAGGACATGCTGCTTTTGAGGGGAAAGAAGTAACACAAGCCACACGCCATCCTCAGATGGCCATGGGTCCTCGGAGACAAGGGAAAATATGTGCTTTCTTAAAGGATTAGGAAAAACAAAACAACAAAACAAAACAACCCTCTTGCTTTTTTCCTGTGGCTTATTAGTAGGCTATTTCAAAATTCTGTCCCTTGTTCTCTCTGTCTTTTGCCTGTTTGCCTAAAGAGCCGCACTTAGATCTGATGGTGACATCCTGGATGTAGTGCTGTGGTGGCTGCCGCTGGGACAGTAATAAAACCCACCAGGAAAGGCTGAAAAATAATGCTTTTATCTCTTTCAATGAAGCATTTGAAATAACTGGTTTTATTTTCTCCTTTCTCTCTCCAGTGTCCTTTGAATGCAATGATGGGTAGGGAAATTATCCCATCTGGTGTTCCTACTGAATTATTCCTATTTCATTTTCATGTGCTTCAATTCTTTGCTTCCTGGGTCAGAAGGTACCTCTCAGGTATGCTGTCTAGCCAGCAGTTCCCCAGGTGCAGGTGGCCCTTCCTCTCCATGGCTCCCTTGGACTCCAGGCTATTTGTGAGACAGGTGTTCCTGGTAGGGGAAGGAGACTAGTCTCGACATCCACAAAGAGCACTTGCTGGAGCACTTCCAAAATGGTCCCCGAAGAGGTTCCTGCGACATTTTCTTGGTGAGCCAGTGGCAGGCTTCTGAAATGCATTTTTTAAATGTCAGAAATCCACTTCAGAATAATCTGTTCTAGAATTTCGTTAAGCTTCCGGTTTATGACAATATGTTTCCATTTCTAATGATCATCTGTAATGATTTCTTGGGAACTGTAGACTTCAATTTATTAAAAGGGAATAGGTGCTTGCTCTGGTGGTTTCTTGGTCTGCTTTGTATGATTCACCCTGTGCTTTCCAATTTGAAAAAGATTTCCTTTGGTAGACAAATAAGGTGTAGGTCTCTTTTTAGCAATGAAGAGAATGGTAAAAAAAAAAAAAATGTTGGGCCTGTGTTTGGGGTTAGATCTGGGTTGTCCACAAGTGGCTAGTGATTATCATATTAGACAGTGTAGATATAGAACATGGTAACCATCTCAGAAAGCCCTGTGGGGTCTATTACATCTTTGTTAGGTAATCAAGAGGGTAGACCATGCTCTGCTGACCAGGAGGTCTCCATCACTGGAAGTAAAGAGAGTACTGTAAAATTCTTCAGGGTCCTGTAAGAACCTCCTCAACTTAACACTGGTGCCTTCTCTATTTCTTTCTCAATCGTTGGCAGTTTACATATTCATATAGAGGATTCTTGCATTTCTTTCCTTCAACTCTCTTCCCTTCCATCCTGTCTCAGCAACTACCTGTCAGTCATTCATACCCCAATGGACTTTGGGCTTACCCTTAATTTGAACCTTGCCAAAAATCTCAATTTCAGAATTCAGTCCTCTGACTATTTTTTTTCATCTTTACAATTCACTTCCTGTATCAGCTTGATCTTCAATCTAGGATATTCAATCTAGTTTTTTTGCCCCCACTCTCTAATATCTCTACCCCACTGGGTTAATGAATTAGAAAAATGTGTCCTCTCTGGGTGACACAACACGGAACCAGGGCTCATGGTTTGGGACATAGACTAGATTTCAGTGTTCACTTACCTCTTTCAGCTAGGCACTTTTGGGCACTGCCCTAACTTCACAAGTATCTGTGAACGCCCTATTTCAATCTGTTACTTCTATCACATTTTAGCTGTTCCCCACTCACCTCCCATAATCGCACTTCCATTTTTACCCAGCTTAAATTACTCGCTTAATCATCATTACCATTTGTGCACACCCTTCCTCCCTTGCTTCTCCCTTGATTTGTTGTACCCTCTTAGATAAATTCCAACTCTGTCTGATCCCATTTATTTCTTTTCCAGGGCTATTGCTCTGCTGTTGAACACGGCTGTGGGAAAACACTTAACTGTGCTGTCTGTACTTCCAGTTCATGGTCATTCATCTTAAGGGGGCCATATTTCTTCCCATCAATTGTGCTGTATTTTCTTTTTGCATGTAATTTTCTATTTTTCTAAGACAATTATTTCATTTTCTGTTTTTTCTCTTCAGATCTTTCACACCTCCTTCCTTACCCACTTTCAGCTGATGACCTTGCTTTCTGCTTCACTGAGGAAATCGAAGCCATCACAGGAGGTTCTTCCTGACACACCTCCTGTGTACTTGCATCTGTGTCCATATGCCACCCCTTCTCTTTGGTGTGAGCTCCCTCCATGTGAACACTGGATCTCACTGTTCTTTCTTTCTAAGGACACTGTTGCGGAATTCTTCCTACTCTCCATTTTACCAAATAATGCCTTTCCATTGGATCCTTCCTATCAGAATACAGCCATTATCTCTTTTATCTTAAACAGTTACCCACAGAACCCCTTTTCTTCTTGAGTCGCTGTTGTCTTTCTATATCCTTTCATGGGAAAACTCTTTGTGTTATTTGTATTTGATGTCTCGTGTGTTAGACAAAGTAGCAATGTTCAGAGGTGAAATGATTAGATTATGAGAGCTGTAATCTCATCAGTGGATTAATCCATATGATGGATTAATAATTGCAGTGGATTACAGGGTGATAACTATACGCAGGTGGGGCTTTGCTAGAGGTAGCTGGTGGTTGGGGGTACAGCCTGGACTATATCTGTCCATGACACCTTCCTCTGTCTCCCTGATTTCTGGCAGCTAAGAGCTGAATAGTTTCTTTCTGCTATGTCTTGTGACATGACATATCTTGGGCTGAGAACAACGGGCTCTGCTGACCATGAACTAAGCCCCTGGAACTACGAACCAAGGTAAACTTTCCCTTCTCTAAGTTGTTCTTGTCAGTTATTTTGGTCACAGAGATGCAAAGCTGACTAATGCACCTCCTCAGTGGTCTCCCTGTTTTTACTCTTGTGTGATGATGATGATGATGTCTGTTTTTCACACAGCAGACAGAGAAATCTATCTAAAATGTAGGCATGACCTGTCATTGTCCTATGCATAACCTTACTGCAATGCTTTCACAGATCACTCAGATCAAAGCCAATGACCTCACCATGCCTACAAAGCCATACAAGATCTGGCTCCTTGTTGTTCCTATCCTGAGTTACTCTTTGGCTTTCTCGTCTTCCACATTTCCTTTCCTCTATTTCAGTCACATTGCTTCCATAAATTCACCAGACAAGTTATAGTGTCGGGGCCTTTGCACTTGCTGTTTCTGTGCCCCAAATTCTCATGGTCCAAATAGCCCCATGGCTCATGTCCTTATTTCCTTCAGGTCTCCATTCAGAAGTGTCAGTGAATGCCTTTGTAGACACCATAAGTTTCATTCACCTATACCCACTTTCTTTCTTCCTATCTGCCTCTCTGTAAGTACTATCTACTATCTAAAATACAATCTATTTCATAGTCTCTTGTTTTTATTTGACTGTCCCAAAAGAATTTAAGTCTTCCATGAGAAGAAGGCTTTCTGTCTGTGTTATCTGTTTGCTTATTACTGTGTCTTTAGTGCTTAGGAAAGTGCTGGGTCCCAGCAGTGGTCAACAAATCTTTGTTGAATGACTAATTGAAGGTAAAAAAGAATTGGCCAGTACCATCTCTTTCTGAAAGCTATTATATCTTACTGCTTAAGAGCATAGGCTTGAAATTTTGCCTGTGTAACTCTGGGTGGGTTATTTAATGTTTTCTTCCATATAAAGTGCAATAAGAGTTCCTACTGCCTAGAGTACTTGTGAGAACTAGTTGAGATTATATTATATATAAATATATAAATTACATATGTGTAGATTAGACATGTACAAATGAAATACGTAGAGTAACTATAAAATAAGTCTTAATTCTCATCATTATTGTTGCCCTCTGCTGAAATTATTTCTGTATCTTTATATTATACCTTCCTCCTAGTTTATTTAAAAGTACCATATAAACCTATTTACAGGAGTTGGGCAAGGTGGTACACGCCTGTAATCCCAGCAGCTGGGGAGGTGGAAGCAGGAGGATCATGAGTTCAAAGCCAGCCTCAGCAAAAGCGAGGCACTAAGCAACTCAGTGAGACCCTGTCTCTAAATAAAATACAAAATAGGGTGGGGGATGTGATTCAGTGGTTGAGTTCAGTCCCCGGTATAAAAAACAGACAGACAAACACAAAACAAAACAAAACAAAACAAAACAAAACCATTTACAAAGATCTCAGCCCTACTGATCCTTAGGCATGTGATTTAAAAAAAAATTTAAATTTGTTTTCATTAGTTATACATGACAGTAGAATACATTTATGCACTAATATATTGATATACCTAGATGAGATATAATTTCTCATTTTTTCTGAGTGTACATGTTGGAGAATCATATTGGTCATGTAGTCATATACATACAGTAATCATGTCTGTTTCATTCTACTATCTTTCCTATCCCCACATCCCCTAGGCATGTGATTTAAGGCCATGTATTTAATCTTTCTGAACTTCAGTTGTCTCACTTTTAGAATAGAGAAAATGATACTTCCTTTGCAGAGTCGTGATGAGGATTACATGATGTGTAAAAAGTGTTTGGTGTCTTGTCCTGACCCAGTAACCCTCAATAAGTCACAGCCCTCTAGCTGCGTTGTGGGGTGCTGGTATGGTGAAGGAGGCATTCTGGTGGGGCAAGAGGGAGCCAGGTGGTGGAGTCAGCTGGAGTGTTCACGTTCAAGTTCTTCTAAAATTGGAGCTCATCAGCAAGCAGCCTGTGCAATCACAGCATCTAATCCAGTCCTTCCTTTTCCTCACCCAGATTGCGCAGTAGTTTTTTAAAGCCGAGTCTGTCATTTTTAGAATTTCTTGAGATGTGTTTCTTTTTATAGCTTCTGTCTCCCATAGACTCTTTCGTCTGATTTTTAAATGTCCTGTATGGAATCTAGAAAAACATATGAATATATTCCTCCCTTTTTTGTTTTGCTTCAGCTTAAAGATAACACTGTCATTCTCTTCCAAGGTTTCTGTCACTTCCATATCCCTGGCCAGTTCTTCCTTGTTGATTGGGGTCATGTACAGAGCAGCAAATCAACTTCTTTCCCTCTCCACCTCTTAAACATCCAGCAAGGAAACTGATATTATTTTTGGATCACAGAGCAAGTATGTGGAGTTGTTTAAACTGACCTGTTTTAACCTAATGTTCTCCTAAGCCAGACTTCACCAGCCCATGTACAATCCTGAGGATGCCTAGCGAGCCCATTATTCAATACCACCCACTTTCACCCTCAACATTCTTGACTATTGTTGCCCAAACTCATGTGCTGTCCTGATTTCAGAAGGAACTCCATGAATGGAAGAACCCCTTAGGGGACAGAAGTGAGAGTTAAATCCTACCCTAAACACCATGAGCTCATCCTTTTAGAATCCTGTAGAACAGAGAGTGGAATTTTGCCAACATCTCACATAGACCAGGCAAACTTTGAACATTGTCTATTTCCTTTCTCTAACGTGGATTAAATAAATGTCTTTAGCATAACCTTCTGGAAAACTACAAAATGAGAAGGACCACCCTCATCCTGTTCGTGGTTCAAATTTTAAGTGTGCAAAATGAAGTAAAATGATTAGACAGAAAAAATATGAAAATGATTTTTGAAATGACTTTTTCTGGTAAGTAAAAGTGTTGAGGTGGGGTGGTGGCATAATTCTTGGAGCTGCTAAGGGACTTTCCAATTGTGGAATATGACATACTTTGTTATATATTTTGTGCCACAGTATGATACAGTTTTGGAAGGAAGTGAACACGATTGCTAATTAGCTTGAATTTATTTAATATAAGAAAGAAAAATCTCTCCTTCAGTATTTCAATTGCATAAATAGTGTCCATTCTCCTGCAGGAATGAAACAAATACTAATTGAACTGACACTTTTCTTCTACTGAAGTCAGAACTTGTTAACTCTTCCCCCTCAAATCTGTCTTCTTTTCTTTATGTAATTCTTAAGTATCCATCCTGATTCTGTGTCTCCCACATTTTTTTTCAGTTCTTGAAAACAAGCTGAAGAAAAAAAAAAAGAAAAACCAAACAGAAGTGGGGTTTTGGAAGTTATTTTGCTCTCTCACTTATGTTTTTAAGGAACACACTATTAACAGATTTCTCCAGAAACTCCTTCAACTATACCTGTCAGGTGGGTCGCACTATTGGGAGGAGCCCAGACTTGAAATGAGCATACATTTTTTTTCCCCTGGGTGGTATTTTTCTTTTTGTTGAACTTATTTTTCACATACAGAAAAGCACATACCATAGGTAAATACTTAATGCATAATCATAAAAGTAATGTAAATTAGGGACTTGCCCCTGGTTACATTGTATATTGTGACAAACAGGGACTCAAGCTTCTTTATTCTGTATGCAGGAATTTTTATGCCTCATTCTTCTCACAGCCCCTCCAAACAGTGTGTATCATCCATGATGGCAGACTTTAGAACTGAGCCCAACTGTCTAACAACAATAAAAACTTCCGTGCAAAAAGCAAGGATCTCCAGGACCTTAGTGGGCACCTAATCACCTTTACCTCCTATCAGGATTGCAGAATTACTTAGTCCTGTGCCAACTTATAAAATCCATATCAGGATATTTTTTTTCTGAGATATTAATGATATCAACTGTATTGGTAATTAACTGCTCAGTGTGGTGGCTTGATATACATGGGAAATTTTTTAGTTCTAGCTTTTTGATCTGATAGGAAAATGGCTTCCCCCACTCTTTTTAACAAGGTCAAGTGTGAATTGTGGACCTAGAGCCTACTTAGACATCTCCATCCTATGCACTCCCCAAATGCACAGAGTTCCTATACTCATTTCAACCCTGAAGGTGCCTTACATTCTCTTGAAGGGTTTCTGACTTATCTCCTTAACTAGATTGTTTCCTTCACCTCTAGAAACTAAGTCTTAAATGCCATCTCTGGAGGTGGACACTTTGAAGAGTCATTCTTAAAGTGTGATTTTCAACACCCTATACCAGAAACATATGGAATAGCTTATTGAAATTTCAATTTTTTAGACCTCATCTATTCATTCTACTAATCCAGTATTGGGTTTGGTGAGAACCAAGAATGTGAATTTTAACAATGTCCTCAGGTGATTCCTATACACACTAAACTTTGAGAATCATAGCCTTGTGGGAATGAGGCAGATCCCTGGTGCTTGGCCTGAACACCCTTTCACTGTGCCAGGCAGAGTCCTCAGAACAGGTCTTTGAGTACCATGGAGGCCAGAGAGCCTGGGCCCAAGAGTAGAATTTATACATTCATTCACTTAAACACAAATTGTCGGTTCATTCTTCTGAGTACAGTTATGACAAAGAGTTAGATGGGTAGAAACAGCTCCTGCCCCTACGGATCATACAGTCTAGTGATATAATTTAAAGAGTCTAGAAATAGTTCTTTCATCAGCTTCTTTTCATCTTCCCTTGTATTGCTCGGATATTTTATGAATATCTTATATTAGCTGGACTCTTTTCTATGATAAATAAAATAGATAAAGACTTTTTCCCATTCATAGAGTCTACCTTTTAGTATGGAGAGAAAGCAAAAACCAGCAAAGCAAAACTCCCAAGTTAATTATAGATTGTGACAATTGCAATGAAATAAATGGATGGAGAGGCTGCCTTCCAAGGGCAAGGGGTGGGCAATGCTGCTCCGGGAGGCAGTGTCCATGCTGAGAATGGGTGGACGGTCTGTGGGTCATGAGTGGAACTGGAGCAGATTGATAAGTCAATTGAAGCAACCATGCCTGTGATGGAATTCTACTGTTGCTTATGACAGCTATTGTTTATTGAGCTTTTTCTGTGTGTTAGATTGTTAAGCATTTTATAGATTCTGTTGTATCTGTTTTATTTTTAATATCTTTATTTTGTTTATTTATTTTTATGTGGTGCTGAGCACTAACCCAGTGCCTCACATGTGCAAGGCAAGCGCTCTGCCACTGAGCCACAACCCAGACCCTGTACAAACCAGGAGGTAGATGTTATTACTTGATGTTCAAATAAGAAATCAGAGGGAGTGAAGATAAGTAACTTTTTCAGGATGTCAAAGATAGTAAGAGGCATAGTGGGAGGTTAAATTGAGCTCTATGTGATGGCAAAGTGGGTGCTCTATAGTGCAGTGTGATTTTCCCCTTTGATGTCCCAAGGCTGCTACTGCTGAGTGCCGAAGAAGCCTGGAGAAACAGAAGTAGACAGGCGATCATGGCTAATGTTAAAAAGCATAAGAGTAATGATGCAACACTGTTGAACACTCACCTGAGTAAAGCACCTTCTATTTATTAGCTCACATGATCCTCAAAATAATCCTATGAAATACAGATGATGTAGTCAAGGTTTAAAGAAGTCAAGCAACTTGGCAAAGGCCATTCAACCAGTAAGTGGTAGACTCAGAGCCTGAGTCTTTGAGTCTCTTTGACTCTCTGCTCTTCTGCTTCCCAAATGAAAGGAGCCAGTCCCTGTGCAGTGGCCATGGACATGATTAGACACAGTGATGGTCAAAATAATCAGGCTCCTCCCACCTTGCCATAGCTTTTTCTTCTAGCCTGTTTCGTGATTCACATGGTCTTGTCTTTGACTTTGAGGATACTTGCTACAGAATTCCATGCCTTCCCTCCTCTACTCTGATTTACGAGATTTGACAATTATTGGCAAGTACCTGGGCATGTCACAAGAGAGCTTGCCACTTTTTCTGTCTTTAGAATGCTGTCAACCCAGCATTAAATCTCCTTCAATCATAAACAAACCAGCATGGGTTGCCTGTTGTCATCTTTAAACAGGAGAGGGATTGCTGCAAGCAGGATGTGAGAAGCTACCTTGTGAGCATGAGGGCGAGGCTCAGTCTGGGTCAGAGACTGTGGCAGGCTTGAAAGTGAAGCCCTAGCAAGGACTCTGAGAACCAGGGTGGAGATGAAGGTGGAGACTTCTGGGAGTTGTGATTCCCTGGGAAAGAAAGGGGCCCTTGGAACAGAAGATGGGTGGAGAACCAAAGCAAACTTCACAGTTTTGCTTAGTGCAGTCTTTTCAGGTTTGCATTGGTGCTCAAGTTCATGTTGAATCCACTATGGCACCACAATAATAGCACCAGTCTTAGCATAGTTCTCTGGATCACAGCAATGATGGCATCGGATGACAGTGAATGGTAGGTTTGTAATTCCATGTTGTCGACTTGCTTTACAATTTTGGTTAAAATCTGAGCCTTGACCCATTTCTGGCAAGTCTACTACTTTTAGAGTCTTTGACTGGTTTTGCTTCGGCTGTTCTGTGGCTCGGGTTGGATTACATGTGGGGAGATGACCTGGCTCCGTTCCTTTCATTCTCTGGGTTGACTTGGGTTGGGATTAGTGGGATATGGCTTTATTCCTTATGATTTGGGTTGAGCTGGACTGGGCTTGGAAAAATAAAAAAAAACAACAACTAGGAATCATTCCCTGTCCATCAACCTAAATTTCTAGGTCCTTATTACCGTGAGTTCTACACCTGCCATGTGGTCACACGTTTTGGAAATTCTTTTTAACTTTTCAAGTTTAAATGCTGGGATCTTGTAGGTTCAAAGTGTGGCTTTTAGCTTCACCTTAATCTTGAACTTTTGTGAGTGAAAATATTTTGGGTATCAGCATTTCATTTTTTTTAATCTATCAATATGATCATTAGCTATCCATATTATGTTCGTTAAAACTATTAATAGATTCATTATCCAAAAAAGGATTAAAACTGGGTTTATGTAATATTTTATAGAATTTTTTTTACTTTCAAGAAGTTCTCAGTAGGGTCTGGGCATGTATCTCAGTGGTGGAACACTTGACTAATATGTGCCTGGCCCTGGGTTCATCTGCAGCATTGCAAAACAAGAAGTTTTTTCAATAAAAGCTAGTGATATATATTGGTGGCATCCCTAATATTTGGAGGTTGAAGGAAGCAGTAAAGCAGGAGTCTGTAGACCTGGGTTCTGGTTTGTGCTTCAGCACCCCCTGGCTGTGTGACAGCAGCAAATCTCATGACACCTCGTCCGTGCCTCAGTTTCCTCAAAGTAGGGTTGGGGGTGAAGGGTGGAACAGCGGAGGCTGCATGGCTCCCTCCTAGGTGCCCTTCCAGTTATGACTATCTTTTCATAGAAGTGAACCTTGTCTTCTATAACAGCCCTGTTGTGTCACTTGTCACTGTCAGAGGCCTGCAACTTGACTTGAAATGCACTGTAGTTCTAGCATTCTAACATGTAGTTCCTATCCCTATTTTAAAATCATCTTTGTCACAAACTCAGAGTCTGGCATTCCATTTCAGGCTCTGATGGTTATTGTGTGGTACTTGGGTTAAAAGGTTTCCACTAAGTATTTTAAATTGTAGGCCATTATTTCCTCCTCAGGTTTTCAAGTTGCAACCAATGGACATAATCTTTTATTATTAGCCAGGACTTGGTTAAAGCTTTATACAACAGATATCAAAAATCAACTGGCTTTACGAAGTGGCTTTTTTTCCCCTTAAAATCTTTTTGGCAAGCTTCTATGTGCTCATATAACCATAATACATATGGTGACTACTTTTCCCATTAATAGAAGAGCTAAAGACCAGGCTAACAGGTTTGCTGCTGTGCTCATATAGACTAATCTGATAACTATAATTAACTTGTATGCTCCTGTCATAGGTTGACTCACCAGAACACTCACACCCTGCAGGATTGATATTCCTCTTTGGGGTGCAAGCAGATGCTTCCAACAACTGTCTAGAGCCATGGTGCCGAAGCCTTAGCTTGTATGCATTTATCCTTGGCAGAAGTACCATCTATTTTAGGAAGGTATTTTGACACTTTTACCTCTTGGCTACAGTGTCTCTAAAAATGCACTCATTGAACAGAACAGCACCCCCCCCCCCAACTGTGGGGCGTGCAGGCGACAGTCAGCCCCGGCATGTTCTGTGGCAGTCAGCTGGCCCACGACCAAGCTAGCTAATCAGTCCTGGGTTTATTCTGGGGCTCAAGGAGGATTCCTTACCACTCACTGACAGCTTTTCCCTGGACTTCCTCTCCTTACGGGCCATCTTGCTATTCACAAGAATTAGACAACTGTGCTTAGGAATTCTGATCAAGGCACCATTTCATGAGAATGAGTGTCTTGCAGGGCTTCATGTCTGGGCTCCTCTGAGGACCTGTCCCTGGTAGTCCTGAAGGCTGCTTGACTTCTCCAGGAAGGCTGTTCTTTCTCTGCCTAGTTTAAAAGAGAGTTAGGCAGACAGTCAGCCTCTTCCCTTTGGGGCAAAGGTGGGAATCGTGATGAGGAAGTGTTGAGTAAATCAGACAAACAGAAATGCCTATTTGACATGCAAATGGGTGTGCATAGAAATCAAAATTAAAGGATTTATGTGAAACAGGGCCACAGTTTATTTTTCTCAATCTGGGCGAGATGAATTTTGTCAGAAAAACACAGAGTGAGAATAAGTGAAGTCTGAATAGGAAGAAACTGTGAGGAAGTAATTCAATGGCATTCCTTTTTAATTTTAAATTTAATTAGATTAATTCATTTTTAATTTTTGAAGCAGGGTCTCCCTAATTTGCCCAGGCTGACCATGAACTTATGATCTTCCTGCCTCAGCCTCCTGAGGAGTTGGAATGACAGACGTGTCACTGCGCCCAGCTCAATGGCAATTCTTACTGAAGGGACCAGAGGGATGATGTTACAGCATACTTTTCTGCACTATATTTTGTTTTCCTAGAAATCTGTCTTCTCCATATTATCCATCCCTAAGCCCATAGCACTTAAGTCACATTAGTAAGAAAGCTTGCTGGTAGATGCTAATGACGTTTAGCCTTCAGAGGAAAAAGAAGAGACATTTATTCTTAATGCTGTTTACAGTAAATATTTAAAAAATTACCAAATAGCAGCTGTCAAGTTTTTTGATATAAAACGAAGTTTAGCTTGTTTTGGGGCATCTTGGGAAAGTCTTAGCTTGTTCTTTATTAGATTTCCCTTAATCTTTATTTTAGACTCATGATCCCCCAAATGCATTCTTGTATATCAGTTATTAGAAATGTAAATCTTGGTAAATTTCTCTGTGAAGGGAGAACATACACCATTATCCTGTGTGAAGAAAGATCTTCACACATCATGCTAGAGAATAGCATCGTGTAATCAGTCACTTTGGTAAAAAACAAAACAAAACAAAACAAAACAAAACCCAGAAACAGATAATTTAGACTGGTCATGTGTTCTTTGAAGTTATCAAATATAACCAATGAGATTTACAGTGAAACTTTGTGTCAGCAAGATAGAGGAGAAAACAGATTTTCCTAGATTTGGAAAGTTTTGGCAACATCTTCTATATAATCACATTAAGAACTCCATGTATTGACAGCTCAAGAATTCTAAGAGATATACCCTATTTCAAGATTTAGAAAATAATGATTGAGAATCAGGACATTTCCTGAGGATAGGTGACCAGCTGGAAGGAATTAGTTCATAGCATTATGTTCAACTAAGTGTCATTCACCCCACCCTTTCCCCAGGCTTGTTCTAGACTGGTGGCCATGTATGTGGGACATGTGTGCTGCTTTCCATCTAGGCGAACCAGAGAGAGCAGAACAATTGATCATGGAGAATATGTTGCATAATTTTATTTTTTGTGAGTGTGAATGTTTCTTTTAGCAAATAATATTAATACTGTTACTAGCAACTGAGGCTAGAAGGGCAGATCCAGCAGGCAGTAGGGTGGAGCCCTAGCACAGTGCTTCCAGCTGTTGACCATGCTAACAGTCTCCACGCTCTATGCCATGTGCCTATGGGTGCTCAACAAATCTGTAATCTTTAAAATCACAGCAAAGGAACCCATCTTGGGGCAACTTAGTTGTATTATATAGTTTGGAGGGGAAGGTAAAAGAAGAGATTGAGTTAAATTAGGGGAAAAGAGAGTCAGAAATAATTGCCTGGGAGTCTTCATAAAACTAATGTTATTACTTTTTAAGGTCTTTGCAATTAAACTTCAAAGTCAGGGAGCATCGTTAAAATTTCCCTATTTTCTTTTAATCATTAATGATATCCTCTATTTGTTATTCTTTTAAAGTATGCCATTTTCCAAAGTGAATGAATAGGAGTTCTTATTAACCAGATAAGTGGAGCAGCAATGTGAAGAAGACAATGCAATTTCTAGATGGGATAATCTGTTGTTACTTCAATTGCAATATATGCTGTTAAATTGTTTTGATTATTAGTCTGCTGCAGTATACAGGGCCGTTACATTTTTTCTTCATTTGAAGAACTTAAAACATTTTAAATGCTAGCAAAAATTGCACTCCAACATTTTTACCTTTAGAAATTCACATTTTAGTTTTTTTACTGATTAAATGGGACCTCAAAAAAATAGTGGATCTGAGTACAAAAAGGAATATCTGGAATACAATTGCTTAAAAATATTCCACTTTGCATTTATAATACATTTCAGAATGTGGAATGAATATTTTATGCAGAATCCATTTTTGACTTGAAGATGGTTTTTATATTTAAAAGTCCCTATTCAAATGTGTTCTCAAAAAGAATACATTCAGCTATCCATTGTTTTCATGTCCAAGCTGCTGTCAGAAGACAGTATTGGGTGATATATTCTAAGAGTAATTTTTCCATTTATAGAAAAAAATCATTAGAGTCTATTTTTGTTAATGTGGTATGCTTATCTGACCTTTCATTCTCCATGTGGTTGAGCAATCAGATGGCAAAATTTTCCTATGAAAAGGAAGGCCTGACCCATCTATCCAGACTCCAAGGTGGGAGATTGAGATTGAAACACTGTTTATTGAATATCCAGTATGTGCTATGGATCCCTTTACATTGTCTTAGTTTTTACAGGAATAGACAAATGTTCGAACAGCATGATTAAAGACAGAAATATTGCAATACGTGTGTAATATTGTACATGACATGCTGTCTCTTTGTGTGGTTCATTCTGGGTGGTGTCCTCTTGTCCTATCTCCTCCTGTTCTGAGGACTCTGCCCCTGAGTTCCTCCTTCTCACTGAGCTCTGGTGGTGGCGAGGCTTGTGATCTGCTGCTTTGGACACAAGGATAACTGAGCTGTCAGATGGCCTCTATTCAGCAAAAAACCTTTCCATAAAAACCTATAGAAAGCTTCCTGCTAACACCTTACAGTAGAGCTAAGAGGTGTTCCTGCTGCGCCCAGCCATATCACGTCCTTTATTACAGGACTACACATATACATAAACAGTTCAGCTTATAGAGCCAGAGAAGGCTGAGGTCGGAAGGAGTCCAGGAGACCATGTAGTGCAGTGGGTTTCAGAGTTTCCCCATTTTGGGGCCAGGGACAGGAAGGACAGGTCAGTCTCTCTCAGCAAGAATGGATCAGTTTTTAAAAAAAATATATTGTGGTTTTGAGTAGGATTTCTTTAGGAAAAAAGCATTCTGCCATTTTTTTTCCCACTAAAATATTTGAGAATCACTGGTGTTATCTTTTTGCTGATGAGGAAATAGAGGCCTGGAGAGAGAGGTTGTGTCTTTATTCAATGGTGCTTGAAAATATGGAAATTTTACCTAACTTAAATTTCTGGCTTAGACTGTATATAATTCATGTATCATTTTTTTTCTGGAAACTTCTTGGCTGGAAACATGGCCTGTTTCTGTGCCTTCTGTTTAACTGACAGGTGTTCTGCCTCAGTACATGTGAATGTGTGTGCATGTGTGCGCACACATTCTTGTGCTTGCTTACATTAGGCTTTGGAAGCATATTGATGCAACAAATATGTAGAACTTGGGGATTCTGTGTGTCACCTCCGTAGCTGAGGGGACAGTTCTTGGAACACTTGCCTTAGTTTTCTGGGATTATGTCAGGCTTTATGTGCTGCAGATGATAAATATAATCCCAAACCCTGTGGCCCCTATTGTCACCAACATGGTTTTGAAACTTGTGTTGATAGAAGATATCCAAAGATATTGCGGAAAGCCTTTAGAATGATGAGCGTGTTCTGTCCTGTGTGTTGTAAACAGGTCCTTTAGTGCACAGTATGTTGCAGGAGATGGAGAGGCAACAGGACATTGCCACTCAATGCCAGCAAGGCCAAAGAGCTGAGAACCACAGTTACAATATAAAATTGGTTGTTTCTAACTTTTTTTGCTGAGTCATCTGTAAGCACCCAATTTCTTCTCTGTGTATGGAATTCAGTTCAGTTCCTGCATGCCCATTCTGCGATGGGCACAGGCTACAAACCACATGAGAAGGAAATGCTCCTTTGAATTCACTTAGGCCACAAGATTCATATTTATTCCTAAAAGATTATTAAAAATTAGTTTTGCACTGTTGGTGGGTATATAAAATGGTACAGCTGCTATGATAAATAGCATAGGGATTCCTCAAAAAACCACAAATGGAATCGCCCTACAATCCAGCAGTTTTAGTACTAGATATTTACCCCAAAGACTTGCAATCAGTTTGTCAAAGAGATATAATATTAGTACTCTCATGTTCACTGTTGTACTCTTCACAGTAGTGAAGATGTGGAAGCAACATAAATGTCTATCACAGATGAAGGCATAAAGAAAATATGGTATATGCATACAATAGAATACTATTCAGTAGGAGAAAACAGGGAAATTCTGCAAAATGGGACAAATTGGATGAACCATGAGTACATTATTTTCAGTGAATTAATGCAGGATCAGAGAGACATACTTCATGATTCTACTTATATGAGGTATCAAAAATGGCCACATTTATAGACAGAGAGTAGAAATGATGGTGCCAGGAGGCTGGTGCCAGAAATGGGAGGTTATTACAAATGGGCATGGAATTTTAGTCAAGCAAGATGATTGAGCTCTAGAGATTCGTTGTATAACATTAAGCCTTTAGCTAACAATAATGCACTATATGATCAAAATTTTGTTGAAAGGCTAGATCTCATGTTAAGTGGTTTTATCTTAATTAAAAAACAAAAACAAACAAAAACCCCACACAGAAACAAGTGTTGTCAGCCCAAATGTTTGTGAGAACAATATTGTCAATGAGTAAAGGGGGGAATGGGGAAACCCATCTAAGGGGCTAGCCAATTCTGGTCAGCTGTTAGTAATAAGGTTTTTGTTTCTACATACTATCAAATATTCTGATTTAAATGAAGCAAGAAATCCAGATTTTAAAAAATGTTGCACATTGCAGGTTTTAGATGTTTTTAACTGTTTATTTCTAATACTATAGCTTTCCATTATTGAAACTGGATACTTACATGAAAATAGGTTTATTTAGCTATAGTTTTAGAGGCTAAAAGATTAAGCTGGGTGTGGTGAGTGTCCCCCTGGCTGTATCACATCATGGTGGATGGCATCATGGCAGAGATACATTGAGAGGGAGAGATCATATGGTAAGACAGGCAGCCGTTGATGGGGGAGGGATCAAGCTTACTCTTATACAGCATACTCTGGAAATTAATCAGGGTCCTACAAGAACTACTTAGTAACTTTTGACAGTGATGACCCCAAGACCCAGTCACTTTGCTCTAGGCCTCGCCTTTTAAAGGTACCACCTATCCCAACTTCGGCACACCAAGGGCCAATCTTCAAACACAACTCTTGGTGGACAAACTACTTCAAACTGTAGCATAAGAGGTGTGAGGTTTAGGTCTGCGAAGTGCATCTGGTATGCAGAAAGCCCTGTTTGTCACCGGTGCTCTCATGTAACCTTTGAATGTGATAATTGCATTCATACTTGACAGTCCTGCTATGGAAAACATATTGTCCATTCATCTATTGAAGGGCATCTAGGTTGGTTCCACAGTCTAGCTATTGTGAATTGTGCTGCTATAAACATTGATGTGGCTGTGTCCCTGTAGTATGCTCTTTTTAGGTCTTTTGGGTATAGTCCGAGAAGGGGAATAGCTGGGTCAAATGGTGGTTCCATTCCCAGATTTCCAAGGAATCTCCATACTGCTTTCCAAATTGGCTGCACTAATTTGCAGTCCCACCAGCAATGTAGGAGTGTAATATTACTCAGAACTAAAAAATAACAAGATCATGGCATTTGCAGGGAAATGGATAGCATTAGAGCAGATTATGCTAAGTGAAGTTAGCCAATCCCTAAAAAACAAATGCCGAATGTCTTCTCTGATATAAGAGAGGTGACTCAAAATGGGGTAGGGGGGAAGAACCTGAGAAGAAGATTACCACTAAATAGGGAAGAGAGGTGGGAGGGAAAAGAAACGAGAAGGGGAACTGCACGGAAGATGAAAGGAGACCCTCATTGTTATACAGAATACATGTATGATGTTGTGAGAAGAAAAAATAAAAAGAAGTGTGTCACATTAGATTGGGTAGAGAGATGTGATGAGAGGGGAGAGGAAGGGAAGGGGGGATAGGAAGGGTAGCAGAATAAAATAGACATTATTATTGCTGTATATATATTATATATATATATATATATATATATATATATATATATGTGACTGTATGACCAATGTGATTCTGCAACCTGTACAATCAGAAAAATGAGAAATTATACCCCATTTAATTCAAATGTATGAATTGTCAAGATCATTGTACTGTCATGTGTAACTAATAAAAGAAAAAAAAGACATTGTGACCAAAATAAATGTAAGGTAACAAACCCTATATCCTAGGGTTTATATCCACTATGTTGCAAATTTTGCTCTAGAAAGATTAAACCACCAGAAGCATGCATTAAAAAAAAAAAAGAAAACATATTGTCAATGATGTTGGAAGGCTTGCACTGCACATATAGCTTTGTGGACATGCTGTGGGCAGCCAGTGAATATTAATCATGAGCGGCAGTCTTATCACCACCATTGTGTAAGCTTGAGAAGGCACCATAGGACAGTTAGTAGCAAACCCACAAAGATGATCATGGGACTAGTTTGGAAAATGATGATCTGGACTTAGATCTCATGCTCAAGCTTAATAGCAATTATAAGGAGTGAGGGAAATACGATTATACTGTGGTCAAAAGGCCAGGATAGGGGCTGGGGTTGTGGCTCAGTGGTAAAGCACTTGCCTTGCATGTGTGAGGCCCTGGGTTCGATCCTCAGTACCACATAAAAATAATTAAATAAAACAAAGGTATTGTGTCCAACTACAACTAAAAAATAAAAAAAAAGGCCAGGATATTTTAAGATCTATTTTTCATTTCTGTAGTTTGAAAAACTGAGTAACTTGTACCCTATGAAGCCCTGGTCCCGTTTGATTATAAAAATATACATTGTGTCTCCTTAGCTTCATTGAAGCCATGTGAGGTGTTGATTTGCTTGACTGGTTGTGGCTGCTGCAGCTGCTTCTCTATTCTACACAAGTGTAAGCATTTGCTTTTAGATGTATAATTGTATAACAGAGGCAATGTGAAGAGATTATTCCCTCATGAGAAAAAAATATGAAAGTAAAGCAATAATATGGGCACTGCTTCTAACAAATAAATATATTAAGATTAAATTTGACGATTCCAGAGCTGCCTTTACACAACACAGAATGAGTATTTTCTGCAGGGAGAAACCACAGATTCCATCTGCCTCACATATATCTTTCAGATGAGTAAACTAAGGCACAGAGGAATCAAGTCGTTGATCCAGTGTCAGACAGCACTAGAACTCAAGTGTCCAGCCTCCGGTGTAGGAACCCATGACACTTGCACATTTAACACTGTAGTTTAAATTATGTGCAAATAGCCTAAAATCCATGACATAGATTTGTAATTTTGCTGAAGAAGAGATTTACTTGTGTATATGGTGATTTTGGTGCATTGAGATGAGTCACTTGGCTGGTGAATGAGCCTCGCTGTCTACTTGGTATCCAAGACAACCCAGTTGTCTTGTTTTCTGCTCTGAAGTGGGTCACTTCAATAGTTTGGTTATATCTTATAGCCTGGCTTATGTAGCAGGCTCCCAGTAAAATGCTTCTCAAATGAAGGAGTGTATGAAAGACTATTTTATAGAGAAGATTAAATGCTCTAGAGGCATTTGCAAGCACGAGTCCTCAAAATTTCTCATGATGTTAGCTTTTGTGAGCATTAAGGATCAACTGGAGTCTGCATTAACAGAAAAGACCCTCAGATAAGGAGATAGGGTCTCTTGTGGTTTCTCCAAAGGGAATTTAAACCGGGCTTATAGTTTTGTGGGGTTAAAAGGTAAGACTAAAATAGAGACTTAAAATTTTTGAATGAAATTCCTTCAGCTCTAAAACTAGTCCCTGAGATTAAGTTAGGAACTTTTCAAAATGGCATCAGGCTTTTCTAGTCTTCTGTGTCTTATTCAATAAATTATCCCCAGGGATTAAAAAAAAAATGTCATGCCTATATGCTGTATGGTGTAATGTGATCAAGACTCCCTTTCTGAATATACATAGTGGACTTGGGCAAGGCCTGGAGGGACTCTAGGTCTTGGTTTCCTTGTCTATGAAACTGACAAGAACACCTGTTGCTGGAAAGGTTCTGGAAGGGTCATCGGAGTCCCCTGGGATGATGCAGTGGGTTACAGAAGAGTTCCCTCCCAGGGCCTGTCCTTTCTCTGCTGCAGGGTCCTCGTTGTTTCCTCTCTTCTCTGTGACACCCCAATCCCGCAGCTTGCTTTGGGAGCGGGATGAGTTGGGGTTAGAGAATGTCTTACCCCTTTTGTATTCTGCCAGTGAATGTTTATTGAATGAATAAAATTGCATAATTTAAAAGTAATTAACTATTATCATTTCATCTAGGAAGTTGGTTCTTTAAGGTGGGGGTCCTAGAATTCTCTTGACCTTGGCATGCTCTCACTTTCTGAGATTGGTTCTGATTCCACAAAAAAAGGGGATGGAGACTACTTTTAACTCATGTATAGAGCATTATGGCACATGAAGTGAATAGGCCAAAAATGTTATAGAGTTAACATTTCTTTTGAGCAGGACTTAGGGTTAACTGACCCTTGAGGAAATTGGTATTTTTTTTTTTTTTGGGGGGGGGTGTACTTTTTCTAAAGGAATACAGGATTCTAGTTCCTTCTTCACAGTTAAATAACAATTATAGAATGATGTACCACCAAACAATAGGGCCATGTAAAGGAACCATCCAGCACATTCTGTGGCTCATAGTGAGTTTCGACAAATGCTGTATTTACTGCCCCCTTGAAAACCTCCCTAACCTAGTTCAGTATTTCTGTTAGTGGTGATTTTTCCCATCTGACTTCACTGAATGTGTTATGATCTGGGAGGACTTTTCTCCATAGTAGTCCAAGGTGAGACCCTCTTGGGCCCACCCTTTTAGATCCTGGGTTGACTTTAGTCTAACCAATGGTAGATTGAGAGCCAAGGGGGACTCTGGGTGGTGCTAGGTCCAAAGGTTTACTTTTGCAAAGTTTGTGGACTGTGAGGGGCCCTCCAATAGGCAGGGGTGATGTTGGTTTCTGTGAGTGTGTCCTTAACCTCCTGGTAAAGACCCTTTGTGCTCTTTTTTTCTTGCCACATGATAACTTTTCCTTCTGCCTCACAAGGAACCGCACCCCATTCTTCCTGCTCCTCAAAGCACTCAGCTCAGTGGAGGGATGTGATTGTGTGATCCTGTGTGTATACATGGTGTGCAACAAAGAGGGGGCCTTCCCTGGATTTTGTACTTGGCTCCATTTTAATTTGTCACATGATGTCACTACCAGTACTGTTACAAGGGTCATTGTTTCCAAAAGTGGCTTCTCAGGACTTTTATTAGGCTTAAAAAACAAGATTCTAAGAAATTATGCAAGTGGAGTTGGGAAAGTCCATGGCTCTGAGATTACTTTAATGTAATAAAGCATTTACTTGCTATACTTTTTTTTTTATTGTTTTGTTCTCCCCAAAGCACAATTTACAATGGTTTCTTGCTAAAGGGTTTCTAGTCATTTCGGTAAGTGATCTTTTGTTTATGTGTCTTTTAATTACCCAGATCATTTTTTCCTTGACTTCAGCTCATCTTAAAAAATTTTCAGAGGCCGTGCCAGCATAGCTTAAGGGGTACCAGGTTTCTTGCTAAACAGCCAGAAAACCACTATGCATTTGTTCTGGGGAATTGTAAAAAAAATTAAGAGGTGTAAGGGAGTGGTCTTCTTCAGTCACATGCTCTTCCTGAGCCCCAAGCCACTTGCGTATGCTCTTCTAAGCCTAAACCCAAAGCTATATATGGCATCAGGATGAAATAGCATCATGCCACAGATAATTATGCTGAAGTCTGTCTTGAGGATTTGACACAACCAGGCTGACATTTCATAGGGAAAGTCTTGTGATTCTGGAGCAGCAGACATTTGCCTGGGGGCTGTTTCTAACCCCCTTTATTAAAGACATGGGCCCCTCTGGTAGAAACACTTTTTCTCTTGGAACCCCTCAAAACTTTTCACTGTAAGCAAATTGCAGGCTTTCCTGTGGGCACGGAGTAAATGTGCACATTTAGATGAGTTTCTGACGTTCACTTGAGCATGTATCATGCCTGAAAGACGACAGCTCTTGGAGAACAGAGGTCTGGGACAGCCCCATTTTCATGGTTGCTTCATAAATGTGAAACTTGATCTGTAGTCCTGTGATGTGTGACCCCAGGGGAAAAAACTGCTGAATGAACATCCATTGTGTAACTGTTGTTCTATCAGTTGTGGAACAATAAGCACATCATGCAGAAGAGGCAGCAATAACCTGGAGTGTGTGCATCATCCTGAGGATCCCCCATTAAACCTGTTTTGATCTCCACCTTTTGTCTTCTCTATCTTTTTCTTGCTTCCTGCAAGCCCAGCCTGGTCCTGCTCTCTAAGACAGAATCTGACCTCACTCAGAGGTATTAAGGAGCTCCTTTCCAAACTCCCAGTCTCAGCAGCAAGTCACCAACTCTGCTTGTCTGGCTTTGAGTCTGATTTTGACCTTGTGCCCTAGCTCTAGAAACAGAGCTTCTTATACCCAGCTCTTGTTTCCTCATCCAATCTCTGTCTTGTTCCCACATGCCTGACTCCTATCAAGGTCACCTGGAGCTCTGCTCCTCTCTACAGACTGTCCTCTCCTGTTGGCTTACATTCCAGTGCCTGGAGCCTTTCACTCATCACAGACAGGTGATGGAAGCCCTGGTTAATATAATGATGATGATAATGATAAAGATAATAGCTGTCACTAAGTACTCACTGTGCATCAAGCAGTGGGCTTTATGTGTGTCATCCCACTTGATCTTCACAGACACCTTATAAAGGAGATATTATTAATATTTCTGTTTATGAGGGGGCAAACAAGGAACCGCACCCCTTTCTTCCTGCTCCTCAAAGCACTCAGCCCACGTGAGGCTCATGGAAGTTGAATAATTTTTCCCATGGTGACTGTTTGCTAGTGAGAGCCCTGTCTGAGATGTGAATGCAGTTATATTCCAGTCTTTGCTCTTAGACATTACGCTCTTCTGCTCTGTGAGGACAGACCATTCTTAGGCTCAATGCTGGTCCAGTTTGCCAAGTGCCATTCTTTCTGCACTCCCTATAGTTCTGCTGTTTGCACCTGGACTCCACTGTAGGTTCTCCTGATGAGGCATCCTGATGCTTGAGAGCTCTACTGGATCACACCTGTTGTTCCATTGCCTGGCACATTTGAACACTGTGCTCTGCTTCCTGGAATGGACATCTTCCCATTGCATGCAGCAAGGTGACTGCCCACCTCACCTGGCCAGTTTTCATCCAGTTGCCCTGAGTCTGCTCTGCTCTACTGTTGTTCATTCAACTGTGCCGTGGGTCTGATGATACTCAGCTTGCAAGGGTTGGAATTGGGTACTGGGAAAAGAGTTTGGCTTGAGTCCATCGCTCAGATTGTACAGAGAAAAAAAACTCCACAACATTAAATGATATCAGTGACTCCTTAGAATTATGGGAAGAAATTAAAATTGATGATGTAACTTTTAAAGTTCAGGAACATAACTTCTAGAGATCCTTCATAAATACTCATGCATAACCTCATAGATTCCACAACTGATAATATTGTAGATGTTCTGGTCTGCAAAACTTACATTTTTTTTCAGTCTAGGTATGCCTTTTATGGTTATAATAAATTAGCCCAGAATTACTTTAAACTGAGATCTTAGCCCATTATTGATGCTCTGATCAGATTGTGCCTGTGTGTACTACTGTATTTTCATTCCCAACTACCTTTTCACATCTACTTCTATTCCCACAATGCTTGAGTTTCAACCCAAATATTAAATCTGTGCCAGTTCCTTACCATGTGGGACAATTCCCATATCTGATGCCTTTCTGTCTCAAATTTTAGTCCCTACTTTATTTGTACCTTTGCTGATCTTCTGTGCATGGTTTTATGAACTCTGGCATCTGCATCCCATCCTCTTCACCTTGACTCATTTCTGCAGTTTCTACATGGGTGACTTTGGGTGACTGTATTAGTCCCTGGGTGCCTCTGTGACATCACCCACAAAGTGGGGAGTAATAACACCTACACAAAGTGCTTCCAGAGTAACCAGCACACAGAAAGAGCCACCACAGGCTGGTTCAGTGTTCTCTCCACTGCAAATAAGGGGCTCTGCAGACTGTCCCTGCTTCAGATGGCTCAATTTAGGATTTTTTTTTGATGGTAAGCAATGCACATTTAATGGAGCCTATGTTTTGAATTTTTATCTTTTTCTGGGCTAGTGAGATATAAAACTATACTTTCTCCTGATGCTGGGCACTGCTAGGATCCATAGTTTCTGATCATGAGGATCAACGACTGATACTCTGCAGTGTTCTGTGCTGCTCCGATATGGTGTTCAGCAGATTGGGAATATTAAATGCCATGGTGTACCAGATTGGGAATATTAATTACCATGGGTGTACCAGGACATTATCCCAGCGTAAATTGAGGAGCAGGTGAGTATTAAAAATTGCCTGTCTCCTGTTCTTCTATATAGCACAAGGACCTTGACTTGAAGACTGGATCTAAATTCTTCTTCCCATTTCATTTGCCTCTTCCTGGCTACCTGGTCCCCATAAAGAAAAAGAGAATCTAAGGACTGGGACTATCTTACTTTAACCTCACATTGAGATCCTTCACCTTCCACAACCTAAGAGAATCAATCAATTATTCTGGACTCCATAACCCCCCCCCAAACCCCTAATCTACTTTCAAGCCACCAATAAGAGTGAATTTCAGTCAAGCAATTCTGTTGACTTTTCTGGTTCTTTATTCAAGAAGAAATATACATATATTCTATTTTAAATTAAATGGCAAGAGTCAAGGTCAAGAAGTCCCCTGGGAGTCCCAGCTCAGTCTCCTTTCTTCATTTCGTGGGTTCACGTCAAAGACAGTTGACATGCCTTCACTGCGGTGAAAACGGATTCTTGTCTGACTTCATCCCACGTTCTTCAGACACGAGCGGGGCCCTGGCATCTTCTGACCTGTTCCGTTTCTGATTGCCTTTGCTTTGAGGCTTGTGGATTTCCTTAGCCAGCCAAGTGCTTACCAGGAACCTCAGCGCTGGGAGCCTTTTGACAAAATCACAAGGTGCTCTTTCCGGCACACAAGGCTTTTGTTTAAACATTTCTCTGAGGAACCCGCCTGTCTGGTCTGATTCTGTGGGAGAACATATTTGGAACACAAAGCCATGCTGCGGCCTACCGGGAGCGCTATGACTCGCACAGTGAATTATTCACTCCTTGCCTTGCTGGACAAGCCAGGTCACTGGTGCTCACAGCGGGGAGCCAGGCTTTATTCATTACTGGCTTTGGTTTGCTGTCTTCAGAGATCCCCCCCAACCCGCCCCTTTATTGCCCTTTCAGGTTTTAACAAGACATCACATTCTTTTAAACTTCCCCTGGGCAGCAGAGGTCTTCCATACCCCTTTCTTTTCTTTTTCCACTTGCAGAAGATACAATAATAGGTAGAAAGCTGGAGCAGTTGTAAATTGCAGCAGTTAACGTCAAATTGAGGAGCAGTGATCAAATGAAGTTCATAACCACACAATGCGACCTGAGGGTGGAATGCTGTTTCAAACATTTCTAATGACAGGGCTATAAAATCATAAAAAGGGAGACCTGTTTTTTTGGAGAGGGACAATAAAAGGAATTCATGTGAGTGACCACAACTTTTAATGAGGATGAGCCTGGACATTGGTTTTGGAGAGCACTCTGATGGTTTGGGACAGCAAGGCCTTAGTTGGAACTTCAGCTCAGGGACATCCACAGAGTTTGGATTTTTTTCCAGCCCTCTCGCTGCTGACTTTCTAATCTTGACCGAAGGGATGAGAGAGGAAGATTTTGCTTGTCCACTAGAGCAGCAGTGGCAACTAGCTAAACTGCCTGTTTAACTTAGGCGTGTAGCATAATCCATTCACAAGATGAAATGAGGGACAGTGTTACACCATCAACAGGCAGCAAAACATTTGGAAACCAATCACCCTAGATGCTACAAAGCTGATTTTTAGCAGGCATCAGAAGAAGGAAAATGATTGGTTGCAGGAAAACATTGTAATAAAAAGAGCCAGAACAGCTAGGCACGGTGATGCCCGCCTGTAATCCTAGTGTCTTGGGAGGCTGAGGCAAGAGGATCACAAGTTCAAAGCTAGCCTCGGCAACTTAGCAAGACTCTATCTCATGACAAAAAAATAAAAAGATGTGAGGTTGTAGCTCAGTGGTAAAATACCCCTGGGTTCAATACCAAGTATCAAAAATAGAAAAGAAGAAGCAGAAAATCCAACAGAGCCCATTGTTGTTTTCATCGATCCACTCACATTCCTTTGTACTTCTTCTTTCATTGGATGTCAGAGATATAAGAGTCCTAGAGTTAACATGTCCAGAATGATGTAGTTGCAGGGAAAGGAGGAAATTGAGACTTGGTGGCCAGAGTCATGGGAAATGAGATAAATGACAAAGGCCACTAAAATAGCCATCAGGGGCTCCTCCCTCCCCCACTAGAGGAGCTGCACTCTGCTTGCCTCACATGGTCTGCACGTGTTGCTGGTGAGGTCCACGCTTAAACTCCAGGCAGGAGAGGGAATTGACTACTTGTTTTTAGGTTGTTTAAAGTGTAAGATACTTTAGTGATGTATCTTGTGATGGTTGACATTGTGGCCTGTGAAAGAACCATTTTGTTTAAGACTGGAAATACCTCTGGGAATAACTGAGCCTGTAAAATATGAAAATTTACATAAACTGGGAAGATAAACATATATGGAAGTATGTAAAGTATACAAAAGAATGACAAGTTTATAGGGTTTGTCCACAGAGCACAGAGAATTGCATGCAACTGGGTAATTGACAAATAGCTTTGGCTTGTTCTTAGTTACTTAAACAGTTCAGGACCGAGTTGGGCCATTTTTTGAGTGAAGATAATTAGACTGGCTCCCTTTGATGGTGTGGACCTGGGTGTGTAATGGGTTGTATTTCAATTTCTATAATTTAAAGATATATGTGCAGAACTGAATATGGTGCAGCAGGATATGGCTCCTGGAGGGTGCCAACACTCACCCGCTAATTGACCTGTGAAGAACCAGCAGCAACATGCTCTCCAGTTGTGGTTTGGAGGCTGAATTAAAATAAATACCCTCACTAGTGTCCTATTTAGATTTGTATGATTAAAAAACCTCATATACAAAGCTGATGAGACCCACGTTAGTTGCAAGTTAATGCTTGTTGGCTTCTCGCAGTCAACTCGCCAGCATCCCACAGTAAACAGGAACTCAGGCACTGCTGGATTCTCCCTCCTGCTGCTGCAAGAGAGGCTTTGAGAGGAGCCATCTCTAGGATGCCGGCATGGCAGGGGCATTCATCTTGGAGCCAATTTGGGTTATACTTTTAGTTTGGCTACTCCTCTTCCTTTGATCCTTGGTCACTTACAGGAACCTGACCACAGTTTTCTCATGTGTAAAACGGAGGGAGAATGCAGATCTTGTGGAATGGGTGAGGGATGCAAGGCAGAGGAGGATGGAGACAGTGCTGTTCATGGTCAGATCATTGACAAGGAGAGGACAATGATGTTTGCCAGGCCTTGACTGGGCAGCAACATGGAGATTGTGTGGGGGAAGAGTCCTGTGGACCTCTAACCATGGGTTTCCCTCTGATAATGATGATTAGAATCCAAAGAAGGGGACTTGGGGCATCAGAAAAGCCCCTGCTCAGAAAGAGATGATCTTTAATAAAGGTTTTCATGACAGTTCCTTTCCGACTTGGGAGAAGTCTGCATTAAAAGAAATTTGATGCCTCGGGCCTCAGGCTGCAGAATTACCATGTATCTTTTTAATCTCTAGAAATCAGGAGCTTTAGTTTATAACTACTCCCTGCATCTTGTCTAGGCCTCTCGGTACACTATATTCAGGTAATCACATCAAATGGGGAAATCAGATCGGTTCTGGCTGATTCCAAATATCCTGGCTGAGAGGCAGAGAAGATGTCAAAGAAATTCCAGGCTCATGGAAAAGCGTTTAGGTCCAGCTTCATCTGCTTCTTCCATCCTAATCAGAGAGTTCCTTTGAGGGTCGTCAGGCAAGAAATGAGGGGCTTAGGGAGCCCCTCAGGAACCAGGGGCCAAAAACTGGATGTGAAGAGCTAGACACTAAGGCAAGTTGTGTCTGAGCAGTGAAGGTAAAATGACCCCAGGGTGGACTGGCTGGTTCTTAAGCAACTTCCGTGGTTTGGAGCCAGAGGGCCAGATGCCCAGTGCCTGTGAATACACAGGATTTAAGGCAGACTGCTGCACTTGAAAACCTCCTGTGCTTTTCTGCCCAGCCTTGGAGAGGTTTTATTCCATAAAATGTGTATTTATAAAAGGCAAACCTCCTATGACCTTCTGGGACCTGGGCACAGAACCCATGTTCTGAAAAAAGGGACTTGACCCAGTAATAAATTGCTTTGAGATTAGTCCCATCAAAAAGATAAAAATCTTAAATTGCAAGCATCATAAGAGTCTTAATTTTATTTGATCGTAGGCATGTTTCCTTTTCTAACTTTTAAAAGATGGTCTACATTTGAAAAGAATTAGGACAATCTAGTATCTTTGATCAACTCAAAGTCTCTTTAGAGTTTAATGTTAGAGATTTAACACTCTGGTTTTTAACCAGAAATATAAATATGCATCAGCTAACAGTTTTCCCAATTAGGTAATATAAACTTTGTATTTTCATGACATCCAAATAAATAGGAGGCCTGGTTTTGTGCTTAAAAGTAATGGTCTTTGAACTAAACACACATGAGTGAGGGGTTTTTGTGTGTCATTATTTTTGACACAACTTGTCATGAGTTTTAACTTTTACTGGATTGTAATGAGCAATTTGGTCGGGCAAGCTTGCCTATTGTTTATCTATACCCAGACTTAATTATTGCTTCCTAGGTCAATCATCACCATTTTAAGTGGAAAGAAATGGCTTTATCCCATGAGATGATTCCACAGAGTTTATTAATTGTAGTTGGATCATGAGGTCAGATGCATAGAAAGAGTGGTCAGAGTCCTCCTTGTGTAGGCGTGGGGCAGGTGGAGTGCAATCCAACTACTCTGCAGAAAAGTCTTTCTCTGCCCCATAAATGCTTTAGGGGAGATGGGTGAGTTGAAGATTATATGGGGGTGGAAATGTGGTTATTAGATGGTGTCATAGACAAGTCCTTTCTCTTTATTCTTTCACCATAAGGCTTTTTGAAATTTCCACCATTAAAGAATTCCTTCCAGTGGGAATCATTATTGACGTTGTTGTTTCTTATGTGTAATTTCCTGGGTTCTTGAGGATGTTTTGCATCTTCTGACTCTTTCCCTCCAGTTATTTTGGCAACAGCAATGTCTCGGAAATGTTTAAGGATTACTAAGCACATTAGTCAGGTTAGTAGAGCACCATGCATGACCCAGATGTAAGTCCCAGGGGATTTTCTTGGGAAAGATAAGACAGGGGAACTTGAGAATGCTGTAGCCCAGGTCAAAAGGTAGAGGTGCTAATATGGACTGTAGAGGAGGATGAGCAACCATGTTTGCTTCCTAGAACTCGGCCACATGTCCCTGTTAGGTGGGAAGGGGAAAGAGAGAAGGAAATTAAATTTAGTAACTACATACTATGTGCCAGAATTTTGTAACAGTTATCTAACTCATCATTACTCTGTGAATTAGGTGTAATTTTTCAATTTTCACATAAGGAACTTAAACCAGGAGAACTAATGGTGACAGAACCAGGATAATCGCCTGTGACCACTTGCACCCAAACCATCTCTTTTTAAAGATTTGAACTCATTAGGAAACTTTCTCTGTGTCACAAGGCCAATGTTTTCCTTGTCATCATGGGCATCTAAGTTATACGAGCAGATAAGAAAGATGGTGGTTGTCCCTGTGACTTGGACAGATCACTTCCACGACAAGCCTGGTAGAACATGGCTTCACGGTGTATCTCTCCTTTTGGACGTCAACCAGAGACCTAGCCACTTAATGCTTGCAGCTGTTATTTATAATTCCTTACAACATCAGGTCTTGCTTTATGTCATGATGACCACCATAATTTCCTTTTCTGTGGCTAACCAAATCAATTGTTCAGAATGACTTGATAAGATGTTAATGATACTATGTGCTCTAGAACTTAGGTTTAGAGAAGCAGAGACTGGCTAGATATTTGCCAAGCCCTTTCCCTTTCTGCCAGGACACACAGCCCACACTTCCCAGCTTACCTTACAATTTGGTGTAACCATCGTCTACACTTTGGCCAGTGGAATGTTACTGGAAGTTTATGTTCATCACTTCCAGGCCTGGCTAGAAAATCCTCCATTGGGGTTCTCAGCTTTCCTTCCTCCTGGTCTGCCGGCTGAATTTTGGCATTAAGATGACTTCAGAAACTATGTGTTGAACATAGTGGATGGAGGCTTCATTACCCTGGGTTCTTATGAAGCAAACTCTCCTTCTCAGTCCCACTCTCGCTGCCGATTAGATTTTATACACTGAGTTAATTCCACTAGTATGCAGCATCTGGCTTGCACTGGTTGGCAAGAGCTGATTGTTAAATTTTCAGGAATTTTGTAAGCTAGTTAACATCAAGTTGATAGCTCGGAATCAGCGTGATTGGAGTATTTATGACACAGAAATTGGCAAATGCCACAAATCAGGTCTCTTATTTTAGGGAATCATTTACCAGCACACCATTGGGTAAACCACTCAGATTTATTTGTATACAGGTACCATTATCATAATTGGTATATATACTGTGATACAAAGTAATGAAAGCCTTAAAGATATGAAATTGGCCTAGTGATTGGGTGGAAGGTGGGAAGAGGAGGGAATCAAGGAAATTGTGAAAAAATCAGTCTTCTATTATGCAAAACATTGTGTGAAAGTGTGAAAGACAGACTAAGTATCCATGCACCCTGTACTTCCTGGTTGGAAAAACAGAATGATAGTAATGTGCATTGGTTATCACAGAATGTAATGAAAACTATTAGGAAATTAGACATAAAACTTAGCAAACATTGACTTATTTATACAAATAAAAAGGAATAAACTCCAGAAATATAGGGGCTTGTAAACTGGAAAAGTTTACTACTTTAGGAGCCCAAACAATGGAGATATAAGACCAGAAAAAGCTTTTGCATGGCAAAAGCCCCATTCAAAATTAAATGTGTATGTATTATTATCATAAATACTTTAAAGATGTGTTTGAATGCATATAAATTGCAGGTTGCATTTTGAATCAGCTGAAAAGCAAGATTCTCTCTCCTGGTTTGCGTTATCATAGCACTTCTTGTTCTTCTGCTGTGTAACAAATCATCTCCAATAACTAATGGTTTAAAATGTTAGTGGTCTGTTTTTTTGCTCCTGAGTCTGTAATCTGGGTGGGGCTGTGAAGGACAGGCTTGTCCCTGCTCCCTGCAGTGTCAGCTAGCTTCGTGGGATGAAGCCTGGAGGATCTGCTTCAAGATGATGCATACACCTGGCAAATCAGTTCTGGGTGTCTACTGGGATCTGGGATCTTGGCTGGTATTGAGGGCTGGGGTTCGTTTCTCCCCTCTCAGCTTCTCCATGTGGTTTGGGCTTCTTCATAAAATGGTGGTCAGATTCTGTGAACAGGTGTTCTAAGAGAGGAGGTGGAAGCCGTATTGTCTTCTTATAATAAACTAGTTTAGAAATCACATAGCATCACTTCTGTACTGTTATTTCAAGTATCATACAAGCATCTTCAGGTTTGGAGGTGGAGAAGATAGATCCCAGTTTTTGACAGTGGATGACGCTCTAGAAGGGCAGTTGGGGTGAGTAATACAGTGGTGGTTGTTTGCTGCACTTAGGTGGCTGGGGAGTGAGAGAATCAGCTGAGGTCATTTAGGAACTCATCTCTGTTAAATTTAAGAGGAATTTGATTATCTTAAAGCAAAGTTCTGAAGTTAGTGCTTATATTTCCTACCATCTAAGGTAGCATAAAACGTGTTATCTAGTAACAACCTGAATTATTCTACCACAATCTAAAGGAAAAGAAGCCCTGAAGGGATGTCCAGAGAATTAGAAGAAAGGAATTATTGCACAAATCAGAAGCAAGAATTCTTGACCATTCATTCATCCAACAAGTATTTGTTGAAGGGTTTCTATGTGTTAAGCACCATTCAAATCACTAGGAGATAAAAATGAATGATGTATTTCTGCTCTCAAGGGCTTGAAGGTTGGAGGTGAAGAGAGGCATCTATGTTTGTAAACCATTATTATAGACACAATGATAGAGATGGAAACGGTGCTCATGGGATACTGAGAATGACAGAATGTCTCATTCTACTTGGGAGAATTGTGAATGGTGGAGGAAATTTGACCTGAATCTTCATTTATCAAAAATTAAGAGTCAAGATCCTAGGAGAGGCAAAACCGCTGACCCAGCGTTTCTGACTCAGAATCTAGTACTCTTTCTCTAACACTGTGCAACTTTTTATATTGAATTCTGTTACACAGATTATAAGTGCTTTGGGAGTTCAGCTATTAAAATTTCTTGTGAAGTTATGTTCTTCTCTAAATCCCAAAGAGATGTAGGTCAAGGTCTTGATTAGATACATTAACAACGGGCTGGAAGAGATGCAAATATATCATCTTCCAATTATGCAGAAATCTTATTGGGTTTGAGAGCTTTAGTTTCTGATTTGACTAAACTTTCACAAGAACTGCTAACAGGATATCATAGAGATCCCCGCCCCCCATTTTATTACTGTCCTTTTCCTTAGCAATATTCTAGGGCAAGAGTAATAAAATTGCCCAAAAGGTAGGCAGGAAAAAATTAAGAAGGACATGAATTATCTGCTAGCTTTGAAATTAAGAATTAATTAAACAAAGACATGTATTTTTCACAAGAACGTATATATTTATAATTCTGAACAGTTGACCCTGAATATTTAACAGTTTCTATCTTCCTGTTTCTTATGTTTTGTATATTTGGGCCAAGGTCCTTGGAGTTTCGCCAAGATAAAGAACAATGATTACTTAACTCTACTTTGACAAAAACTTGGGATATTTCTGCTAACCTTAAAAATGTCTTAATTTTTTAAAAGCTAATTTTAATTTAAAAAGTGGCAAGCCAGTCACAAAGCAAATTTAAGAAAAAAGGAGAAATGCTGCTAATGCAACAAATGTTAACTGGGCTTGTGTTGGCCACCCCTGGCACACGATGAAGAAAAGCTTTAAGGAATTATGGACTCATAATAAAGTTTCTTGCATCTGGAAACTTTATCATAAATGTCTGTGTTTCAAAACTCTTTCTTAAAGCAGTCTTCTGATGTGCTGTATTCTATTTTCACCTGTTGTCCTAAGAGTCAAGGTGGACGTATCCTCATTTTACGTGGTGTCCAGAGTCTGTGATGGCTCTGGAGCTCAGAAGGATCTGCTCTCAATATTCTTCTTGTCATAAATGTAACTTTGTAACAAGATGGCTGCAGATGGCCAGGTATAAAAAAATGCTCATCTTAATAGCAAACTCTATTTTCAAATGCATTTCACAGTTTATGCTGAGTGAGAAATGCGTAATTCTCACCATGTGAACTTCCAGATTGCTTTGTTGAGAGTGGTGCAGATGTAGCTGTCTTGAGAACCTTTGAAGCTACAATGCAGCTTTTACCTCTAAACATCTTACTCTTATAATAACGTGTGGGAGAAGCAGTGTCTGTCGTAGCATCCTGAATGAGTTTTCCATGTCCACTGGACCTATGTGTTGAGTGGCACAGCCTGTGTAACATTAAGCCTGTTTGTTCTAAATGTCTGCACTGGAGTCTGGATTAAAAAAAAAAAAAAAGTTAGCCCTGTCTGGCAGCTATTCACTCACAAAGGCTTTGGATTCTGAATCAGATGTGGAAAGTGTTTATTTAGTGATCTATTGGGTTTAAATTCTACACTAAAGATTATGTAGATGTTTGTGGTAGGATGATATCCCAGAAAAATCCTTAACTCTCAATAGATTAATCAATCAATTGATTCAATAGTTTTTTAAAAATTTTATTGTAAAGGCCAAGGTTTCCAACAGACTATACCAGAGCTCTCAGTGTCTCCAGACTCATCTGACCTCACTCTGTCTCTCTGCCTGTGACCCAGCCCTGCTGGAGAGTTTCCAGAATGCTCTGTCTTGGCACATGTGTCTTCCCTGTCCAGGAGACTCTGAGTCTCCTGGTTCACTATTATTCATCTTTTAGATTTCAGCTTCAATGGCACCCCTGCTAGGAAGCTGTCCTTTTCACGTCATGGGACACTGTCTTCACATGGAAACGTTTGTCATTGTGCTCCTTATGTTGTATAATTATTTGTTTTCTATGTATATAGTGACAACTTGATTGGTATCTTGCTCCCACATGGGACTCCCTGAGAGCACAGAACGTATTTCTTTCTGGGTATCATTTTATTCACAGTGTTTAGGATAGTGTCTGGCTTCTAGAAGATGTTCCACAAACATTTGTTGAATAAAAATAATGTTTTCTCTGGTGTGCGGATGCTAATTCACAGTAAGGGGTGGGGCTAGGGAAGAATCGAGATACTTTGGATTAGACAGAGGGGAGTGATGGGAGGGAGAGGGTATGGGGGTAAGAAGGATAGTAGAATGAATGGAACATTATTACTCTATGTGCAATATGATTACACGACCAGTGTAATGCTACATAATGTAAACCAGAAGAATGAGAAGTTATACTCCATTGAGATATGATGTGTCAAAATGCTTTCTACTATCATGTATAACTAATTAGAACGAATAAAAAATTATAATGCATAAATCACTTATCTGAGTATCTGATATGTGGCAGGCACTCAGTAAATAGCAGTTATTAGATGGGTCTTTTGAAATACCAAAAAAAAAATTCCAAATGTCATCTTTTATAATTTTTCTCTTCTACATTATGATTAATTTGATTTTACCTCATACTTCTATTGCTTTCTGGATGAACCTGGCAGGTCACCTCAGTTTTCTTCAGGATGGGTCAATGAGATAGCAGCAGCTGCACTAATCAATCCTTGAGGATGGGTTGATGGTGAGATACAGATGCATTTTGGAAGAAGTAATTCTTGTGTGACATATATCAATGAACATTTGTATAGAGCTCTAGACTCTTGTGTCTAAAAGGAGGTGCCTGTTCTGTCTCTCCTCTTTCATCTCAATGCCTTTGGGAAGAGTTGATATGGCAATAATGTTTATTTTCACTTTCTCTGTGCCAGACCATTTTACACGCACTATTTCATTTTTAATACTCACATCATTTGAGATAGGTATTTTGATTTAATGGATAAGAAAATTGAGAACTAGTGAGAATGAGAAATGTGCCCAAGGTAACCTAGATAGTAAATGAGGTAGTTGGAATTTAAGTAATGTCTTTCATACTGAGTCCTTGTGATATAATCTGCTCTTCCAAATAGCTTTTCAAATGTCTCTCATACCTGGAAAACTTCGTTGTCCATTCTAATTCCAACAGGGTGTTTTAGTGGCACAGAAGTTGAAACACATATTTTTCCGATTAAATATTATTTTGGGTGCTAAGGATTGAACCCGGGGCCTCATGCATGCTTGGCATATGCCCTATCACTGGGCTACATTCCTCAACCCCCTTTCTCTGGTGATTTAAGTTAGAGGACAGTTCTCTCAGGCACATTTACCTGCCTCATTTTAAATAGAGTCTGAAGATCTACTGTGAACAAATGTTAGTGTGGTCAGACTCATAAAAATGTGCCTGGTGGACTAGCATAATGTAAAAGGAGTCCCAGTTTGAGCTGGTCAGACACCTTGGAGAAATCTGGAGAGCTCTGACCACCACAGGGGAGGGAGGCTGACCCAGGCAGTCAGAACCCAACTCAGTCTAGAGGTTAGAGGTGAAAAATCACGGCAACTGTCTGTCATGGGGCTCATTCCAGCCTAAGCTGACTGAGAAAAAGAGTCACCTGTGTATATGTGGGCAGGGGGCGGTGGCCATTGAGCTACATGACTGTAAATCACAATGAAGGTAAGATGAAGAATTGTCTCATCTCACCTTTTCATGTGGCATGTCAGGGGGCAATGTTACAGCAGCAGAGTTTCTAGTCCACCGTTGACCTCTGTGAGATTTTAGGGTTGGAGGATGAAGTTGTGTGGTCCTGGGTCATCTGAGAGTGGGTGGGAACGATGGCCAGGTAGATTTGTCCTGAAGATTCCTTAACATATTCATGGCAGAAAGGGACTTTCTAAACATTTGTGTAGCTTTTGTCGTCAAATACAATTAGTGGTTAGTAGTGAATCATCTGTGTTCATCATTTGGTGACGCCTGGGACACTTGAGTTCCATCTGGGACCCTTAGGATCCACCTAGGATAACAAGATTAATGAACTGGATTCTCTCTATTTGCAGGTTCTATTAGGCATTGGGCCTGGGGGCTGAAAGAGGGGATACATTAACTTCAGGCATTTACGTGGAATTTATCTTCATTAAGAAACTTTACACTGAACAGAATCATCCTTTAAGATCCTGACCAATTTGTGAATATAGGTGGACAAGGATTAATTCAGGTTTCCATGGTGCAGTAATCATTAGACTACAGTTAAGAGATGAGTTCAAGAAAAATAAATCTATTTAGTAAATATTCATTAAAGTTTAGCATTCTATTAGATTAGCTGAGGATATAATGATGTTTTCATGAAACTTCAGACTAGAGGGAAAGAGAGACATTAAAATTAAACCCACCATGTTGTGTAATTAAAGAATTACATAAATAAATGTAAAATGACTGGAGGGTAAAGTGCTATGGAGAAGTCAGTGGTGCTGGGGGAACATACAGGAGTGTCTGGCTTAGTCAAGGAGCTCAAGAAAGGCTTCTGGGATGAGAACAAGCCACTATGTGAGGACTTGGGCTGGGCAAATGGTGGCTGGGACCACCCATTTTTAGAAAGTGAGACCAGCAAGGGCAAAACCCAGGTTGAAAGGAACCAAACACTTCCTAGTCTTGCCTCTGCCTCAAAACTAAGGTGTTGAAGGAGATAATCCCTTGATTTCTTTTTCAATCTAACAATCCATGAGTAGGATACTTTTTAACCTACTTTTCTGATTATGTGTTCTTAGCTTTCGGAACTCCCTCATCTACCAAATAGTCATAAAATAACCGATTTACTAACCTTTCAAAGTTACTCTGTGGATAGACCAAAATAATATGGCCTGTATTTCTCTCTGAATGTAAGACAGTTTCCTTGTTATGTATAATGGGAAACATCTATTTGGTCTTCACTATTAGCTACAATCACTGACTTGGGATTTTCTTCTTATTTTGAGGGGGATGCTTATGAGTTCGTTTTGGACAAATGAATGAATTGTCCTGAGGAAGTTAGGAATGTGGGTCTGGAATTCAGGGGTGGCGTCATGCTGGAGGCTGAGGTTTAGACTTGCTTTAGGAGAGATGCAGGTTCCCAGGATCATGGCTGAGGACAGAGCCTCTGACAGAGCAGCAGGTACGTCCAGGCTTAGGGGAGAGAGATGGAGCAGAGGTGGGAGCAGAGTAGTTAATCCCAGCAGCATTTCCCAGGGTAGCTCCGAGTCTCTTCATGGGTATGGAGGACCTCTCTCCAGATCTCACGTGTTTTCTCAGCCTCCTGCCCAGGGGTGCTGTGTATTCCTCAGTGGGAGTGAGAAGATGCTTATTTGCTAAACTGTTTATCTTTAAAGAATAACATTACAGCTACCTCTACCAAGCGTGGTAGGCATTTGGCAATTTGGCATTTTGGCCTGCGGCTTATCTGATGACTATAGAGAACAGGAGACAATGCTTTACTCTTCCTGTTTCTTCAGCTCTTATGGCATTTCTTCCTGAGATTGGGTTAGCTGAATAATTCTCAGATCTTCCTCCAATGTGGTTATTGGTTTATTTTGGTACCAGTTACTGAACTTCGGGGTGCTTGACCACTGAACCACATCCCCAGCCCTTTTTATACTTTTTAAAATTTAGAGACAGGGTCTCACTGAGTTGTTTCGTGTGTGTACATGTATTATGTATTTTCTTTTTTTTCTCTTTGTACTAGGGATCAAATTCAGTTGCCTCAGCCTCCCGAGCCGCTAGAATTTCAGGTGTGAGCCACTGCATCCTGCTCAATGTGGTTATAACGAATGGTCTATGACTTTATACTTCTTTGGGACAAATGCTTCCATTTGCTTTCTAGATCCTTGCTCAAGAGGCTGACCTATATTAGAGTTAAGTGTGAGGGATTCAGGTTTCCAGGGTTCAAATTCCAGCTCTGTTCTTACTAAATGTTTGACTTTGAGCTTGTTACTTGACCCCTTTGTGCCTTGGTTTCTCACTAGAGGAATGGAAATAGTCATAGTATATAACCCTTGGAGTTGTTGTGAGAAATTATGGTTTAAATGTTTGTCCCTTCCTCAATTCAGATTGAACTTTGGTGCAACCATGGTGGCAGGTGGGTCCAATGGGAAGAGTTTAGATAAGGGTGGCTCTTCCCTCATGAATGGATTAATGCCCTTATCTGGCAGGGGGTTAGTTATTGCAAGAGTGGTTTTCCTGAAAGATGTGTGGGTTCTGGCCCCCTTTTCTTGCTTTTTCTCTCCTTCTTCACAGGCACTCTCTGACCATGACTTCTGTCTTATTAGGACATGGCAGGAAGATCCTACCCAGATGTCAGCGCCATGTTCTTGGACTTGGAATTGCCAGCCTCCAGAATGGTGAGTCAAATACTCTTCTACTGTTTATAAATTACCCCGTCTGTAGAATTCTGTTATAGCAGCAGAAAACAGACTAACACAATTAATATGTATGTGCATATTTATATCTATGCAGACTGCTTTCCTCTGAGTTCTTTCCAATCATTTGGAACATTATGTCTCTATTTTAACAACATGAAATGACTCCTCTGGTGATTAGATAGTTTATATCTTCAATTACTTAAAATTACTCTTCTATTGCTGGCCCTGCACTAAAATATGGAGGACATGTGCTTGCGTTTCATCTATAACATAATATTTAGTCATCGACAAATCTAACAGCCAAACAAAGACCTCATTGATTAATACCTGTGTAACTGACTCCAGCCAGATTTTAAAAATTAAAATTAGAAAAAGGTGAAAAAGAAACCAAACATACCAAAGACAATATTTATATTGCTGTGTTGTACAGCTATGGAATTTTGAAACTTCATTCAAGCCAAGGAATAAAGACAAAAACTTTGCAGAATTAGAAATTTTGCAAGACTGAAATGGCACATTATCAACAGACTTTTCCTTCCTTTTTCAGAAGATCATTGGTACTAAATACAGTTGAGGAGGGAAGCCATCTGCTCATCTTTAAGTTTTATTCTCCCATATATTTGCATAAAAAAACAAAGCATCCCAATAGGTGGAAATGGAATCTTGGACTTCTTCAATTTCATAACTTATTCTGTTAAGAAGATTACATTGAAAATACATGTAGCTGGGCTCAGAGGTGCAAGCCTGTAACCCCAGCTGCTTGGGAGGCTGAGGCAGGAAGATCTTGAGTTCAAAACCAGCCTCAGCAATTTAGCAAGGCCCTAAGCAACTCAGTGAGACCCTGTCTCTAAATGAAATATAAAAGGGCTGGGGATGTGGCTCAGTGATTAAGTGCCCCTGAATTCGATCTCTAGCACCAAGAAGAAAAAAATAAAAGAAAATACATAATATATGTACACACACACACATTTTAAAGACTGAAGATTTCATCTTAGAGAATTTTAATTTTTAAAAACATCTACTTTCCACCTAGGAAATTAATGGCCATTTCCAGCAAAATTGTCTAAGGTTTGAACTTTATTCCTTTTTATTTTGTACTAGGGATTGAACCTAGGAGTTTTTTTTTTTTAACCACTAAGTTACATCCTAATCCTTTTAATTTTTTATTTATTTAAATTTTTTTTTAGTTGTAGGTGAACACAGTCCCTTTATTGATTTACTTATGTGGTGCTGAGGATTGAACCTAGTGCCTCACACATGCTAGGCAAGAACCCTATCACTGAGCCACAACATCAGCCCTTTTATTTTTCTGTTTTGAGTCAAGGTCTCTCCAAGTTGCTGAAGCTGGGCTCAAACTCGTGATTCTCCAGACTCAGTCTCCCAAGTTGCTGAGATTATAGGCATGTCCTATTGCGCCAGGCTGGGCTTCCTTCTTTGGTATACATAGCGGGAGGCCAACTGGTTCCAGACACCTAGAGGATATCACCTACTTTCTTTCCATTCCAGATCATCTCTTTAGGATGAATAAACATGGTGGTTCCCTAGAAATGACCTCAGGACTATATGATAACGTTCTATTCATAGCTCCTTAGAACTTCGGGGAACTGAGTGCCTGATGGAAATTAGTGTTCCTTATCTGGGGGCAAATTTTCTCCTCCAGGGAATTTCAGCAACATCTGGGGACATTTTTGGGTTCATGACTATGGAGGGGCAATGCTATTGGCAGCTAGTGGGTCGAGGCCAGGTTGCTGCTGAACATTTCTCAGAATCCAGGACAGATGTTTCCCTGCTGGGCAACAAAGAATTTTTCTGCTCCACATGTCAACATGCCAAGGTTGAGGAGCTCTGCTTTAAACCTTCCAGATTCTAGAGAGAAGAGGCAGGTCTCTAAGCAAGGGGATAGGGAAAAAGCAAGGGTACAACAGGAGTCCTCCTGTTTTTTTTTTTTTTTTTTTAAATGAGAATTCACAATTTTACTATGTTAATAGCAAGTATAAAATCGAATGCTCCTATCCTTGGGACCATTGGAATCTAAGGCCATTCCAGGCAGCCATACAACCTCCATTTCCCAATATCTCCTGGAGATCCTGTTTGTGGTCAGCCAGGTGTTGTGGTCAGAATCTATGTACAGTCTTTCTTTGGTATACATAGCAGGAGGCAAACTGGTTCCTAAGGTCAAATTGATTTCACTTGGAAGAAAACAATCCCAGCCAGAGAAGGTTGTCGGATGTAAGTGGTCTGGAAAGAGAGAGAAAGAGAGAGAAGAGAGAGGAGAGAGAGAGAGAGAGAGAGAGAGAGAGAGAGAGAGAGAGAGAGAGAGAGAGAGAGAGAGAGAGAGAGGAGAGAGAGAGAGGTGGGGTGGGGAGGGGAATATTATCAGGCCCTTACCTTTCAATTTCTTTGTAAGAAACACAAAACAAAACAACAACTTAAAAGATCATAGGCATTGGAGTATGCTAACCTTTGTTCAGTAATATTTTCAGCTGTATTACCTCACTTGGGTAAATCACTTGGTCTTTTGATTTATCATTGTACTAGTTACAAAATAGAAGCATAATATGTAACTTGGATTAAATAAGGAAATAGATGTAAAAAGCTCAGTGTGGTATATAGCATGTGATAGAATCTTAGTATGTTCCAGTTATTTAAGCTTCGTAAACTGAGGATCTGAGCTTCACGTTGGACAATTCCCTTAGTGAGGGGAGAGGCATTTTCTGCCTAAGCCCTACATAGATAGCAGGAGCAAGTTTGTCCTCAAGAACCCTGATCTGACTCTGCACCAGCTGTGGCTGCTCTGCTGCAGGCTGTTTGACCATGTTGAATAGATCCACACGTTTGTTCTAGATTTTTCTCTGTAGAGCCCTAGCTGTGTAAGCCATGTCCCTGTTCCTGATAGGCAGGGCACAGCCTGTCTTTGGTTAACTGACCATGTTTCCCTCTCTGCTGAGCTTTTCTCAGGACCTGTTAACATCAGGAACTGAAAGACTCCACAGACACAGAAGAGCCACGCCAGCCTGGATGGCAGTGAAGAAATTAGCCAGAGGACCTAGATTCCAATCACAGGTTTTGCTTCTGAAGTTATATGACCCTAGAATCTGTGATACTTAACCTTCTGTTTACCTCTGACCTCAGCTTGACCACAGTGGTTATTAGGAAATTCACCACCATCTGAAAGGAATGTTTGGAAGGTTAATGACATAATTGTGCCTAATCCTGGTGATGAGGAGAGAGTAAATGTCTACCTCTTGGAAATGCATAATAAATCTTCCAGGTAAATTGCATTTCCCCATTTGAACTCACATATCCTAAAGGGAAACCATATGAAGAACTTTCAGTTTTAAAGTTTTTGTTCCCTTCAGTGGCCTGAGAGACTTCCAGAGCTTCTAAAGTCAGGCAAATGCATTCTTAGCATAGGTGGAACTTTTGACATTGGAAGGCTGTGGGTTGCCTGCAGGAGAGACACCTTGTGATGGTATCTAGTTAGTTAACACGCAAAAATTTCCTTTCACTGTCCACCGGACTGTCTGTCTCCAGGACAGGGGGAACTCAGATTTTTTAGCTTGTTTTTATTTTATTTTCTAGAATAAAGACCTCACAGTCCACTTCCTCTCCCTGATGATATTTTACAGTACTGAGTTGAACCACACATCTAGACCCTTGTAAAACCCTTTTCTATTTCTAGGTGGTACCCCCCACATTTTTGTGATACTGGGGATTGACCGTTGTACCTTGAATATGCTGGGCAAGTGCTCTACCAAGAGCTATATCCCAGGACGAAAGGTGACCTTTTAGTTTACTAAAATTTCAGTTATCTGAAATCACAAATTTCATTTGACCTGAAAAATGAGAGAAGAGTAGAGTACAAAAATGTGAGATAGGCCTGAGCATCTGGGAGAATGTGGGAAAAATGGGGGTGGGGACAAAGGTCTTCATGCTTCCCTGTATCAGCAGTGAATTTTAAGCAGTAGACTTCACTCTATGTAAAGAAGAAAAGTAGATATTGTGAGCATTCACCGTCTTCCACGCATGATGAGGCATTTTCACATGCATTATCTGGCTGAATCTTAGCATCAGCTCTCAGAAGGGCTATCATTATCACCATTTTTATGGATTAGGAAAGAGTGGTTAAGTCACTCACCCAAGGTCACACAGCTCATAAATGAGAGCCAGGATTCAAAGCAGAGTCTTTGACTCCAATATTCATGCTGTTTTTCCATGATCTAATATCCTTCTGTAAATAGCAAATTCTTTTCTCACTTTCTTTTCTGTTTCAGTTATCTTATCCATTTTTGATTTTTCTCCAGAAGGAGTTTGGAAAATTCAATTGTACTAAGGCACGTGAACATGTGAAAAAGGAGGCAGTAAAATTTTTGCAAACTTGATGGATAACTATTTCTGCAAATACCATTGTACTTGTGGTTTGTAAAGTGCTTAGTATATGAATGCAACCCTATTATTACCTAGTAATAGTGTGTATTATTATAATAACATACAATTATTTAGCTTGGGTAAAATTAGAATGGTGTATATTTAAGATGTCATCTAAGTCCTATTTTTCTAGACTAACTAAAGAATACTGTTTATTTAATGAATTGCATCATAATCTGTATTTCATAGGAAGTTGATTTGCATCAAATCTTACCAGTACTTGAACTCCCTGTTTTCTAAAATTATTCACCAGTTTGAATTTATTAACACTGAAAAAGCATTAATCAAATAGCATATAGACGTCCTACAATTCTTAATAAGAAGTATCCATGGGAACCATTTGCCCAACGAACTATATGCTTTGTGTGTTTGAAGAAGGCAAATTGCTTTGAGATTTGCCTGCCGTCAGATGTATCTGACCAGACTGCTGGGCAGTGAGTCCTAGAGACCAGATGCTTGCAACCAGATGCTACCCACACCTCGAGCAAACTTACTAAATAGCCCTGCCCTCACAGAAAGTGATTAGCCAGGAAATAATTCTTCAGCTCCTTAACCAAACTTTTGACTTTTTTGGGGTCTCCTCTGTACCCACTAGAATTGATTAGAATAAATGGCTAAAATCAACGTGTATTATTCTGCAACTTCTTAACAATGATCATAAAAAAGTTTGGTGGTGGATAATTTTGAAATGTTAAGCCCAGATTGGTTTTTAAAACACTTTTTTTTTGGTTCTGAGAAATTTATGATTTCTCTGGCTTCATTTATTCAACGAACACATATCTATTGGTCACTTATTGATCCAGTCCTCTATCAAGTTACAATATTGTTATTTTAGTCAGCTTTTTCACTGCTGTGACTAAAGAACCCAATCAGAACAACTTCAGGGGAGGAGAGGTTTGTTTAGAGGTTCATGGTTTCGGAGGTCTCAGTCCATGGACAGACAGCAGGCTCCATTCCTTGGGACTCCAGGTGAAGCAGAACAACATGGCAGAAGAGTGTGGTTTAGGAAAGCAGCTCACAGGAAGATCAGGAAGCAAAGTCTCCACTCTCCAAATACACAGCATGAGCCACTTCGTCCAGCCACACCCCACCTGCTTCCAGTTACCACTCGGTTAATCCCCCCAGGGATGAATTCACTGATTGGGTTAAGACTGTAGCCCCATCATTTCTCATCCAAACCTTCTTGCATTGTCTCACATGTGAACTTTTGGGGGACACCTCACATCCAATCCATAACAGCTGTATACCAGTAAATTCAACATAACATGTAAGTGAGTTTAACTTGAGGGAATATGTGATCTGGGGTATGGATCATCCAATTCAATAAAGCTTTGTTGCTTGCCCACTGCATGGCCACCTAGTGTTAGGCTGTGGGAATACCAAGGTGAACCAAAAATTAATTAAAAAACCCCAATATTTATCAGCTTGCCAGAGTTGGGATAAAACAAGTCTTATTAAGGGTGATGACCAAATAAAGAGATGGCATTTATTCTTTAGAATAAGTGTAATCTTTTCCCCACACATTTTAAAATTCATGGGTTATTAGATGTACATATTGATGGAATTTGTTGTTACTTGTACATGTTATTTGTACATGCACACAATCTAACTAACTATATATATTTATATATTTGTATACTGGGGATTGAACTCAGGGGCACTCAACCACTGAGCCACATTCCCAGCCCAATTTTGTATCTTATTAGAGACAGGGTCTCACTGAGTTGCTCAGTGCCTTGCCTTTGCTGAGGCTGGCTTTGAACTCACGACCCTCATTCCTCAAGCCACTGGGATTACAGGTGAGTGCCGCTGCGCCGGCCTAACAATATAATTTTGCCAATATCACTCCCCAGCACTTTACCCCTTCTTCCCCACCTCCTATCTCTTGGTCCCTTTTCTCTAATGATCTCCCCTTGATTTTTAGGAGATCCACCTCCACCTTTCTTTCCTTTTTCCTCTCTAGCTTCTGCATATGAGGAAAAATACACAACCCTTAACCTTTTGAGTTTGACTTATTTTATTTGACATGATGGTCTCTAGTTTCATCCTTTTTCCTAAAAATGCCATAATTTCATTTTTTATTATAGCTGAATAAAACTCCATTGTGTGTATCTAAACCACAATTTCTTTATCCATTCATTCCTTGATGTACACTTAGGCTGATTCCATGGTCAGGTTATTGTGAATTGTGCTGCTACAAACATGTGTAAGCATGTATCACTGTACTAAGATGTCTTTAATTCTTCAGGGTAAACGCTGAGAAGTGGTATAACTGGGTCATATGGTGGTTTCATGCCTAGTCTTTTGAGGAGATTCCATACTGATTTCCAAAGCAATTGTACTAATTTATAGTCCTACCAAAAGTGTCAAAGTTCCTTTTCCTCCACATTCTCTCCAGCATTTATTATTATTTATTTTTTTGAGACTGCCATTCTGACTTGCATGAAATTGAGATAAAATCTCATTGTAGTTTTGATTTGCATTTCCCTAATTGCTAATGATGTCAAACATTTTCTCATGTGTTTGTTGACCATTTGTATTTCTTCTTTTGAGAAGTTTGTTTAGTTCATTTGCTCATTTATTAATTTTTTGGAGGGCTAATTTTTTGAGTTCTTTATATATTCTAGATATTAATCCTCTGCTAGAAGAGTAGCTAGCAAAGGTTTTTCTCCCATTCTATGGGTTCTCTCTTTACATTCCTAATTGCTTCCTTTGCTTTGCAGAAGCTTTTAAATTTGATGCTGGCCTATCTATTAACTCTTGGGATTATTTCCTGAGTTTTTTGGGTCCTATTGAGAAAGTCATTGCTTGTGCCTAAAATCTAGAACATTGACCCCTTATTTTCTTCTAGAAGTTGCATAGATTATGGTCTAATTTTGAGGTCTTTATTCCATTTTGAGTTGATTTTTTGTGCAGGGTGAGAGATAAGGGTCTAATTTCATTCTTCTACATATAGATAACCAGTTGTCCCAGCATCATTTGTTAAAAAGATGCTCTTTTCTTCAATGTATGTTTTTGGTACCTTTGTCAAGGATCAGATGATTGTATCTGTATGGGTTTGTCTCTTCTATAGAATAAATGTAATCTTTAATATGATCATTTAAGGGAGATGTTATAGAAAACTTTGAAACATTGGTTTGGGAGTCTGCACTCGAGAATACTGCATCCTAGGGCTCTCTTCACAGCTCCAAAATCCTGGCTTGGTATGGCTCATGCCAGCTTCTGCTCATATTTGCTTAATAATAAGAAATTTCAACATCTAATTTCTGGCCATCGGGCCCCAACTGGAAACTGCTGGCATGATTGTGGAAAAGAAGTGGAGTTTGAGCATGTGGTTTGAGCATGGACTGTGAGAAGGTGCTAGAACCAACCCAAGTTCCTGGGAACCATTCAGGGCATGGAGATTTACTAGAGCTTGGACCTCATCCACCATTGTAGCCAGTGGCCCAGAATCAAATTAAATAATGGAGACTGGATCCAACTTGCCCAGGGGTTTGGCAAATCACAAGTGTCTGGGTGCCTACTGGTGTAGTGTATTGGCTCTGTGCCTACGACAGGGAAACACCAAGGTTGGTGTTGATTAACATGCATCCAAATGTTGGACCTTTATCCAAGTGGCTTGATTCAGTGTGCTGGATGGTACATGGCAGATCCAGGACTGGGCTTTTTTCTTTCTTTCTTTCTTTTTTTTTTTTAAATTTTAGTTTCTTTCTTACTCTTAAGTCAATTGCCCTGTGAGGCAGGGTGCAAACCTTTTTTGGTTGCTGGCTGCCCTAAGGGGTAGGGTGAGTCTTGTTGAGCAAGGAGGAAGCCGGTGAATCTAGCTTTTGTTTTGCAATCCTTTGGGACCTGCTTACAACAGAGGATTTCATGATGAGTAAATTTTGGTCATTCTAAAAGAAAACTACATTCACTGATGCTATTTGTCTCCTGGCTGTGGTTTCTGAAGTCATATTAAATTACATTAAAAGTGCTTCTCTCATTGCCACTGGTCTTTTACTATTCAGTTAGACATTTAAAAAGATGATATGTGGGTGAAAGATAAAGAGCAGAATGACTGTCACTGCCCTGGGGGAGATGTTCTCATAGGGAGGAAGTGCCCTGCTGGGCAAAGCGAGAGGTCATTTATGGGCAGCTGGATGGTTAGATTTCTCTTCTCTGCTGCTCTGCTGTCTCTCTCAAAATGTAGCTTAGCTTCCTCCGATGAGTTATTTTTAGCTCTTGCAAACAATTTCATAGCTTTATTTTTGCCTGTGGCTCCAGGAAATAGGGGCTCCCATGCCGTGCTCTCTTGGCATTAAAATGCATCTAAGCTACTTCAGGGCTGGGCACAGGAGGGTGGACGCAGTAGGGGAGGGCAGACAACAGGGTAGTAGCCTTTCAGGGCTAGACCATTAAGAACGCTTCCTCAGGAATCTTGAGGGCTGGAAGTGCAGTTCTGTACAGGGTGTAAACCGGATCGTGGTTTGAAAGCCTTTCCGGTATTAGCAAAGGAAATCTTTTCCAGGCTACTTTGTATTTCATTTCCTTTTGTTCTCCTGTTTGAAAATTCCAATTTCCCCTTTTTGATCTTTTTTTTTTTTTATTAAATCTATCTTTCTACCTACCTACTTCGTATTATCAAGCTTATCATTTAGTTTTTGGAGAGGTTTCAAGAAAGAGATAGAGATAGGCTGAAAAATGTATTTTGAGACCAGCTTATGAATTTCAGTCACTAGTATCATCAGTGCAGAGGAATGGTTAGCAGTAGCCTGTTGTTAGTCGAACACCTCAATTGTTCAGGAGAAACAAGCACAGATTGTGGGCTGATGTTTTCCCTACATCTGGAGAGTGTGTGGGGAAAGCACTAGCGCTATTGACAGACAGTGTCATTCTTACCACCTGTGAATCTCCTGTGATGGACAGAGGATAGGCCAGATCTGAATGAGCAGAGACTTAATTTGAGGGAAACTGAAGGTTATTTCCTTCATTATTGGCTCAAGATTCCCCCTAATCTCACTGCTAGGATGTTTTTCCTTGGCTTATGGCCTTGTTGGTACCCCTCTGCTGTCTTATCAGGTTTTTACACCTCAGTGTGAATTAGTTTATTGAAGTCTTTCCCTAGAACCAGGGAGAGGAAGAGTAGATGACAGGAGAGAGGGCAAAAGGGGAAAAGGGTTAAAAAAAGGGTGTTCTTTTGGGCAGTGTCACGCCTGCCCCTGGGCCCAGCCTCGGGGTTGCCAGCAGCAGCATTGCTTGTGCCCTTCAGCAGTTCTCCAGACAGAGCTGCCTTTCCATTATTGAGATGGGACATCTGTTTTAAATTAGGTCAGTTGTCCCCAGATAGTCAAGTGATTGGCACCTTCTTCAGAATAGTGTGAAGACTACAGTGAAAGTGATGGAGCCGGATGCTTCCAGGAGAGTCAATTATTGCATGCGAGTTAGTCACAGGGTTGGTGCATTCATTTTTTTTAGGCCACCAATAAGTTACTCCTGGAGAGTACATTTTAAAATCACTCCTCGGTGGCCCGAAGTTATTATACAAGTAAAGAATGAATTCTCTTGTCTCTATGTAATATCTCTCTCCTAGAAATAATTAAAGAGACTTAATGCTTGGGAGTTATGTATTGTTTTACTAGAGTCTTTTAATCAGGTTTCATAAAATCTTTGTTAAGTTTTTCTACCAGGCAAGTATATCATTAATTACATTTTTTTTTCCCTAAAAGATAAGCCTCTGAAGCTAGGTCAAAGTATTTACTATAACAAATTGTTACACTTATTTTTGTCTTCTGGGTGAATTCTCTCAGCTGTAGAATTAACCAAATTGTATACTCCCTTTAGGTCCCACTTAAGTCATATATCAGGTATATATATGTGTGTGTGTGTGTGTGTGTGTGTGTGTGTGTGTGTGTGTGTATGTACTGTGATGGCTTGGTATTAAGTTGGCACGTGGAACTATGTTTCAGTTACTTTCACATTATTACAATAAAATACCTGAAGCTTTGGGTTGGCTGGGGATATGGCTCAGTAGTAGAGTGCTTTCCTGGTATGTGCAAGGCCCTGGGTTCAGTCTTCAGCACAGGAGAAAGAGAAGGGGGGAAGTGTTTGTATAGCTCATAGTTTTGGAGGATCAAAGTCCACAGTGCCAGCCCTTGTTTGCATCGTCTCATGGTGTTTAATGGTACAGGTGAGAGGTGGGGTGTTAGAACTAGTGGTCACATTATGAGCCAGGAAGCAGGCCCCATATCTTACAGGTCCCCAGCACTTCCAAATATACCATCCTAATGACATTCAACATTAAAATTGCATCTGGGAAGATATCCCCAGAATTGTCTTCCCTATGTGGTTTTTGGTTAGCACCGGCCACAGGATTTGGGCCAATATTTGCAGAACGGAAGTAAAGTTGCAACCTTGTTACATTCTGAAGATGGTGTGGGGCACCAGACACTGTGGGAACTTGCGAATGTCCTCAAAATCTGCTTTCACCTCGTTGACACTGGGCAGCCTCCAGAAGTGGTGTGGTTCCTCCAGCTCTCATCAGATCTCTTCCAACAGCTTTCCCAAATGCTAGGAGTACGTTTAACTCCTAGGGTAAGGGCACCAGCAGGTCTAAGGGCATCAGAGTTGAGATGATGAGAGACAGACACAGGTCCCAGCTCATCTTCATGTTCTCCAGTTTGACTTTGCTTTCATCCATATTCAATTTTCCCTCCTAGTTGTCAGTCTGGATGAACCATAGTGAATTAACCATACTGGATCCATCCTAGTCGCAGAGATGACAACCTGTAGAGACTCCTCCATCAGCTTTCACATATTGCATCATTTGTAGTGATACAGTGATGACCGTGCAATTCTTACTGCTACTTAGAAATTTGTATTTAATGAGCATGTGAAATATAAATGATAAGCAGCGACAGGTAAGGGAGGACTCAGCTGCAAGGAGTACTATCAGTGTGTCAACAAGGAAAGGGGTAGTGGCCAGGGCCAAAGGCCTCAGAGATCAAGAGAGTCAAGAACCAAAATATATTCCTTAGACTTGACAACCAAAAGATTGTGAAATTCATATCTGATTTCTATATCAATTTCTCCTTGAAGTAAAAGATGCAGTTTTCTGAGAATGAGGGGGAAGAAGAACAGAGGACTAGAAAAAAATTGGTAGAAGTTTGAAATTTCACTGAGCGGGAGGGGAAAAAGAGATCATGTGGTTTTTCTTCAGACATCATGGTAACCTTGATGTAGAAAAAAAATCTATGTGATTAATGTGGTGTTGGAATTTGGGGATATATGGGGTGAAAAGACTTAAATATTATCCTGTCAATCCCATTATTAAGTCTCCTGAATTCTTACAGCACTGGAATCTGTATTGTACATTTTTGTACTTTTAAAATATATTGTCTTAAATTCTTTATTATTTTGGGTTCTAGAAGCATCTCCTCTCTTTCTCTATCCACCCTTGCATCTGTCTCTGCCTGTCTATCTCTTCTTGGGTCCATGGTTGGATCCATTCATCCATCTGTCTATCTAACCATCCACCCATTCATCCTCTATATTATTCATTCAAGGATCTGAGAAAATTTACAAATCATACTATATTAAAATGTAAAAAAAAACAGAAATTTCAGAATCTGGGAGAACATAGATGAAAACACGTTAATCACATACTTAAGTGTGTAAACAAATAGCAATCCAGCAAGAAAATTACTGCTCACAGAGCTCATGCTAGATCTGTGAGTTTCCATGTTGGGCATCTACCATTGTAATTAGGTCACCTTTTATGAGAAATAAAGAAAAATTTTAAGAAGCTAGTAAAAAACAAAGTCATATTTAAATCATAAACTCAATACGAAAAGCTTTTAGTTAAAACAATTTATCTTTTGTATCTTAGGTTACATAGAGGAGGAAAGTATTTTTATGTAATTTCCTCCATTCTTACCAGACTATAAAATCAGTCTCTCTTGTCACACCTCTCCCTTAGGATGGATAAAACAAGCAGGGTTGTCAGTTGTTAGACCTTTGCATGGAGAATAGATTAGTATTTATCTTCTCAGGAGTAGGGGGAAAACACTGCAAAAACAAATTGAATTCTATTTTTTTCTATACACACAAAACTTACCTTTTGACTCCTTTAAAAGGAGAGTTTTTTTTCATTGCATTTATTTATTTTTATAATTCATACTTTGGCAAATATAGGAGTATTTTGTGTTCAAGAAATTTTGACAAGAAAATGAAGATATTTGGCTGTCCTGGTTAATTAATGCCTTTCAAGCTCCTCTTCAATTACTAGGAAAATAAAACTTGTATCATAAGCCTTATGTGCTCATCATATTTCATAATTATTTTATTAATACCTTAAAGATGGAGGTAAAACAACTGGTTTATCTCTCTTTACAGTTTAATATTCACATAAATGGAAAATCATTTAGCAAACATACCTGTATATCTGTGTGAGTTTAGAAAGAACATTTTTCTTTCTTTCTTTTTTTTTTTTGGTACTGGGGACTGAACCCAGCAGTGCTTAACCACTGAGACACATCCCCAACCCTTTTTGTTTTTTATTTTGAGACAGGGTCTCACTAAATTGCTTAGAGCCTTGCTAAATTTTTGAGGCTGGCCTCAAACTTTCGGTCCTTCAGCCTCAGCCTCCTGAGTCACTGGAATTACAGGTGTGTGTCACCATGCCCAGCAGAAAGAACCTTTTAAGTAAATAAAATATAAGCCAATCCAAGTAACTGGCAACCTCCATCTTCAGGACCACAGTTTCCTACAGTGCTTCTGGCAACACGGGTAAGTCCAATCATTCCCCAGGTCTTCCATATCCCAACAGCTGCCATGATCATTTAGTGATAGGTCAAGAGAAGAGCATTGATCCTAGTCAAATTATCGATCACTGCATATCTTCCCTGACCTCTAGAGTATCCTTTCTTACTTTTTCATTTAGCTCCTAGACTATTACTCTTCTGTAGAATTGGATGGATTTCATTCATTCATTATATTTTTAATACCTTAGAAGTGCCACACACTGGACAGGAGCTAGGAATATAGTGATGAACCAGACTAAACACTTCCCTATGGCATTCTATTTTGTGATGGAGACAGGGAAAATATAGAGCAATACTGCATGATAAGAACTCTGATGGTGTTTGTCTTTCTTTATTCCTCCTGCTAGATCAGTGCATCTAAAACTGGGGCAGGGGAGTGGTATTCTCTGGATGCACTCTTTGAAGTGTGCATTTTCTATGGTAATTTAAAAATTTTCAATTCACTTTGATGATAATTAAAAAAGTTTTAAAGCATATTCTTGGTCATCTTGACAACTATAACTGAGTAACATCCTACAATTTCTGTGCTCAATTTATGTTTATTTTAAAAAAATGATGGTAGTAAACAGAATCTTATTTACACTGAGATTTGTTTTCTGTATAACACCACTGGTCATGTTATTTTAAAGCTGTTAATCATAAGTTGTTGGTTTTGCTTTATCCAAATATGTAAATTTGTTTTGATTGTGTAGTTTTATAAAGATATTGGCAGAAACAGTAGTTAATGCCTCGTTTCCTGATTTTTATTATTTACATTTTGTAGGATTATAATAAAAGCCATTTAAGTTAAAAGTGAAGGGGGTCTGTACTTTCGATTAGAATTACAGGAGGTTGTGAGGGGAATGGGAAAATAAACAAGGAGAGAAATGAATTACAGTAGATGGGGTAGAGAGAGAAGATGGGAGGGGAGGGGAGGGGAGATAGTAGGGGATAGGAAAGGTAGCAGAATACAACAGTTACTAATAGGGCATTATGTAAAAATGTGGATGTGTAACCGATGTGATTCTGCAATCTGTATTTGGGATAAAATTGGGAGTTCATAACCAACTTGAATCTAATGTATGAGATATGATATTTCAAGAGCTTTGTAATGTTTTGAACAACCAATAAAAAAATCGGAAGATAAAAGCCAAAAAAAAAAAGATTTTTCTTTAAAAGAAGCTCCTGTGTTTCTTGTGTTTGATTCGGTTTTGGTTTTGGTCCTGTGTCAGTGATCCTCCAGGGAGGCTGATAACATCTCTTTGTGTTGGTGAAAACTGTTGTCTGACAGGTTATCATCTTCCTCTGCTCCTGAAGTAAGGGAAACCCAGCTAAGTGTGTTGGCAGAATAGAATTCAGAAATATCCAAGAGGTGAGTGTTTTTTAACCTTATTAACAATGATCTAAGTGGAACATGAAAACATTTAAGCAAGGTTAAGCACAGAAACCCCCTGGGTTATTTGTAGGTCAGATCGCCAGTTTTTAAACTGGGGACTCAGGATACTAAGAGATACACAATATATAAGACAGTAGAGGAAACAAGAAGCATGTTTTAATGCTGGTGAAAATTAGAAAGTGAAAACAAACACCATGTATGGAATACAATATAATTTGCATATGTTGAAGTGAAAAACTTCAAAGAAATATTGAGTTTTAATTTGGGCATTGCTTTGGCATATACTAGGAAAACTTCCAGAGTCTTGCAAGTTTTCTTGTCTGGCTTCAAGAGCTTTTAGGGAAACCCTTGGAAAGCATCATGCATGGGAAATGCTCCATTGGCTAGACTCCCCTCCCACCAGATCCCAAGTGCCTACCCCAGGGACTGGGAAGCTCTTATTTTCTTTTATCAGTACACATTAATTATACAGAATAATGGGTTTCATTGTGGTATATTTGTCAATGCATATAAAATACTTTGATCCTATCTACCCCCTATTACCCTCCCTTATCCTCCTCACCCCCAATTCACTTCATCTTCACTAATAGTCTCCCATGGATCCTTCCTTCCTTCCTTCCTTCCTTCCTTCCTTCCTTCCTTTCTTTCTTCATCCCATATAAGAGAGAAAACACAAGATACTTGTTTTTCAGAGTCTGGTTTGTTTTGTTTGACATGGTGATCTTCAGTTCTATTTTCCTGCAAAAAAAAAAAAAAAAGATTTCACTTTTCTTTATAGCCAAGTAGCACTTCATTGTATATCTATACCACATTTTCTTTATCCATGCATCTACCAATAGGCATCTAGGCTGATATTGTGAATTGTGCTGCAATAAGCATGGATATACATGTGTTTTAGCCAGATTTTTAGTTGCTATGACCAAAAGACCTGACCAGAGCAATTAGAGAAGGGAAATTTTTTTCTGGGGGGTGCTCATGGTTTCAGAGGTCTCAGATAGCTCTGTTGCTCTGATTCCAAGATGAGGCAGAACATCATGGTGGAGGAGTGTGGCCTAGAAAAGCAGCTTAGGAGATGGCAATCATGAAGCAGAGAGAGCTCTGCTCACCAGGGATAAAATGTAGATCCCCAGTGACCTACCTACTCAAGCCATACCCTGCTGCAGTCTGGCTGGGCACGATTCAGGAGCCACTTGTCAAAAGAAACGAACTTTATTTTTAGAACCACACACGCCAAACAAAACAGCTCCTCAGGAAAAACCCTCAGAGCCCAACTGCCACCACCGGCTTCCCACAAGCCTCTCCCACCCCCACAATCCTCCTGCTCTTGAGGCCGATTGGCTGGGTCGCATGGGCAGAGCCAAAGAAGTCCCCCAATGAGCAGCTCTGTGGTCTGAAAGGGCAGGGAAACAGCCCAATGAGCATCACCGCAGAGGAGCCAATAAGCTAGATGTTGCTGGGGCTGCTGTGAGCCAATCATCAGCTGGCAGTCTGAAAGGGCGGGGAAACAGCTCAATGAGCATCTCCAATGAGCATCACCACAGAGGAGCCAATCAGCTAGATGTTGCTGGGGCCGCTGTGAGCCAATCATCAGCCGGCAGCTGGAAGTTTGCTGGCAGCTGGAAGTTTGCTGGGGCCCCTTTGGCTGTGGCTCTCAACAACACCCTACTAGATTAATACCACCCAGTTTATCCATCCCAGTAAAGCAATATACTGATTAGGTTAAAGCTCTCATACCCCAGTCATTTCACCTCTAAACTTTCTTGCACTGTCTCACACATGAGCTTTTGGAGGACGCTTCACATCTAAACCATAACATGGTTGAACTTTTCTTTATTCACTCTGTAGGAGAGTACTCATTGCACATTAGTAGGACCTGTGGATATTTGCAGTGTTTTCTCCCTCTGGGATCTTCTGTCTACAGATTGGAAACACCACTGTAGTTGATGTTTCTTTCATTGGAACTCATCTCACTCTCATCATCTCCTGTTCTCTGCCCACCAGCATATCAACTCTACTCATTCATGCAACTCAGTTACAGGGTCCCTGAAGTACAAGAAGTTGTGTACACTTAATTGGAAGCTCTAACTATGCATTCCCACAACTCTCTTATCCATTAACCATGCCATCTCCTTGCATTTGGATTAAATGTGTTATCTGTTTCATGTTGGTTCATTAGCTACAATGTCTCTGTTTTACTCAGGCTGGATCAGTAAAATACTAGTTACTTTGGATCAGATCTCCCATTTGCCTCCAAAATTTGGTGACCAAAGAGTTAGCAGGTCTATTAGCCAATTCTAGATTGACAGATATCAGTTCACTGTGTCAGTCTTCCAAAGCCTCAGGGAAACTGTCTACCAACATTTTGTGCCTGGCCCTTTGCTTATTATAGCCTCTGTCTTTGGTGATTCTCAAAGCAGGTGGTGGTAGGGTGGCATGTGTGGATTCAGGGTCCCCACTGGTTTTGCATATTTTGAAAAGTATATTCTAAAATTATTGTTTGACTTAATTCTAATCTCAAGATTTAATATAATTTTATCACATAATGGTAAAGGAAAGCATATGACTTTTATGCTCATAAAAGAAAGCCCAAGGCTTTAAGAGCTTGCAGAATATAATTGTAGAATTTACAGAGAGGATGAGCTCTTTCATGCTTCCTAGATGTCACCTAGCACTGTTGCACAGTGAGAACATGCTTTATTCCTGGTAATTCAGTAGTTTTGCTACTATTCAGTTCAAATTTTTGGCAGTCTCTAGATCTTAAGGACAAGGAACTAATAAAATAAACAGAAGCTTTTGGAGTATCTAAAATATACGTATTATAGCCAATTGTATGTCATAGTTTGCTTGTGTTCATACAGAGCCCATTAATTGGAATGTTATATGAAACTAATAACAACCTAGTGGGGCATCGTCAGCTATTGTCTATCTTGTGATTCTGAAATTTTATGTTTGGTGGAGGGAGACTTGGTAATTTATGTGTCTAACATGCTCCCCGATAATACTGGTCTAGGGTATCAGGCTTTGAGAACCATTAGCCTATCCTAAAACCCATTTATTTCTTCCCCTTAGTAATGGAATTCAAACTTTATTTGGGGTGGCAATGCATCTTTCAGCTATCGGGTGATACTATGTTTCCCAGCTTCTTTTTAGTAGGTGGTCAGGTTGCTCAATTCTGGCCCTTATTTCTATAAAAATGTTCACAGAACTTCAGGACAGTGGTGTAAAAGGAAGAGAGTAGGCTTTATTCTTCCCTTCCTTGCTGCCTGGAACATGATGGTAATGGTTAGTGCCCCAGCAACCTTCTTTAGACCATGAATAAGTCACTTACAGCACAGCAAAGACATAAGGCCTCTGCTAGTCTTGTAGAGTTTTCTTACCCAATTGCTTACCACTGCACTTCCTTATACAAAGGAGTGCGTCTTTTGCATTTAACTTAACTCCAGTCAGGTATCTTTTCTCCCAGATGAACCTAACCCTAACTGACACACTCTGTTAACTTGATTTCTCAGTAGCTTACAAAGACTAAATTAGAAGCAGGAAGAGCCATGTCTGGTTGCAAGTGAGTAAAAAAAAAAAAAAAAAAAAATTCCTGCATCATAGGCCATTAGAACCGGTAATGATGATATTGCTAACTTTAAGTCAGCAAGGAGGAAGGAAAAGAGAGAATATTTCACAAGGATATTTTTATTGAAAAGGTTGTTTTTGGAAGTGGTTGAAGTTTTAAAACGCTCTGGCAAAATGGGAAAAATTTCAGGCTCTGCATACTTTAGACTTGACTCTTTGGACCTTTCATTTCCCTCTCGACCCCTTTGTCACCAGGTTCAGGAAACTAGGTGCTGTGTGCTGTGTGAGTAAGGACAAGCAGACACCTTAGGTCGTCTAGATGGTGAGATTCTAGATAGTGGGAAATTTGAGTATCTAGGGGGGTATGTGTGCACCCCTATAAGCAGGTAGTTGGGACAGCTTGTTCATTCAATGGAATACTTCTGTAGCTTCCCACAGTTGTGTGAATTGTCCTAGGCCAAGAAGAGAGACGGTGGCCAAATGTCGAAAACCAAACCAAACCGAATAATCCAAGCTCCTGGCTTAGTGCTGTAACAAATGACACTGCCCTGCCTGTCCTAAACTCTCTTTAAATAACTGAAATTTATTTCGCTCTTGACTACCTTCTGACAAAGGGACTCCTGTTCTCTTCCATTCGCTCCCAGGAATACCAACACCAGAGAGCTTCATCAGGAACGAGGGTCATCGTGTCAGACAAAGCTCATTGTCGGGATTCGTGATTTTATTCCAGAAAGAGAACTTAGATTAGTGATTTTAATACCAGAAACATCAAAAGGCATATCTGGACTTAAATCATTTCTAAACTTTCTCCAGTTTTATTTTGTAAGCCCAACACACCAAAAAATTAATTTTCCCCAATCTACAGAACACCTCAGTCACTACCAATTGTTGTGGAGAGAGATAATGACTTGAAGGGAACATGAGCACAGAGTTGATTTTAAGTAAGGAAATGGGGTCAGGGAGAGGTTAAGTGGCTGGCCTGGGGTCAGATAGCAAACTGGTGACTCAACTTCTCAGCTCCTGGCTCTGAGGCCTGCAAAGAAAACCAGAGCCGTTTCCTCTTGATAAGCTAACGCCCCATATCTGTGGTCTGTCTTAAGCTTTTAAGGACCACATTCCTTTTGTGACTGCAGACCTGAGCTCCTGTGACTTTCACTAGAGTCTGAAAAATGCTTTCAAGGTCAGACTGGTATACGGAGGGCAGAACAGCACTTTCTTTGCCACTGAAAAACATTATGCCATTCATAAGAATGGCCATCTTTTCCATGCCCTGACCTACATTTAAATACTCATAATAATAAGCCTTCAAAACAGATGACCACGTCTCAGAAATGGGGATGACCTGCGTTTACTAGGTGCTTGCTGTGTGTCAGGAGCTCTGCCAGATGTTTTATGTACATCATCTCATTTAAACTTCATGATGTCTTGGGGGCTATGTCAATTTGTAGCCCTTTCCACAGATTTAGGTCCTGAGGTTTTTCAGGAGTTAAATACCTAACCCAAGTTGACACTGCTAGAAAATGGCCAATTAAGGATCACGAACTCAGATTTGTCTTACTCAGAGGCCACATTCTTTACCACTATGCTATGCAAGAGTCTTGTATGCACATACCTATCATTTATTTCCACTTCTGTTATTGTAGTATTTTTATGGATTAAAACTTCATGTAACTATAATTTTCCTTAGACAAATAAATCGTCTGATTAAAAAATAATTGAACTTTTAACAGTGACATTGGATGATTATTCTACCTGCAAAGAGATACAAGATGCCTTTCTCACTAGGGTGGTTTTGGGAAAAATCTTACTTGTATATCTAAGGAAATAACATTTTCCAAATTAAAAGGTTGAAAATACACATCCTTTGAAGGGAAACTCTATGTGAAAGTACATGGTAGCATGGCAATACTGTCCCAGATCTTTCCATTTATTTATTTTCCTTTTTCTGCAGTGCTAAAGATGGAAACCAGGCCCTTGTGCATGCTAAGCAGGTGCTACACCACTGAGTTAGAACCCAGCTCTAGGAACTTTCTTTCATTTCATTTTCTGGCAAACACAATCCACTGAACTCTAAAGTTGATGGAGTAGATGTCTATAAAAGGGTTATTTATTTATTTTTTTTAACTTGAAAAGTTTTTTGGTACCAGGGATAGAACCTAGGGGCATTTAAACACTGAGCCACATTTCCCCAGCACTTTTTAATTTTTTAAAATTTTGAGACAGGGTTTCACTAAGTTGCTTAGGATCACACTAAGATGCTGAGAATGGCCTTGAAGTTTTAATCCTCCTACATCAGCCTGTGTGTATGCCACAGGTGTGTGCCACAGTGCCCAGCTCCAAAGTGTTTTTAGATGACATAATTTCCCATGGTTGTAGGTGGATATTTAAGATGGTTTTAAACTCTGAGATAATGTTCCTTCTAGCAAAACTTTAAACTTGCTTTTAATTTTACCTAGGTTAAGTTCCTATTTTTATAATTTCTGTGTGAAAATGAATATAGATTTGGAGACTTTTGAAACATAAAGTTTAGTGCCCTCCAGAAAGTTCATCACTTTACATTATGATTATTGGTATACATAGGCAGAGGTTTTTTTTGACAGAGGAAATACTTTTGGTGATAACTGGGACTGCACTGTAGGTTGTAAATATTAGAAATAATGTTTGTTGTATGGCGAACTTAGAAGAAAATATATTATATTTGAGTACATCATAGGTATTATCAATATTAACATAATTATTACCAGTGAAATCCAAGATAATTTAGAGGTCTAGTTGCATTCATACAAATTCATTTGTTTTTGGTCTTTTTACATCATGAACATGTGTCAAACTGAGATATCACAAAAGTCTGATATTTGAACAACTTCCCAAAATACTGATGTATGTTGAAAGCAGATGCCTTTATTGATAATGGTTAAGTTTTGCGTTTGGAGTGTTGAACTATGTGGATAAGAGTAATATGTTTTGAGAATATGTGTATGTTTTAAACAAGGAAGCATAAGTTTAAAGAAAAAGAACTTATTTAGTTTTGATGGTTAATTTTTAGTAGGGTGTTATTTCCTAATGGTGCCTGAATTATTTAACACTCTTTATGATACTATTATGTGATATACTGGGTTGTGATTTAATTGTGGAATTTGCATTTTTCTTTTTTCTTTTTAATGAGAATAGTAATTCTTTGACAATGGTTTACATCATTGATATTGATATATTTTTGTTTAAAGTGGTGTTTAAATTTTGTTGACTACATTTTCCCAGTTTAATGGACCAGAGAAATACATGTAGCTGACTTAAAGGTTCTTCAGTACATCCAGGCCTTTTTGCAGATGAATGATTCACTCATTTATTTATCCATTCGTCCATCTATCTATCTACATACCCCCACTACATTTTTATTGAGTATTGTGCTAGGACCTGTATTTTAGAGAAGAAAAGGCATTAAATTGGTCCTATTGGTAACAATGGAGGGCTAGCAAATTACAGAGAGTAAATTCATTTGGACAAACAAAAATTTAAAGAATTAGGGATAAGAAAATTACTCCTGTATGTATTTCTGAAAGTTTTAGATAGGCTACCATTTTGCAATACCTCACCTGGCTATTTCTATCCATTCCAATGGTTTGATATTCAGTGGAACTTCAATGACAAGGATGAACCTGAAGGGCATCATCCTAAGTGAAATAAGCCAGGCATAGAAAAACAAATATTATGCGATCTCACTTACATATATAGGAAAAAGAAACAAATAAGCTCACTTGTAGAAGCAGAGTTCAGTGGTGGCTGGGAGGGAGAGGAATGGGGAGATAGATGTTGGTCAAAAGATATGAAGTTTCAGTTAGAAGGAGGAGTAAGTTTTTTGAGGAACATGGCTCATTCTGATAAAGGCTTTGAAAAGATGAAAAAGGAAAGCCAAGTAAAATGGGGTTGGGTACAGAGGGCGGGGAAAAAGTTGCAAGTCAAGTCATGAAAATGGGGCAAGAGAACACATCCTAGAGTGGAAAGATACCCATAGATCCTCTTTGAATGTGGATAGGGCTGGGTGAACATCACATCTCTGTGTCCTTGGGAAGTTGTTCTTTCTTTCCCTCCCCTTCTCTCCTAGTGAAGAGATAGAATAAACATCACCTCCCAACCTCTTTGGCCTAAGGGTTACAGTGGTTTTAGATGGAAAGGTCTATGAGAGTCTGGTTAGTTGTTTGGCTGACTTTGTCATCATGGGATTTTTGGTTCCAGCTGTAGTAATGCCTAAAGTGGTCTAACCTGAGCTCCTTTCACAATTACTGCATTCTCTGCCCTGCTAGGCCCTGTTAATAACCAGATTGACGATGCCATTGGGGCTTCTTGGCAAAGATTGGCATCAGTAAACCAGAGACCACATAGAAAGTAACAGCTGGGAGGAAAAGAGTAGATGTGATATTGGACAATATATGAAAAGGAAATGTTGATAATTATGAAAATATTATATGAATACCTTTTTTAGTGATTATAAGAACATGTTTTTGTATTATTTGATATTATTGATGTTTACAGAATCTGCAGATTTCTTCAGTTAGATTTTTATACTCTTCATTCTCATCAAAAATTAGTTTTCTGTTTTAGTGAGACCCTTAGATTTTATTTCTCATTGAAGTACTATTAGCTGAGAGCTGAAATGGCATAGGTGAAATTATGCTTGAAATATATTTTAAAAGAATTTTCCTAAAAATATAAAAATTGCCTTTCTTGTGAGTTACTGATATTTTTGAATTAAAATATCAGTATATTTCACTGCATCTCTGAAAATCCCCAGAGCTCACTGTATCAGTTGAACATTGTTTTTTAAAAAATGTTTTTTTGAGTTGATTTAACATGATTATGGACTTCCAAAAAGTGAGGAAGAAAAGTTTCTTTTGGAATTGAGCTCAGAAAGTATACTTTGCCAGAAAAATAGAATCAATCTTATCAATATTCAAGGACTTTTCAAAGTCTAGGCAGCATGAGGATTGCATTCCAGGGGGAGGAATTCATTGGTGTAATGAGGCTGAGAAGCAGGAAGGGAAAAGTCTGTGACCTCTCAGCAATTCCACTACTATCCACCCAATAATCATTACCAACAGGTTTGCAGAGTCTCCATTCTACTTTGTTCTGGACATGCACACAAATGGAACTCATTGGCAGAGCAAATAGTCTTTTCCATGAGAAAATGTAGATATGCCCAATGTTTACGGGACAAAACAAAGGTACTCCAGGCAGAATTACAGGGTTACATTACGAGTACAAAAGGGAAAAATTCAACCTAACCACTTAAGTGATAGCTGTACAGAATAGAATGACTAATGACCGAGTTCTAAGATTCATTTTCTTGCCTGGTTTATGGAAATAGAGTTTATATCATTATTCTCACAACACATACAAATGAAGGTTTTGCTTAACTGAATTCCACTCTGTGAGCATAGTTTAAAGCTAAATCGTGTATCTATATACACACAAAAAAGCACAAAAATGGCTGAATATTGACTGTTTAGCTCTAGAGTTTTAAGTGCCTTGCAGTTTATATTGTTGACCCAGAGCAGCTAAAATTTCCCATTGGGTAAAACAATATTCCATAGACAGAGAAGGAAGAAGAGATTATTGGCTCCCATAACATATATATATATATATATATATTTTTTTTCCCTTGTAGAATCACACAGTTTCAACTTTCATTCTCCAAAGTGTGAGGATTCAGTAATGACCTTTCTGCTTCTAGGAAAGCATCCTGTAGAAATGTTCTTCCCTGGGTTCTAAGGCCCTGAGCAGCCTGAGAATTCATGGGAAGGGGCAAGAGCTTGTCTGCTCCCCCACTGAAAGACTGATAAACTGTTTTTCTGATGAATTAAACAAGAATTTTCATTTCTTCTCTCCCGCCTTCCATCCTTTTTCAAACTCATTCTTCCTTTTATCCCTTCCTTCCATCTCCCTTTTCTCTTACCTCCTTCCCTTCCTATCTTCCCTCCCTCTGGCATTTTTCCACCTACTATTTATTGAGAGAGCCAAGACACAAATGATAGGACAAAACATAGTATAGCAGTCTTTCAAATTATTTTCCCTCTGAGATTTGTAACTTAAAATCAAAGTAAATTCTTTAAGGTTAAACACAGTTCCCTTCAAAGTCTTGATCTTTCTCTTTGGCAGTGACTTGTGTTAAAACTTTATGTAGTATTAAGTATCACACAGAACTTTGACTTTTAAAATTGAAAGAGAAAATGTATATGTGATTTTTAACCTTATCACTTCAAAGGAGATTTTTGATAGAGAATGGAAAATGTATAGGGCATTGACCAATTAGTTGAACTGGGGCTTTGAGGTTTTAGAGAAAGAAAAGAACTCTTTATAAAAATTGGGAACAAGGGTACTGAGTATTATCCAAGGGTCTTTCATAACCGAAGCATGCTCTTCAAATGGTTATCTTGGTGTGATTTAATTTATGGTCTCTAATGGGTAGGAAATCTCTAAGTAAGAAGAAAGAGTTATGAACCTAGTAAGGAGATTATAAATGGATCTTGACAAGGTGACTTAAAAGGAGACATTATGGCATCCAGAGGAACAAGAATTTATATTCTGCTTAGAGAATGTGTAATTTGCCTCAACATCATCAAAGTTATCTCCACATAATATTTCTTAAGCTCTGTTAAGAACCTAATATCTTAAGATCTATATAAAATCAAACACATAATCACACATAGTCAAAGTGGGTCACTTTTGTGTGTTGTTAATAATCTTTTCCTCAAATGCCTTAAATAACTCTAAATACCAATATCAAAGAAGGAATTTTGTAAATACCAGTTTCTATCATGATAGGAATGAAAATTACCCAGAACAGAACAAAACAAAAACCCTGAACTCAGAAACTTACAAATCCCTACTATCAGAACATAAAAGTGGCTATAAATATTTAGGTTCACATAATGGAAAAGGCAGAAAAAAATCAGCAGAAAAGTAAGAGCCTCACCACATACTTCCATACTCTAAAGAGGAAGATATTTGTAAAGAACTTTGTCCAGGTAAACAACATGTGAGAAGAGAGTGCACAGTTATGATTATGGAAGTGGTTATTATAGCAATCCAAGAAAGTATGGCTTGACTAATTTGAAATTATAGGAGAGTTCTTTCCAGGTCACTCTCTGGAAGGAAGGTAATAGAACTATGTTGGTAATTCCTGTACCTCAGTTCTAAAAAAGTCCTATAAAACCTTGAGGAATCAGGGTTGACAGATGAAACTTTGGCATATAAGACAGCAAAAAACCTTGTCAGAAATATGCACATCCTCTGTATTAGGACTTCATGAAGCTGTTGCTTGGCCTTAGGCAAAGCATAATATTTGCAATTGCTCCATTTCTAAGGGATATATATATAAATATGCATATATATATAGGCACTGTGCTAAGCATTTTACATCACTGTGTACAACAAACCATCATGGGTATATTATTTTCTTTATTTTATGTTTAAGGGAGTTGGGAGAAATAGATTCACTCTTGGATTCACTAACCAGTTAAAAGTTGGTAAGAAGACAGAAGTTTTAGGGCAATGATCATGTGGCCACCTGGGAGGGGAGCAGGAGTGCCCTGACTCCCAGCTCTATGGAGCCCCATCTTCTGGAGCAGTCTGAGTTTTCACTTCTGAATTTCAGTGTACTCTATCCTAATCTCTGTTAGGAAGGCAGGACAGGGCATGGCACCACTTTCCAGCCGGGGCAGTGGACCCAAGGAGGTTGTGGATTTACACAGGGGTAACTGCAGAGCTGTGGTTAGAATGAGATTGTGTTCTTTCCACTGGCTCCTGCTAATTGAGAGCCCATTCCCTTCCTGCAGACAGACATCCTCCAAGAAGGTGAGAGTATGCCACCCAGGGCCTGCGAGCCAGCTTGAGGGGAGGTTTTGGACACGTTCAAGATGTCTTTGAATGATTGCATCTTACTCATTTTATCCTATGTGTGTATGTGCATGCACATGTATGAGCAGACACACACACACACACACACACACACCTTTCTTTACAAATTATGTATAGGTATAATTTATTAGTACACTTAATATAGTTAATGCGGTCAGTTGTCGAAAATTTAGAACTTTTGAAGAGTGGGCCTTAAAGTTCTCAGTGCCGTGAAAGCAAGACACTATAACAGGACCTATAGCTCTCCAGCCTCTTTCCAAGCTCTTTGTCTGTTACCTTCTTTGAGTCTGTCCAACCCACATCTTTCTGGTGGAGAGTCCCTTTGAAGGCTCTGAAAGTAGTCAGAGTCAGAAGTGTCACTATTTCTCCACAATGTCATTTGTAAGGCCACAGAACTTAATTCATCTTGAGCTGTATACATAAGGAGCAGCATTTTCTCTTCTGGCTGATGAGAGATAAAATGTCATTTCTGACTGGTGAAGAGAGAACAGCGTGGAGGAGGGCTAGTGAGAGGTTCAAAAGGTCTGACAGCTGGATCATGGGGAGAAGTGTCTGATACCTCTTTCTTCTGCCAAATAGGCTTTCTCCAGTTGTTTCAGTGTCTTCAAAATGTTAGTAAAATGTTTTTTTCATTTTCATTTGTATTGGCTAGTGCTTGTATTAGTTAAAGCCCTGCCAACTGCTGTAATAGATAAGTTTGAAATCTTCATGACTTAATACAATGGAAGTTTCTTGTAAGTCCAGGAGGTGTTAGAGATAGGAGGCAGGAAAGGGAAGGTAGTGAGAAAGTCTAGTCCACACAGTCACTTGGGGATCTGAGCTGATGGAGGCTCTAGTATTTTCAACATGTGACATCCAAGGTCACCCTGGGAGTGAACATCTAGTTTACCAGGCAGGGAGAAAGAGAAGATGGAGAAGGCACACATAGTTGTTAGTCTTTGGGTTTGGAAATGACACAAATCATTGCCATTCATTTTCTATAAGTGAGAACTAGTCACATGAACTCACAAAGGTGGTGGGGCACTTGGAAATGAAGTCTAGGGTGGCAGTGACTCTGGGAATAACTGTATTCTGGAAGGGTGGCACAGACAACCGATGGACAGACAGCCTTTTCTGTTCCAACATTCTTAAGTGCAAGCAACAGAGTCTGATTCTGGTGAACTTCAGTAGTAAAATAAATTTAGTGTGAGAATATAAGGTGGCTCTGAGAACCAGTAGGAACATTTCTGGGGTTGTATTAATTCTATAAAGGTTTTGTCGAGATGAGGCTGCTAAAATGATGAAACAATTTTTTTTTTTTTATCCTTTGGTACCTCTCGTAATATTCAAATTTCCTGGAGTATTTGACTGGCTTGGCTCAGGTCATTATCTTGTGGAAATCTTATTCCACAACCAAAGAAAATGGGATTTATGTGAAATAGCCCCAACAACAAATACCCACTCTTGATCTTTCATGGAAAATACCAATTTAAAGGTAAATCAAGTCATTTTCTACATTATGAAGATGATTATTTACTAAATGTGATGGATATCAGATTGGAAATTGTAGGCTTTTAAAATTACAACATATTTTAGTCAAGTCAGATAATTTAGTAATGGCACATATAACCATTGCCATATATTCCTTTCCTTATTGTTGTTTTTCAGAGATAATAATATTGTTGTCATTTATTAATGATATGATACCATGGTCCACAAGTCTTCATTCTCCAGTGGTATCCCAGGGCTGTTCTGATTTTTGTGTCTGATTCCTTGATCTTTTGAGAGAGAAACACGAGAGACCGTATCTTTTACCTCTGTGACATGGAGCAGAGATCATATATATTTTGTACTTGAAACAGATTGATGAAACAACACTTTAAAAAGATTGTGGACCCTTTGAGATGTGAGAGTCAGAAACTCAACTTAAACCAATTAAACATAATAGTAACTATGAAGTCTGAGAACTTCAGATGTGATTATATCCAGGAGTTCATATAATGTTACACAAAATTTATCTTTTTTTCCAATTTCTTGGCTGGCCTTCCCTCACTTCCTCCCTCTACCCTCTCCCTTCCTTCTCCCCACATCCCCCTTATGGTGGTAATTCTCAAGATGGCTTTTATTAGGAGGTAACAAATATGGATTCAGCACTTAGAAGGAATGAACTACAAAGGAGGGAGAGTTTTTTTTTTTGCTAATGTCTAGAACAATGTCAGAAAAAGGCTCTCAGTGTCCTTGCTTGGATCACAGGACACTGCTGTTTCCAGGGGAATGAGATGCTTTTTTTTTTAGGCCAGCTGTGTCACATATGCACCTTTTTGGTGGGAAGTGGGAGTCACGTGATTGACAGGTCCACTGATGGGAGTAACACCATTTCGGAATAGAAAACATTCTGAGTGACAAAAGTTCCTCCCCCATAAATTCAAAGCAAAACAAAACCAAATCCCAAACTAGATAACTGAAAACAACAGATCTTTATTATTTCTCCTTCCCTGGTGGATCAGCCTGGAGGTTCTTCAGGTCTGTGTTGCCTGTGCTTATCTCTGTAGACGGCTGGTGGCTCAGCTGGTCTGGATGGCTTGGATGGTTTCAGAAACTCATCTGGCAGTTTGGAGCTGACTGTTCCCGGGGGCTCCAGTTGAGCAACACATCCTTGCTCTTCATGTTCTCTCATCTTCTAGTAGATGAACTTGGACTTCTTCATGTGGTGACTTCGGGCTTCCAAAGAACTTGAGAGAGAAGGTACACCTTGTTACTCAAGCACCTTTAAGTTTCTGTTTGTGTCACATAACCAAGTCTAGGTTCAGTGGATAGAGAAATGAACTTCACCTTGATGTGAGGGCTGCAGAATCACATTGCAGAGGTGTTGGTCTACAGGGAAGGGCAGAATCTTGGCCAGTTTTGTAATCAACACCATGCTCCTTCTCTCTTGCCTCCTTGTCATCCTTGTCTTTGTCTTGCCTATAAATGAACTCATAGATCCAGTTCCCATTATAACTTGATTGGAGGGAGGGAGGGAGGGAGGGGGGAGGGAGGGAGGGAGGGAGAGAGAGAGAGAGAGAGAGAGAGAGAGAGAGAGAGAGAGAGAGGAGATATGATTGGCTTCTCTAGTTTATGGACTGCTTCTTCTTTTGGTCAAGTGTTTACAACTGATCCATTTATGATCCCATCAATTCTTTTGGGGGTACAGGTAAGATCATGTTTTAAAGTAGGGCTCTGCTTTTTATAGCATATGGATGAATCAGTTAAACTAAAAAATTAGAAGAGGATTTTGAGCATGGCAGGCAAAGTGGGTGGTGACTGCCTTTGAATATAGATGGAGCTGAATCCAAAGTCATTTCTCTAAAAGCCTGTATTCTATTGTGCACAGTTAGGTAATGGTTAGTAGAATGTGAACATACATGGGTATAATGCTTTGTACATGATGAAAATGAAATAAAATCCCAGCTAGACTATTTGCTTTTGATGGCTAGGAATTATGTTTCATTTATCCTGCTGAGGCACAGACTTGGTACCCATGATATTCTTACTAAATGCATTTGACTGTTAGAGGGGCTACAGGGAAATCATGAAGTAAGCACAAATTAAGTTTAGTAAATTCCAATTTATCAATCGTGCTGGTTTGTTTATTCTTTGAAAAAAGGACAAATGAAATATAACAACAGACATTTATCAAGGAGATATCTTATGATTAACTGAAATTCAGAATATTGTATTCCTAGATGATTAGGTAAATAGAAGAAGCAAGGAGAGAGAAAATATGACAGTGTTGAAAATCACATGGGGATGATACAAGTCTTAGAAAATGGAACAACCCTGAGACCTGAAATCCAATTTGAGTTGTCAAGACAGAACATTTTTAATTATTTTAGTTTGCAGTTCTTTATTTGGCATCAGAAAAAATTACTTTTACTATTGAAATCAGACATAAACTGGGCCTTGAGTAAACATCCCTTCATCTTTAAGTGGCACATAGATGGATATAGAAGTCAGACACAGGGGGAAAAAATCTCATTTTTCACAGAGTACTGGTTAAGAAATGATGATGTTCTAGAATAAGAAAGTAATGCCTTCAGGACATTTTTCCCTCCTTGTCATAATATAACTTCTTAGTTACAACTCTTTTTTTTTTCGTACTTAGATAACAGAATTTGCATATTTCATTTCTCAATTATTCATGGTAACAGGAGAAGGAAAATGACTGGGGAGGAGAGCATGAAAGAGTATAGATAAATGGTATCAACAGATAATTTCTCAGCCTCATTACCTTATTTCATCCATTAATTTTAATCTTTACCCCCATCCTACTGGATCTTTTATCTGAATGCCAAGAAACAGTTCATGAATGTTATTTTGACTTTTAGTTCTTTCTTTCTTTTTTTTTTTTCAAAATGATATGGCTTTTGAAAGGTACAAAGTGACCCAAAAGTAGCTCACCAGGAAGAGGGACAAATGAGGACATAAAAATTTCACATTATCTGAGAGCTGCCTCCGTTAGGTGTGAACCCATTTATTAGGGAAGAGTCTAATTGTATTATCACCACCTCAGCTTCGGAGGAATGATTGGATAGGCACCAAGTCATCTGGAGAGGGACTTATAGAGGGCAGGGAATGGCAAACACAAGTTCCTGTGTAAGAAGTGATAAGAACAGCAAAACAAATTGGATTCCTAAAACATCAATGCTGAGGTTAAGAAAGGACAATTAAATCAAGACTGTAACATTATCTGCATTATTGATCGAGTACCCAGTGGGATCAAGGGCCTAACCAGGGGCCCATCCTCACCCACCACCATGATTAAACCTCTTAGCAGTTAGCCCTGTGGGATAGACCTTATTACTCACATTTTGCATTGAATTCTAGTTCTGAGAAGACTTGCTTTTTCTTTTGTAGAAGGCAAAATTTAATCCTAATTTCTGGAGTCCACCAGTCCTAGGTAAATCTTGTGTACATCCATCAATCACAGGAGGGGATTTTGAGGAAGGAACCCTTTCACAAGGAAAGCTGTTGGCAGGCTGAGGTGGTCTCCAAGAGACCAGAGATAGCAGGAAAAAAAAAAAAAAGAAAGAAAGAACGAAAGCCTGTTACTAAAGTCTCTGATGTCATTTTGGAAAATGTGGCCTTAACTTTAAAGTTAGATTACTTTGCCTTATCATTACTTTGCTAAATCAACCACTTTAAGAAGATAAGCCTTGTTATTCTTTTTATTGCAACTTGTCAGTAGGTTGCTCTGTGCATGATCATATCAAAATGAACTGGATTTTGATTATTCTCAGAGCTTGCCAGCAACTTGCCATGCAAGCCTCTTTCCAATAACAACATCAAGCACTTACAAAGCACATAGTGTATAGCCAAAAGGGTACCAGACCCTGTGATATATAAAGAAAAAAATACAAGATCTTGTCCATTTTACTGAAGTTAGTCTTTTTCTAAAACAAACAAACAAAAACAAAATCAAGGTAATAGGTAATAAAATGCTAACTTACACCCCAAAACCCTATATATAATAAAGGTTCTAAGGTGAGGGTAAGGGTGGTGTACAAAGTCAGGGAAGCTACTGAGGAAGCTGGACTTAGGGTTGGGCTTTAACAGGGAAGTTGGCATGGTGGTGAACATTGAGTAATTTCAGAAGTTTAGGAGGCTGAGGCAGGAGGATCACAAGTTCAAGGACAATCTCAGTGACTAAGTGAGTCCCTAAGCAACTTAGTGAGATCCTATTATGGGGATGGGAAGGACAGGAGAAAGAGACAGACATTATTACCCTATATACACGTTTGATTACACTATCGGAGTGACTCTGAACCATATTCAGCCAGAAGAATGAGAAGTTGTGCTCCATTTGTGTACTACATGTCAAAATGCATTCATTCTATTGGGGCTGGAGTTATGGCTCAGCGGTAGAGGGCCCGACTAGCACGTGCGAGGCCCTGGGTTCTATCCTAAGCATCACATAAAAATAAATAAAATAAAAATATTGTGTCCAACTAAAAAATAAATATTAAAAAATTCATTCTATTGTAAAATAAATAAATAATTTAAATAAATAAATAATATTAAAAATAAAATAAAAAGGGCTGGGTATATGGTTCAGTGGTTAAGTGCCCCTGGCTGAGTTTAATCCATGATAACAAAAGAAAAAAAAAACAGTAAATGCTGACTCAATTCAAGGATGTGTATGGGTTAAGGAGAGCCCAATGTTCAATTCTGCAATAGCAAATGTATTTCTTAGCACATTATTCCAAGCAGCCATTGCCAATGTCTTTACATAAGAGTTGAAACCTATTTGCCATTCTAATTGTTGCCTTTCTCAGACTTCTCTCTAAGAAAGCAGCTGTGGAGATTCCTATGTATGAAATGGAAAAGTAAAAGAAGCAAACCCTTCTCTCTTTGTAAAACTTTGGTTTACTGATCCTTAGTTGCTTCTATTGCTCTACCTCCACTAAGTAAAAGCAGTAAGGAATATACCCAGCTCTTAGAAAATACCTGTTTTCTACACAGTAGAACATACCTTCTACCTCAATCATTAAAGCATCCTAGAAGTAAAGTATGCATTTTTAGGCCAGTGGGTCCAACCATTTTCCTTACTCTCTCTAGCTGGACCAAATGTCCAACATAAACTGGCTTGCAGAATGGACCATGGACCTGGCTGATTTGATGTATAGGATAAATCATTCCCGACATAGCTATGTAAATTTATGGAGGATTTCCCATTACAAAGTGATGAATTTTTTCTTTTTGTTGATTCCCTGCCCTGATTCTATAAAAAGCCTTTCTTCAAACACTGTCCCCAAATAATTTTAACTAAATATTTATAGAATGTTTACAAAATACTGCTGCTCATAGCTTTTGAGTTTCAGGAGGACTTTGACATGACATGAGCCTGTCAACTATGGTCTGCTGTTAGCTGGCTTCCAAAGGTAACTTGAATAATTGAACACACTAAACTAAACTTTAGACCCAAATCTCATTGAATGAGTTGAATTTATTTGGTTATATGTATATCGTGACCAAGTGAACACGTAATATAATAATGGTTAGGGCGTACTGGAGATAAGCAATGCCATTTGAAACACATCAAATTGTCGGTGCTTTTAATTGATCCATAACCCCAGTGAAAGGGTTTGTTCTGTGATGTCCTGTGTCTGAATTCAGGCTTCTAAGGCCCCTCAAGAGCAGGTGCTGCTCTTTCCTCTTGAGTCCTCTGCAGCACTTAGCATAGTAATGGGCGTGATAAAACAGTTATGGGATTGAATGGGGTCTTAAATACTTTTTTTTTTGGGCACAAAACCTCCCTTACGCTTATTACATGTCATGAATTTGAGTGGATCATATTGGAATATAGTGGTACCAAGGTAGGGTTAGCCAGTTCAGAATAATACAAAGAATCTCTTAGCTAAAAATATTGCTTCCAGATAATATTTGAGACCAAGATCTCAAAAGAAACCTAATTTACTTCAGAAAACTTTCCTTCTTTTTATTACAAACATGTCAATCACCATTAAGTCCAGTCAGTAGGATGAACATGTGTGAAGGTGTAGGACATACCTTGTCTTACTGATATTGATCAAAGTCTGGATTCAAATTCTTGATGAGTCCTTTTGCCATCAATAATCTCTAGTGGCTCTGGAAGATTTGCAGATTTTAGGGAGACATAAGTGATTCGTGATTCAGATGGTTTGCTTCAATGAGGTTCTCTTAGTTTGTATATGATCATAAATGATAAGAAAGTCCATATAAAAAATTGAGTTCCTGATTAATAAATACATAGCCATGATGTGATATGAAATTCTTGGTTTTCTGCCCTCTTTGTTATTACTAGTCATTATTCAATAAGTATTTACTGAGTACCTAGTGTATACCTGGAATTATTTTAGACTTTTGGCAAACAGAATGTGACTTCCATGAAGTTTTGGTATTGGTGGAATGGGGTCAGACTACTTAAAAAAATGAGGAAATAGATAATTTCAGATAGTGATTTGAAAACAACAACACAGGATAATATGGTAGAATGAATTGGCATGTAGAGGACTCCCACCCTTGGTGGTGTTGGGGTCGGTCCTCTGTCTAAGAAGATAACACTGGAGATAAGTTATTGCCAATGGTCACATAAACATTTTTTTTGGGGAAGAATATTCTGTGAAGAGAGAACAGCAAGTAGAAGACCCAGAGATGGAAACACTTTTAACTAGTTCAAGGCACAAAAAGGTTAGTATGGCTGATGTGTAACGGGTTGAGGATAAGGGGAGGCTGGGGCTATTAGCTACTGTGTTATTCAGCTTTCACATCGCTATGACCGAAATATCTGACAAAAACAACTTAGAGGAGATAGATAGAGTTTATTTGGGGTTTATGGTTTCAAAGTTCTCAGTCCATAGAAGACCAACTCCATTGCTCCGGGCCTAAGGTGAGGAAGAGCCATTTGGGAGAAGGGGAAGGTGGAGGGAAGCTGGTCCTCTAACGGCAGCAAGGAAACAGAGGCAGGGGAAAGGGGTCACAGGGATCTAGAGTAAGATCAGGGAATATAGTTGTGTTATTTTCTTCAGTAAAGAGTTCTTATTGCAGGGCTGAGGATATAGTTGAGTTGGTAGAGTGCTTGCCTTGCATGCACAAGGGCCTGGGTTCAATCCCCAGCACACACACACACACACACACACACACACACACACACACACAAAAGAGTTCTTGTTGCAGCTATGCAGCAACTAATTGAGTTTTACCAACTGTATTTTCCACGAGGGTATGATGGTGGAAATGAGGAGCAAGGGTATCAGAAGGGTTTAAGTGCTGATTGTAATGAGGAATAATGGAATCTAGGATGGGTTATGAGGGATGGTGCTTTGATTGTCTCTTCCTCACTCTGTTGGTGAGGGATTCCTGACATTTTAAATAGGCTATTTCTATCCTACCAAAAATCAAAGCTCCACGGGAGTCAGATTGTTCACCATTGTTTCCTAAGAGTCTAAAATAATTCCAGTTATACAACTATGGATGCAGCCAGTTAAATTTATGACATGTGACTAATGTCATAATTAATCAATTACAATTAATGTAAAGGATTCCTTGTCATATCATACCCCATACTGGACACATGAGATGACAGTAGCTTATTAGTTTTGCATATACTTTCAGCCCTAGGGAGAGGACACTGGATGTCATGCCAGGCTGCAAAAAGGTCGTAGTCAGGAACAGAGGAACAACCTGGAGAGTAGAGAGTAGGTGGCAGACTTGGTAGTTTCAAGAAGGTGGTCGAGTTCCCTGATCCTCCATAGAGGATGTGACTGACTTATTTGAATAATTCTGTGGGCTCACAGGGGCCTAAAACCTGCTCCTCAGGAATAATTGGGAACTGTTCCTGGTACCCCTTATATGGAGGCTTGTCTAACTAGGAGACTTGTTTGTGAGAATAGAGTGAAAATAAAGATTTGCCCTTAGGCCATTCAGGACCTTCCAGATTATTCCCAGATGTCAGGTAGCACAAAATGCTGAACCTTAATAAGGGCCTTCCATTATAACTGGGAATCCAGGATAAAGAGTGATGGATGGTAACAGTGTGGTAATGGATTAGAGATCTCCACATGTTTAAAGAATTACTGGAGTGGGACTAATCACAAAAGTGAGGTGGAAGGTTAGGAGAAGGTTGTCAAAGAGAGATCCTTGAAGTTGGGCTCTCTGAGAGATGGCAGTTGTGTGAGAGAATATGAAGGGCATGACTTTGGCAGTGGGTGGCTTAAGTAGATCTGGCTGATGGTAAAGCATGGTAGGTGATGATGGATGACCTTAGGGACTCAGAATTTTGGTGGTGACATAATAGTGAGGCACAATAGGGTTAGTTTCAAAACTGTTTAGACATAGGTAAGCCATCAGACTATAATTCTGAGTATTTATCAAGAAAGTATGAGGCCAACTGGTGACTGGGTCTCTTCTGGAGGAGGGATGATCCCAAGGGGGTGCAAGGGAATGTGGTAACTTCCACAGAAGCCAGATGGAGGTGCAATATTATCAGCAGGACTGTGGGCCCCAGACTACTTCTGCTGAGCTCCATTGCCCAGCATAGTCCCTGCGATTAGGTGGTAGGTATTCCATGAAATATTTGTTTAAATTATTTGAATTAAATGTGTGGTTTAAATAGAATACTGCTAATGGCAATTTCTGGATCCTCATCTCCACTTTTAGGAGTTTTTGGATTGATCAAATAATTGATATTTTCTTTCTGCTCTATTGGATCGTAGGATTCTGTTGGGTACCAGAGCCAAAGTAATTCAGTATTTAACATGTATTTAATTTGTGTTTACTATAAGCCATATATTGTATTAGATGCTGAAGATGTAATGGAGAACAAGACAGAAACCAATTTTGGGGGGATCTTGTTTTTTTTTTTGCAGTTTATATATTTGAAAATGTGGAAATAGGTTATTACAATATCGCGTGATGAGTACTATGATGGCACAAGTATAGATGCTTAGGAGGAAGGGACTTTTCATCAAGACAGTATGAAGGACATTGTCATGAAAGGGGTAATACCTAAATTGAGATCTGAAAGATGAAGAGTTGAAATGTGGGAGTCAGGTGGGTGGGTGAGTGATGTAGGGAGTAGGCAGTATGTTTCAGGAAAACAGAATATACTTATTCCAATTCCTCCTCTGCATTTTGTATGCTTCTTATCCTTAAAATTCCCTCTTAACCTTGATCCTTACATAGTTAAAAGCATGCAGTACATAAATTCATTTAATGATTTTGCAACTAATTCTGTCCTTATTTAATGTATGCCATATATGTCCGTAAACTCTTGGTGACTAGCCTATTAGTTATCCCAAGCAACTTGGAATTGAGTATTGACTAAGTGATAATGCAAACAACTTCCTATAACATTAGAAATGAATATGCTAAACCAGAGCAGCACTAACAGGAATAGAGGTACCTCACACATGAAAAAGTAGATGTTTGAGAGGAACATGCACTCCAAAGTATATTCTTACAGTTTGTGTGGGCTATGATTCTTTTTTTTTTTTTCTCTTTTTTTTGTACCATGGATAGAACCCAGGGGTGCTTAACCACTGAGCCACATCACCAGCCCTTTTTGGTATTTTACTGAGAGACAGGGCCTTGCTAAGTTGTTGAGGCTGGCTTTGAACTCACAATCCTCCTGCCTTAGCCTCCTGAGCCTTGGGATTATAGGCATGCGCTATCACACCTGGCAATTCTTTGAATTTTTAAAAAATGAAAACAATATTCAGGTCTTTAAATTTCTAGTTTCTACCCAAAGTGAACACAGCTAGAAAGAAAATGGGGACCTCAAGTCACACAAGCTTGGAAGCAGATCTCTCTTGGTGCAACTGTGGATGCAGCCGGCTGACACTTCCATTTCAGTCTTTGATTTCAACCTTGGGCAGAGTCTTGCTAAAATGTGGTAAATTCATGACACATGGAAAACCATGAGATAATAAATTTGTATTGTTTCAAGCCATCAAGTTTGTGGTAATTTGTTATGCAGTGATAGCTAAAACAGAGTGATCACTGCATTTTCCCGTAGGCCTGTTTTGAGGTGTGCCTGAGATAATTCATGTCAAGTATTTAGAACTGAGTCTGGCAGGACATAGACACAGTGAGTAGAAGTTGCTGAACAATATTAATTTGACTTCTGTCGAGGCATTTAGTGAAGCTAGACCAAAATTTTTACAGACTTGGAAACTTGTTTTGAAGCATCCAGGGAATTTCTGAAAAGCCAAGGTCTTTCAAGGAGAAACTTGAATGATGTTTTAGAAATGGGAATTGCTAATATCAACATGGACCCTATAATATTCCTCACAACATTCAGGATGTGGATCACTACAATGTCCTTTGCAAACAATTATAATTTAGTTTTTAGTGATTCTTTTTGGATGGGACAGAAGTCAAAATATCTCACGTCTGTAGGACAATTTGTGATAAACATTTAATAGTTGCTTATCATTTCTTTCATAAATATGGCTGTAGTCAAAAAGTGAATTCAAAGGGTTGAGTTTATTAGCCAATTAATGCTGAACAAAGAACATCCCGAATAAAACAAAGTTTATGGTATGTTTTAAAACTCTTCAAAACCATCAGTTTACCAGAATGAACCACCTGGTCCTAGGCTAAAAGGAAGGCAGGCAATTTCAACCGTTGAAAGTAAAACTTAGTGTATCAACTAGGTGCTAATATATCTTTATTAGGGTCTATAACTTCAAAATTAAGTTTTCAAAACGTGCTCAGATTGGATCTCATTAACCATTCTCCTCTTTTAGGATAAGATATTAGAAACCAGTGAATTCTCACAGCTGTTTAAAAGTGAAGTTCCTGGGTTTCACAGTATTTGTTAACAACGTGCAAAGATTGGCTATAAAACCTACGGTGTTGGGCTGCCTTAGGTATGACATCCCAGCCACGGTGACATGGTTTTCATGGCATGCTCTTTACAGAACCACAGGCAGCATGTGTGGAGGAGAAGTGATGAACTTTCCAGCTACCTTAACTCTGTTCCCTTTATGCTAACAGCCTGGAAGGAATGGCTTCCTTCAGTCTTTTGGTGGAGACTTTATGTAAGCTTTGGTAATGATAAAGAAAATAAAAAGCCTGATTAAGAACCTACGGAGACTCTTTTATTTCTTTTTAAATAGAGTGTACCCATTCTAGATTCAAAAGGACCACCAACAGACATCCCTTCCTCATTTGCCTGTTTGTTAATTTAAATTGACTTACAATGGCTTAATATTATGTGCATGCATCTTTAGTTGTATTTATCTTTTCCTTTAATGGTTACAGACTGTTCCGGCATTACTTGTGCCTTTCTGGGACATTCCACTGGCCAGCAGCTTGGAGAGAGAATTGCCAAAAGGTTACTTACTAGACAGAGATCCTCTCCTTCTGGAGTTGGGCTTTTCAATAAGTAACCCCTATTAGAATAGGAAAGACCTGATAGTCTTGCATCTTTTTGGTTCTAATTTACCCCTTCTGCAGCAACTCTGAATTCTGATGGTAGATAGGCATGTCTTCTGCTGTGCATTGGTCTCTTTCTCTAATTATGTGAAATTTTCCTCCTGACTCTGCTTTTATTCAACATGCTAACTGTTCACTTACCACCCAGTGCAATACATTTAACCTTTTGTTGCTCATAATATAAAACTATGAAATCTGCATATGGAGACCACCCTGAGTTCTAAAATTAAGTGGTCTTTCTGGCAGGTGGTCTTCAGTTTAACAATGCTTTCTAGAGTTTATGCTTCTAACACAAATAGAATGGTTCTTTGGGGCCTCATAATCTATAATTATGCTAGAATCAATGTAGTTGGCCTTGAACGCCCCCTTCCCAAATTTATCTCAAGGAATTTTTGGAGTGATCTTGTATGGATATGGTCCCCAGAGTTGAGCCCGGGAAACTCCAAACAAAGTTGACTATGACCACTTTATGAGCCATTAACCCAAAGTAGGCCATTGCTGGGCATCATTGCTGGGCTCAGTACTCATGGGTCTGTGAATGCAGCAGGGATGCTTACCACCTCATGTGGGGTGGTTTTGTGAAAAGCATTTCTTGTAGAGACAGGCTTATGTGAAGCTGGAGCTGGGCTGGCTATGCATTTTGTATAACCTTTTTGTTAAAAGGTATTTTTATTTTCTTTTTAAAAATAGCTTAATGCATTGGGTAAAGGGCTGCATTCATGTTAGGCAGGTGGTCCCTTAAGGCAGGTTCAAAACACATTACTCTGATGGGAAATAAACTGCCTACATGCTTAGAGCCCTTAGCTATTTCTGAAGGTGGTCTTTGGATATAGGTGGTCTCTAGCAATTTTTATTGTCATATATATTTGATTATATATATTTTAATATATATTATATATATATTTGATTACACAACTTCATTTTTCTGCATCCATATATGTTTCAAAAGGACAATATTAGAATTAGCTTGCATTTTTATAGATGGAATGCTGTCTTTTCCTATGGGTGATGCTAGACAATGGGGTAGATAACTGGTTTGGGAAAGTCAAGTTAGTCAGCTAGAGCTTGGGAGTTAAGTTATTCAGAATCTATCCAGAGCATTAAGGACAACACCATATGAAAAGGTAGGTGCAGTGTTTGAAATCCAGGTAGATGAATAAGATAAGTCAAGGATCTTTTTATTGGTGCCCTAATGAGAAAAACATAATGAAAGAAAATCTTCCTTAACTAGAGTCTAGGCCACAGTCTAGTCTCATGGTATAAAATGACCCTGACCTTTAAGTAGCTAAATGAGCGGCTAAATCATGGAGGGGGTAATAATCTATTTCTCTCACACACATTGTATATTTCTTAAGTGTAAAGATTGCATCTTATTCACCTTGTATAGTGCATGGCACCTGGGAGTAATCAAACAATTTGTTAAAAAAAATGAGTAGATTTGTTGTATGCATTGTACTTTCAGATGTAAAATTGATTTAGTGATAATTCTTTGGCTAAGATTCTTTCTGTATTTTCATAGTGTTTTCCTTTGTATTATTAGCATTTGTATATAGAAATGAAAAAAGTGACCCCCCAAAAAGTTAAGTAAGGTGCCTATACAAAACTGATGGCATCACAAATAATTTTTTTTAAAGTTCTTGCGCTCTAACCAAATACTAAATATCTTACCACCTCTATTCTGAGTTCTTATTTGAAACTTGAATGTGCTGGTGCTCAATTGTGTTGTGTGTCTGAATGCAATTTTCATTTTCTATTAAGTGTATATTATTATATACTGAGGTGGAATGTTGTAATAACTTTAATTTCATTTTTTTCCCAAGTGCATATTAACTTCATTTTCTTTTAGTATGGATTCTATTATGTTATTAAGATGTGCAATGAGAAGATGAAGATTAAGCTCCATACTAATTTAAAAAAATGGATACAAAAAAAATAAAGTTGGATAATATGTCTGTTGAGTGAAGTGCCTTAATGCTCTATTTCTTCATGTAGTTTGCCTTGACTATCTGGATTTTATCTTGGCCCTTAAAGCCTTTTAAATACAAAGTTCTTTTTCGGTTTCTATAAAAATGCCTGAGGCTGTGTGCTTTATAATGAAAAGAAGTTTATTTAGCTCACAGTTTTGGAGGCTGAAAGTCCCAAGATTTGGTGGGCCTCATCCATTTGACTTTTAGTGAGGGCCTCCTTGGTTGGGTCATGATAGGGCAGAGAAGTGGAAAGGGAACAGGTCTGCATGCAGAAGTGGGCAAGTGTGTATGGTGGCCTCGCTGGATACCAGCCTGCTCTCAAGAGAACTCACTCACTCCATGAGACTAGCATTAATCCTTTCCAAGGCAGTGACCTCACTACTTAATCACCTTTCACTAGGCCCCACCTCTTAAAGGGCCCACCACCTCAAAACTATCACACTGGAGACCAAGTTTCTAGCACATGAAACTTCAGGGGCCATCCTCAAATTGTACATATCCACACCATAGCAGCTTCCCTCTCCCATATTCAGTGCAGCCTCTGATAATACCATAAAAGTCAGATATGTTGACGGGTTTGTTATGAATACCAAGAATTATCAGAACAAATACCCTACCTGTACATTTTCAGCCTAGGAAAGAACATTTCAAAGTTAGAATTCATTTTATCTCCCAGAATATACTCAGTCATTTTGGACTTCAGGATTTGTTCATAAAGCTGTTATTTCAATTGAAATGAAGTTGAACAAAAAATAATAACCTATCATTACCATTATATTAGTTATAGCCATTATAGTAAACAGTTTTCATATATTTAATTTGTTTTCATTCCAGAAATTAAATGCTTTCAGCTTATGAGTTCATAGCGAGTTTACTGTTCAAAATGGATTTGAAAATATTTCCTACCAGACATCCTTTTTAAATTTTTTTTGACTTAGAACTTTTTTCTTCTGCTTTTCCCTACTTTATCCCTGTACTCCCCCTCAAAAAGCATTCTTTGTCCTTGGTCTAAGAAGGCTTGAGAAAGCTTGCTGTATGGCTGTCTAATGAGGAACTTGCCACTAGGATGTTGGTGGCAGTTGCACCCCGCTGCCACCACAGGGTTCCTCCACTCACTGGCCAAGGATCTGGGCTGTGTCTGCAGCACATGTGTTCTTCTGACGGCCTCATTTGGAGTAACATTTAAATAAAACTTGCTATGGCCATGCCCAATTGCACGACCCATAATTAGTCTGAATAACATTTTCCATTTTAAACCCTGATTTTACGGGTTTACTACTTGGCCCATAAAATGGTGTTCCAAACTTAGACTTGACATAATTTTTAGCATAAGCAAATTTACCATAGCAATAAATCACAAGCTCAATTCTTGAGCCTACAGGATGAAGAGCAAACTCATTAATTGGCAGGGAAGAACCCCTGCAGTTTGTGCGAGGATGGCAGTGTCCTTGCTGTGGCTGGTTTTGCAACACAGGCTGTGTAACATCAGCGGCAGACCTGGATTAGGGAAGTCCAAAGATGTAATTCAGAAAGTGGACACGTAAGTGATGTTCTTTTTCTCAGGGGAGTGACGAAACAAAGACTTATCAGAAAAAAGAATGGGAATGATGAACTGGGGGAAATCTCTCCCTTTTGGGTAAGTGAGGACAGGAAATTCTTTCAATAAAATCTTATACAACATTGCTATTTTATTTTATTTTATTTTATTTTGGTGGTGAAACGTATCTGTAAGGAATTCTGACATTCATTCCTATACATACCCTCCTGCCCTGCCAGTGGTCAATATCCACTAAAATAAACAAACATTACTATTTCAAATGATTTATTTCATAGGTCAAATTCTGTATTGTACAGCAGTACTTCTCCACTGTGGTCCTTGAGCAGCATCCATGTTACCTGGGAACTCATTAGAGATGGGAATTCTTGGGACCCTTCCCAGATTTACTGAGTCAGAAACTGTGGAGTAGAGCCCAGAAAACTTCCCTTTGACCTGTGATTTTGATGCCTGTCAAAGTTTAAGAACCCTCGGTGTAGTGGTTAGGGTAATGCGCTTTGTCATCTGGTGGACCTGTGCTATAGTTTGGATTTTGAATGTTCCCCAAAGACCTGTCTGTTGAAGGGTTGGTTTCCAGCCTGCGGTGCTACTGGGGGGCAGTGGAACTTTTAGGAGGTGGGGTCTAGTGGAAGGAAGTTAGGAGGGGCATGCCTTTGAAGGGAATATTGGGACCCCCACCCGCTCCTCTACCTTTCCTTTTGGCTTCCTGTCCTCCAGGAGGTGAATGGCCCTCCTCTGTCCCATGCTCTTGTTTTGATGTACCATGCTGTCACAGGCCCAAATGAGGATGGACTGAAAGCTCTGAAGCTGAGCCCAAATAAGGCTTTTCTTTTAAAAAGCTGATTATCGTAGGTCCCTATAATTTCTCTTTTAATCTATTATATTTCTGTGGTATCACTTTTCATGTTTCTTATTTCATTTATTACTTCTTTTGAGTTTTCTTCCTTTTTTCTTACTGTAACTAACTAAAGGTTTTCATTTCTGGTTATTTTTTTAAAAACCTACTCTGCTTCATTGATTATTTTATCATTTCTCTAGTCTCAGTTTAATCTATTTCTGCACTGATCTTTATTATTTTCTTTCTTCTGCTAACTTTGGGCTTAGTTTCTGTTACTTATTCAGTGAGGTTCAATGTGAGGTTTTTTTTGTGATCTTCTTAGGTTTTTACTGCTATGAACATCTCTTTTGTAAGTGCTTTTGTTCTGTCCCATAAATTTGGGTGTGTTGTATTTTCATTTTTGTTTCAAGATTCTCCTTCCACTTTTGTTCAGGTGTGCTTTGTTCAATTTCCATACATTTGTGAATTTTATGAAATTCTTTCTGTTATTGGTTTCTAGTTTTGTGCCATTGTGATCAGAAAAAATGATTGCTATGATTTCAGTCTTTTTAGGTTCAGAGTTGGTTTTGGCCTAATATATGATCTATCCTGAAAAATGTTTCATGTGTCCTAGAGGAAAATGTGCATTTTATTGCTGTTGGATGAAATGTGCTGAGCATGTCTATTAAGTCCGTTTTCCTGTGGTGGTGTTGAAGTCCATGGCTTTCTCTGATTTTCCTGCGATGATCTATCCAAATTTGACCCTGAGGCATTGAAGTCCTCCACTATAATTGCTATTTCTCCTTTCAGTTCTGTTAATATTTTCCTCAGATGCTTCACTTTTCGGAGCATAGACATTTATAATTATTTTATCCTCTTAATAAATTGACCCTTTTAATATTATATAATAACTTCCTTTATTTTTTCATTTTTTTATTTAAAGTCGTTTTTTTTTCTGATATAAGCATAGCTCTCCCATTCTTTTTGTGTTTCCACTTGAATAGAATATCTGTTTCCATCCCTTCATTCCAACCAATGTGTATCTTTAAAACTAAGAAATATCTCTTGCAGGTAATATATGGTTGGATCTTATTTCTAAATCCACTTAACCTCTTTTTTTGATTGATTAATTTATTAATTAATCTGTTTACATTACATTAATTATTGATAGAAATGGATTTCCTACTGCTTTTATGTTAATGTTTCTTGTTTTGTAGATTGTTATTTTCTTCCTCTTTGTATCCCTTTGTGATTTAATGATCTTTTTTTGTAATTTTATACCTTGATTCCTTTCTTCTTTTGTGTATTTTTTAAAAACTAATTTTTTTTTAGAAAAATTGTGATTACTGTGAAACTTGTATAAAATGTCTTGTGACATCCTATTTTAAGTTTATAACAACTTAACTTCAATTACATGTAAAAACTACAATTTTTACTCCCCCTGAAATTTATATCTTCTTTTAAAATATGTACACTTTTAATAATGTGCCCTTTATGGAATTGTTGTAGCTATAGTTATTTTTAATTGCATTGACTTTTAACTTTTATACTTGTGGTAAAAGCTGTTTATGCACAACTCCTATAATATTATTTTGATTTGACGGAGTTTTACCTGTAAGTTTATACCTTCATGTGTTTTCATGTCGTTCTTCAATGTCTTTTCACTTCAATGGAACAATTCGCTGTAGCATTTCTTACAGGAAAGTTTAGTAGTTGTCTAGGAAAGTCTTTCTCTCCTTCATTTCTGAAGGACCAAAATGGGCAAAATATTCCTGATTCACTTTTTTCTGTGTTTTGAATATATTACCTGTTCTCTCCTAGTCTGCAAGATTTCTGCCAAGAAAGCTGCTCAGAGTCTTATAGAGGTTCTCATTTTTGTGTGTGTGTGTGTGTGTGTATGATGAGTCATTTTTGTTGCTTTTAAAAATTTCCTCTTAATCAACTTTTGACAATTTGATTATAATGTGTTTCAGTGGGTATTTTTTTATTCTTTGGGTATTATGGATCTGCACGTTCATTTCTCAAATCAGATTTTGGAAGTTTTCTGTCATTTAAAACTAAGTTTTCTATCCCTTATGCTTTCTCTGCATCTTCTAGAAACTCTGGTAGAACAATATGTATAAGTCTACTGATTGTTTCTTTTGCTTGAAAAAGTCTGGTATTGAAACTGTCTATTAGATTTTTTATTTCAGTCATTATGTTCTCCAGTCCCAGAAATCCTGTTTGATTCTTTTTTGTTTTTAATTCTCCATGATAAGATTCTTTAAGATGATTATTTTGAATCCCTCAAAATATTTCATAGATCTCTATTTAATTGAAGTCAATCACTACAGCTTTATCTTCTATTTGGTATTATTGTTTTCTTGAATTCTCTTTAATTTTTTTTTTAGTTCTAAATGAACACAATACCTCTATCTATCTATCTATCTATCTATCTATCTATCTATTTAACATTGGTTTTATTTTTTTTAAATACATGACAGCAGAATGCATCACAATTCTTATTATACATATAGAACAATTTTTCATACCTCTGTTTGTATATAAAGTATGTTCACACCAATTCATGTTTTCATGCATGTACTTTGGATAATGATGTCCATCACATTCCACCATCCTTGCTAATTCCCTGACCTCTCCTTTTCCCTCCTACCCCTTTTCCCTATCTAGAATTCATCTATTTCTCCCATGTTCCCCCTCCATACCTCATTATGAGTCAGCTTCCTTATATCAGAGAAAACATTCAACATTTGGTTCTTTGAGATTGGCTAACTTCAGTTAGCATTATCTTCTCTAACACCATCCATTTACCTGCAAATGCTATGTTTTTATTCTCTTTTATTGCTGAGTAAAATTTCATTGTGTATATATGCCACATTTTTTTTTATCTATTCATCCACTGAAGGGCATCTAGGATAGCTCAACAGTTTAGCTATTATAAATTGTACTGCTATAAACATTGATGTGACTGTGTCCCTGTAGTATGCTGTTTTTAAGTCCTTTGGGTATAGTCCTAGGAGAGGGATAGCTGGGTCAAATGGTGGTTCCATTCCAAGATTTCCAAGGAATCTCCATACTGCTTTCAATATTGGCTGCACCAATTTGCAGTCCTATCAGCAATGTATGAGTGCACCTTTTCCTCCCACATCCTTGCCAACACTTATTGTTGTTTGTCTTCATAATAGCTGCCATTCTGACTGGAGTGATATAGGATCTTAGAGTAGTTTTTATTTGCATTTCTCTAATTGCTAGAGATGTTGAACATTTTTTTTATATATTTGTTGATTGATTATATATCCTTTTCTGAGAAGTGTCTGTTCATGTCCTTGGCCCATTTATTGCTTGGGTTATTTATTTTTTTTTGGTTTTTAGCTTGTTGAGTCCTTTATATACCCTAGAGATTTGTGCTCTGTCTGATGTGTGAGGGGTAAAAATTTGCTTCCAAGATGTAGGTTCTCTATTCACCTTATTTCTTTTGCTGAGAAGAAACTTTTTAGTTTGATTCCATCCCATTTATTGATTCTTGGTTTTAATTCATATGTTATAAGAGTCTTATTAAGGAAGTTGGGGCCTAATCCCACATGATGGAGATTAGGGCCTACTTTTTATTCTATTAGATGTAGGGTCTTTGGTTGTATTCGTAAATCCTTGATCCATTTTAAGTTGAGTTTTGGGCATGGTGAGAGATAGGGGTTTAATTTCATTTGCTTGATTTGGGTTTTCAGTTTTCCCAGCACCACTTGTTGAAGAGGTTATATTTTCTCCAATGCATGTTTTTGGCATCTTTGTCTAATATAAGATAACTGTAATGTTATGGGTTAGTCTCTGTGTCCTCTATTCTGTACCATTGGTCTACCAGTCTGTTTTGGTGCCAATACTATGCTGTTTTTGTTACTATTGCTCTGTAGTATATTTTAAGTTCTGGTATAGTGATGCCACCTGCTTCACTCTTCCTGCTAAGGATTGCTTCAGCTATTCTGGGTCTCTTATATTTCCAGACAAATTTCATGATTGCTTTTTCTATTTTTATGAGGAATACCATTGGGATTTTGATCAGAATTGCATTAAATCTGCATAGTGCTTTTGGAAGTATGGTCATTTTGATAATATTAATTCTACCTATCCAAGAGCAAGGTAGATATTTCCATCTTCTAATCTTCTTTGATTTTTTTCTTTAGGGTTCTGTAGTTTTCATTGTGTAGACCTTTCACCTCTTTTGTTAAGTTGATTTCCAAATATTTTATTTTATTTTTTTTTGTGGCTATTGTAAATGGGGTAGTTTTCCTCATTTCTGTCTCAGAGAATTTGTCACTGATATACAGAAATGCCTTTGATTTAAGGATGTTGATTTTATCACCTGCTACTTTGCTGAATTCGTTTACTAGTTGTAGATGTTTTCTTGTGGAGCTTTTTGGGTCTTCTAGGTATAGAATCATATAGTCATCAAATAGTGTTAATTTAAGTTCTTCTTTTCCTTTATTTTTTTTTTCATCTAATTGCTCTGGCCAGTGTTTTAAGGAGTATGTTACATAAGAGTGGTGAAAGAAGGCATCCGTCTCTTTTTCCAGTTTTTAGAGGGAATGCCTTCAAATTTTTCTCCATTTAGAATGATGTTGGCCTGGGGCTTAGTGTAGATAGCCTTTATAATGTTGAAATATGTTCCTGTTATTCCCTAGTTTTTCTAGTGTTTGAACATGAAGGGGTGTTGTATTTTGTCAAATGCTTTTTTTGCAATTGAGATGATAACATGGTTCTTATATTTAAGTCTATTGATGTGATGAATTACATTTATTGATTTCCGTATGTTGAACCAACCTTTCATACCTGGGATGAATCCCACTTGATCATGGTGCATGATCTTTTTGATATGTTTTTGTATTCAATTTGCCAGAAGTTTAGTGAGAATTTTTGCATGTATGTTCTGTAGAGATATTGGTCTGAAGTTTTCTTTTTTTTTTTTTTTTGATGTGTCTTTGCCTGGTTTTGGAATCAGGGTGATATTGGCCTCATAGATGAGTTTGGAAGTGCTGCCTCTTTTTCTATTTCATGAAATAAATTGAAGATTATTGGTATTGGTTCTTCTTTAAAGGTCTTGTAGAACTCGGCTATGTAATCCTTCGGTCCTGGGCTTTTCTTGGTTGGTAGCCTTCTGATGTCATCTTCTATTTCATCACTTGATATTCGTCTGTTTAAATTGTGATTTAAATAGTCTGGGATTCAGTCTGGGAAAGTCATATGACTTAAGAAATTTGTCAATGTCTTCACTATCTTCTATTTTATCAGAGTATAAGTTTTCAAAATAATTTCTAATTATCCTTTGTATTTTTGTAATGTCTGTTGTGATATTACCTTTTCCATCACATATGCTGGTAATTTTAGTTCTCTTTCTCCTTATCTTCATTAGCATAGCAAAGGGTCTGTCAATTTAATTTATTTTTTCAAAGAACCAACGTTTTGTTTTGTCAATTTTTCAATTGTTTCGTTTGTTTGGATTTCATTGATTTCAGCTCTAATTTAAGTTATTTCTTGCCTTCTACTGCTTTTGTGTTGATTTGTTCTTCTTGTTCTAGGGCTTTGAGATGTAAAGTGAGGTAATTTATTTGTTGACTTTTTCTTCTTTTAAGGAATGAACTCGATGCAATGAGCTTTCCTCTTAGAAATGCTTTCATAGTTTCCCAGAGATTTCAATATGTTGTGTCTATGTTCTCATTAGGAATTTTTAAATCTCCTCTTTGATGTCTTCTGTAACCCATTGTTCATTCAGTAGCATATTGTTTAGTCTCCAGGTGATGGAGTAATTTTTATTTTTTATTTTGTCATTGATTTCCAATTTCATTCCATTATGATCTGATAAAATACATGGTAGTATCTCTACATTTTTATATTTGCTAAGAGTTGCTTTGTGGCATAGTATATGGTCTATTTTAGAGAAGGATCCATGTGCTGCTGAGAAAAAAGTGTATCTGCTTGATGTAGGTTGAAATATTCTATATATGTCAGTTAAGTCTAAGTTATTGATTGTGTTGTTGAGATCTATAGTTTTTTATTCAGCTTTTGTTTGGAAGATCTATCCAGTGGTGAGCTTATTGTGTTGTGATCAATTTGACTCTTGAACTTGAGAAGCATTTGTTTGATGAACATAGCTGCACCATTGTTTGGGGCATATATATTTATGATTGTTATATCTTGTTGGTATATGGTTCCCTTGAGCAGTATGAAATGTCCATCTTTATCCCTTTTGATTAACTTTGGCTTGAAGTCTAGGATGGAAACCCCTGCTTGCTTCCACAGTTCATGTGAGTGGTATGATTTTTCCCAACCTTTCACTTTCATTCTGTGTATGTCTTTATGTCTTTACCTATCAGACTAGTCTCCTAGAGGCAGCATATTGTAGGATCTTTTCTTTTCTTTTTTTTAATCCAATCTGCTAGTATATATCTTTTGATTGGTGAGTTTGAGCCTTAACATTCAGGGTTACTATTGAGATATGGTTTGTATTTCCAGCCATATTTGTTTCTTTTTATTATTTAATTTGACTTGATTTTCTTCTTTGATTAGTTTTTCCTTTAAGGTACTACCTCCCTCTGCTGATTTTCATTGTTGTTGTTTGTTTCCTCTTCATGGAATATGTTTCCAAGGATTTTTTGTAGTGTCAGTTTCCTAGCTATAAATTCTTTTAACGTTAGTTTATCATGGAAGGTTTTTATTTCATCTTCAAATCTAAAGCTTAATTTTGCTGGATAAAGATTCTTGGTTGGCACCCATTTTCTTTCAGAACTTGATATATGTTGTTCCAGGAACTAGTTTTCAGGGTCTGTGTTGAAAAATTGCCATTATCCTATTGGTTTCCCCCTATATGTGATCTGATTCCTTTCTCCCGTGGTTTTTAATATTCTCTCCTTATTCTGTATGTTTGGCATTTTCACTATAATTTGACTTGGTGTGGATCTGTTGTGATTTAGTACATTTGGCATTTGGTGTTCTGTAAGCTTCTTGAATTTGGATTTTCAATTCATTCTTCATGTTTGGAAAGGTTTCTGATATTACTTCATTGAATAGATTGTTCGTTCCTTTGGTTTTGAACTGTATGCCTTCCTCTATCCCAATAACTCTTAAATTTGGTCTTTTTATGCTATCCCATATTTTTGAATGTTCTGTTTATGGTTTATTACCATTTTCACTGTGTGGTCTACATTCTTTTCAAGATTACATATTTTGTCTTCATTGTGATGTCCTGTCTTCCAAGTGGTATACTCTGTTGGTGATGATTTCAATTGAGCTTTTAATTTGGTTTATTGTTTCTTTCATTTCAAGAGTTTCCTTCCTTCCTTCTTTCTTTCTTTCTTTCTTTCTTTCTTTCTTTCTTTCTTTCTTTCTTTCTTTCTTTCTTTCTTTCTTTCTTTCTTTCCATCTCTATCTCCCTGTTGAGGTGATCTTTTGCTTCCTGTATTTGTTTATGTAGCTTCTTATCAAAATGATCTTTTGCTGCCTGCATTTGCTCTCTTATATCTTCTTTCAGTTCACAGAACATTTTAATCATGTACATCCTGAGATCCTTCTCTGTCAATTCTTGTGCTGTTGTTGCATGGATTCTAATAATGTGGTATTCTGATTTGTTTGGGGCACTTTCTTTCCTTGTGTTTTCATGTTGCTTGTGTGTCTTCCCTTCCAGTCCTGTGATTCTGGGTATTATTGTTTTTACCCAATAGGTTGTAGTGCTGTTGTAGGGTTTCAAAACCTCTCCTTTGTGGGGAAGGACAATGTTAACAGTTCCCAATATCAACAATATACCACCTATAAACTATATAAACAATATACCACCTATTCAGACGTTTACAGTTTGGTCAAAATATATAGAATTGTTGGGTTCAATTATTATCTAGAATATAATCAGTAGGTTTGTAAAAGAGTTTACAGTTTCTGATGGTGGACAGTGAACTGGAGGTGAGGCATAGGATGATATGTTTAGGAGGTATAATTTGAGGATATAGAGTTAATATATCTTAGGAAGTGTGAAAGAGAAATCTTATGAAGAAGGTTAGTGGCAAGAGAATAGACACGAAGTAGTTTTGGGTAGACAAGTACGTGGGAAGACAGTAGAGTACATAAAACAAACACACATATGTATTTAGAAAAAATAAAGGATGTTAAAATAGTAAAAATTGGATGTGAAAAGAAAAATAAAAGAAGGAAAAAAAAGGGCATATACAACACCTCTATATTATATTATTTTGATGTCCCAGTCCTCAAAATCCTAATTCATGCAAAGCTCTTGGTTTCACATATGGTGGGATGTGAGGGCGGGAGGATAGAAGGGGAGAAGAAAAAAGAGAAAAAAAAATCTCAAAGGAGGAAACCAGGATTGTTGTGAATTTTAGAGATCCATATCTTTCCTGTTTTCCTTCTCATCCAATAGGTGGGGTTGTCTGTTGTTAGCTGGTTTCTCTGGCCTCAGGAAGGTGAAGGTAAAAAGGGTGGGGAGGCTGGTCCTGTTGCAGGGTGCCTGGGAGCAAGGAGTAGCACCCACCAGTCCCTGCAGGGAGAATGCACCTCAAGGGTCTTTTTTTTGGTCCACTCCTATGACTTGAGCGCCCAGTCCTATCTCCCTATCTTGCCTGAAGATTTCCTAGTTCCTGGTCTCTCAGTTAGTCTCCAAACTTTTGCCCCATTTCCCTCTCCCTTAGCATTTCCCAGTTGAGGGACCTCTCTCTCCAGGGCTCCTGTGGGCAGCGTCTGGTCACCCTGTGCACACATCCCACTGAGAGCTGTTTTGTGTTGGGTACCTACTATTCTGTGTTACCTCCACTGGGGAGAAGAGGGTGTTGGGAAACCAGGTCCTGGCCAGCTGAAGTTCCAGTCTGGGAGCTACCCCCACCAAATATTGCGAGGAAGGTGAGCCAGTATGGAGGCTGTCTGCTTCCAGTGCCAGGGTGTCTGGTGGGGTGAGGGTAGCTGGGTGATAGTATTATGCTGAGGGTAGGTAGCAAATGAGTATCCTACATGGGAGTGGAGTCATATCTGGGACCTCTGCAGTGATGCTGATAGGTGATCCTGCTAAGGCGCTCCAGAGCCCAGCATTGGCTAGAACTTAGGGGGTTGGGCATCGGGAGCCCGGAGTCCTGCTGAAGTGCTGAGGCCCTGGGCCCTGCATGGGAACACAGCACTGGTAATTTCTGCATGAGAAGAGCTGTATAGGGGGTCCTCTATCACTCTCAGAGATGCAGTATTCCTACTAGGTGAGATCTGGGTCACAGAGTGACACAGAATGCTGCCTCCTTCTGGCCTACCATCTTGGATTCCCCTCTCTTCTTTTCCATTTTTAATTGTTTACTAGAAATATTTAAAAATTCTTCTACTTATGCTATTGATTTTTACATATTTATTTTTGTAATTAGCCACTTCCTAACTTCTCAATTTTTTTTTTTTTTGGTGTGATACTTTTAAAGTCATTTGATTTTTTGTTTTTTTTTTTGTAATTGGGGTTGAAGCCACTTGATTCTTAAAGAATGTTTTTAGATTTGATGGGGTGTGAGTCACAACCTAATTACCTGTGCCCACTTTTTTCTCAATTATTTAATGATAGGTGGTACACTCATATATTACACAGATAGTAGCATTCATAGCTCAGGCTTTTCCCCAAGTCTCTCTTCTTCTCATCTGCAGTATTTTCTGCTTTTGCTTTCTTACTTTGTCCCTACCTTGACTTCTGCTCTACTTTGTTTATGTAACTGGTTTAATCCTATATTCCAGTTGCACCTCTGCACACTCCCTTGGTTTCTGTGTACCTCCAAATCCAATGATTTAATAATCTATCTACCAGCCTCAGCTCTTCAGGGCTCTGTCTTCCCTTTCCACCCTCCAAAAACTGGCATAGAGTAATGTGTTAGCTTTTCATTGCTGTGACCAAAATACCTGAGAAGAACAACTTAGAAGAGGAAAAGTTGATTTTGGCTCACAGTTTCAGAGGTTTCAGCTCCATTGCTTTGGGCTTGAGGACATTATGGTAAAAAGGCCTGGTGGAGGAATGCTGCTCAGCTCATGGAAGTCAAGAAGCAGAGGGAGAGCTCAGAGCCAGGGATAAGATATAATCCCCAAAGTTACACTTCTAGTGACCTACTTTCTCTAGTCACACCCCTTCTGCCTACAGTTTTCATTCATTCTAGTTATTAATCCAACAAATGCACTGATCAGGTTATTGCTCTCATCATCTGATTCTTTCACCTCTTTACATTAATGCATTGGGGATAGTGTTTCCAACACATGAGCTTTTCAGGAGGCACTACATAACCAAACCATAATAAGCAGTGAAAATAAACAGCCCCATCTCATCCTAATTGTTTTCCCCAATACCTCCACAGAATTGTTTCATAATGCTAGTAACTTAATTTTCACTGAGCACTTGCTAGTTCTGGGCATGTTGCTGGGTTCTATGGGGAGAGAGTTGTGAATACCATGGGCATGCTATCTATGGTCATAAACTTGGAGGCTGGAGAATCTGACCTTGACAGGGACGTCTCCCGCACTTTCCCACGGTTCCTTGTCAGTGCCAGCATTCTCCAGGCTTCAGTCACTTTTGCCAACTTCTATAAAGAATTTGCTTTCACCTTTACTGTCAATGTTTGAGATATTGGATGGTTAAAACCAAATGGAAGCAAAATCTATTTTTGTTAAAAAAGGAGTCATACAGCCTATACAAACTTTGCACTTCTGTACAACTTTATTTATTATTTATACACAGGATTTATTTTTGTGTATTATTATTATTTCCTCTACTTGCTTGTAAAGTGCTGTAGGAACAATGGCTCAACTCACATGCTTTTAATTCTCCAGAACATGGGCTAAGATTCTAGCATAGAGTTGATGTTCAGTAAGCACTTATTGCCTCTCTGGATAACTTGATAATATCCTTCAAACTCTTTTAGTTGGTCTCCTTTAGTTGGTTCCCTAAGGCACTGCAAGTGACAACTTACTTCACCTTTCCTTGAGGTTTGGAGTTTAAAAAAAGCAAGGGAAAATGTGGGCATGCTAAGTGGAGATGGCAGCGATTGTGGTCCTGGGTGGCATATTTTGTTGTGTTAAATGAGAGAACTCACTCTCATCTGTGGTTTGCTAATTATTGTTTTTTTTTTCCCTTGCAGAACAAAGAAGTAAGAAAAAAATTTCTTTTAAAGAAAAGCCAAAGAATTATTATAGATCATTTCTTTTGACATTCCTAAACAAGAACAGGCCTACATGGTGTCATTTTCAATTCTTGCCCTAACTAGTATTGTTTGATTTTTTTTTGTTGTTGTTGTTCGGATTGCCTGGAATTTTTACCCAATTTTCTTTGTGTGTTGGGTGAATACTACTTCTACATGGAACAACTAAGGCTTCTTAACTGTCTACTCTACACATAACAGTGTTTTCTCTGCTGAATTTGATTAACAACCAACTTTACGTATGCTATTAGTTATCCTTGGAGTTTCTCTTTTTGTGAAGATGTACTAACATCTTGGGCCCCTAGAGACAAAGAATCCATGGAGATTGTATTTGGAATTTTTTCCTTATGATCCCCATATGGCAAACTCACAACTAAAAAGAAAACTGAATGTTGTACTATATGATTCAGAGATTTGTACTTTTGTTACAGATTTTGTATGCTTTCTTTCTAGATTTTTCTCTCTGTCTGGCTTAAGAGTCCTATTAGGTACTGAGGAGACTCATAGAATAAGTTTCATAAGGAGCTTATGAAAAACTCCACACTCATTTTTTTTCAAGCTTCAAAGATTGCTTCAGGGATTTATAAAAATGCGAGGGGAGATTTGCTATTTCATTTGTCATATTCAAACCAGAAATGCACTGAAGTTGTAACAGCTTAGCATTGGGCTGAAAGTTTCTCAAAGCAGATTTCAAACAGGGTCCAAATTAAATTGACACATGTCATTTAAAATTCTATCTGGTGTTGATCATGTATCAGAGAAGTTTCAGAAAACTGGTTCTAGAGCAAGGAGCAGACGGTGAGCAGCACATATTGAACCTGTTCATCTTTTTTGTTTTGATGACTGACTGTTTTAGCTCTCTTTTCTAGGGTGCCAAATCCATTTAGAGTTCAAACAAAAACATCTAGTCAAGCAAATGAGATGTTATTTGTAAAAAATAATTGCATCTAGCATGTGGCAAAGATTGAGAAGATGATGATCTAAAGCCACCCATCTGTATCTGAGGGAACTCTTAGTTTTGAGAATTAACAAAGCAAGAATTTGAAAACAATGCCTAGTTGAGTATCTGGTATCTTACTTCAGGTGTAACTAATTTTGAAGCTGGGTTTATAAATTCCTTCTCACTTGTTTAAGTCTCTTGGCAAATGTGTTTGTGAGAAGGGAAGGGAGAGACACAAAGATTTTGATGTTAAACATTTTTATAGGATGCAGTCACCAAATGAATAGAGAAGAGGAATTAAAGCCAGACAAGGAATATAGTAAGAGAGTTGGATTGTGAACTCAATACATTTGCTTTTAGACACATGCCATTGTCCTTCTATGTTTTCCAAGGAGACAGCTAAAAAAAATTGTGTGTTATTTTATCATTGCCAAATATACTTTTCTTCTTGTTTCCTGAAATAGATGAAATAATTATGTGCCTGGGGTCAAACATGAACTTAAAAGTCAAGTGGTTGCTTTGGTGCTGGTGTGCTTTTATTGATACAATTAACCTGTGTTATCTTCCCTTCCCCACCGCCAGCCATTTTTGGTGGCCTGGCATTTTTGAGGTCTGCGTTTGTTTTGTTTATATTCAATAGGAGAAGGCTTCTTAAATCCTTTAGGCATTAAGAAGTAGTTTCTGGAGTGAGATTATTTTAATAACAATTGCTAATCTTTATTGATACCAGGTGCTAGTCAACTAAACATTAAATACTCATTTAATTTAAGGTATGTAGCTACCCCATGGATTAGAAACTATTTTTTTTTTCTGACATTGTACACTTGTGGAAATTTAGGCTTGGAAAAATTAAATAACTCACCTAAAGCTTTACAGTTATGAGTAGAAGATTTAGGATTGGAAATTAGGCACAAGGACCTCAGAACTGTGGGCTCACCTGCTGCCTTACAGGGCCTTCTTTACTGCCCTGTAAAGCAGTCGGAAGGAAGCCTGGATGAAAAGCAGTCAGAGCAGTTCCCTTGCAGTTTCCGGTGTGACAGACACTTGGTTGTGTTGTCCAACATCCATTTCTACTTTGTGCCAATTTTGTTCAGGTGTTGGGTTGCCAAGAACTTTTAGCATTCCCCGGTCCCAGGAAATTAAATAGTGATGAATCTAAACCCAAATTGGTGATTCCGTTAGTTAAATACTAATAGGTTTAGTATTGAAATTGGAGCAGCTGCAGCCAGCTTGCAACCATGAGGATATAAGATTCAGGGAAAAAAAAAAACCTACTAAGGAAGGTACAGCAAAAAGGCTCAAAATCATTAGATCCTCAATAATGTTTTAAATTGCTGAATTAATTCATTCTGGAACCATCCTATCTCTAAACCTCTTACTTTGGAAAAAAAAATGTATGCCCAATTGATTAAGCCACTTTGAGTTGAATGCCCCCCGCCCCCATTCTAATTGATACATCTGGGTTCCAGACCTTGCCCCCCCTCTATTTCCTCCACACATCTTATTCCCTCACAGATGAAATCACTCTGTATGTGTGTATATGTATGTGTGTTTAATAGTTTGTGTTAGGTTAGAAACTGGCTTAAAGATTTTTCTAAACAGATGTTTGAGACTCTCCCAATAAGAGGTATTTTGAACAAAAGCGGGCACTTTTGACTTTAAGAACTAAATATTTACAATCTTTCGGAGCCTCTAAGGCTGTGCAGGAAGAAACTTGTGAGTGAATGTTCTATCACATACAGAGAAGAATAAACAACATACACAAGAACTCTCCGGGGACTGTCAGACTACATGAAATTTTACACATCTTTAAGCAAACCTACAGAGAGAGCCCAAGTCAAAGTGAGCAGAACAAGATGTGAGTCAGCTTGGGACACCCCCAGGGGATTCGTCCTTCTTCTGGGGGACACCAGAGGTGATCCATGCTGCTCATCCATAAATACACTATCATTTGCATCACGAGGCATTTTCAAGAATTTAAATAGGCTGGATAGCTTCCTCAACTGAAGTTTAATATGTTCTTGAATTTATCTTGAACCTCATGTGAAGAGATCACAACTAAATGGAACATCTTTATGAAGGCAAAGAGCTGGTTTGCATTTACTCTTATTTTTGTATTTTTGCAGCATGTGGGATGTGAAAGGTATGTTGTAAGGTCTCTTGCTTGTGGGCTCTTATCTCCAGGTGTGACATGTCTTCCACATTGGCTGCAAGCATGCTGCATTTCACAACATGGGACTCTTGAGTGCTTGCCTTTTGTATATACCCCTGTGGTGATGAGATATATTTCTTATTATGGATTCCCTTGGTTTTGTTGGGACAGGGCATCCAAGACTCTTTACTCATATATGGGCTCGGGGTAGTCCCAAAGACTGCCTCAGTTTACTTGAATTATGGATGTCTATTTGTTCTTTCCTGGATTCATGTGAGCAAATGTCTGGGGGCCTTTCCCGTGGATCTTAGAGGTGCTCTAATTCTTCAGATAAGATGCTTGGCCATTTAGTAAATGTCTTCCTCTCGTTTGTTCTGCCTCAGTTAGTTACTAAGCACAGTGAGTTTATCTGTTTGTTTATGAGTGTGTTTCCCTTAGCTGATGGTGAGTCCTTGGGGACAAAGTCTCTTGTATTTTTGAATCCCCAGAATGCAGCACAGTGCCTGGCACACAGTAGCATTTGTTCTATCAGCTATGTATTTTTTTCTTGTTACCTTTGCATGGACCATGAAGAAAGATCTAAAGATGAATAGAGCTTTCTGTCCTAACCTCATCTTTTGTCTTAGTTTTGAAAGGGCTAAGGAAGACTCCGACCTGGTTGGTATTCTGCCTGCAGCCAAAGATTCCAAGACGATGGATGATCTCCTGGAACTGATTTGTCTTGGATTACAAGGGCAAGAAGCCAGATGTATATTTATAGGAAATCCATGGTGTTCTTGTTTTAGCTGTAGGAGCCAAAGCAAAAAAATCCTTCCCTTCCCTCTAAGCACTGACTTTTGGAATTGGCAGACACATTAATAGGGTATGTCCATGGTTTCTAAAGAATGGAAAACTGGAAAAACATTAACTCCAGGGTTATAATTGTCTGCTCTCCACAAATTGTACAAAAATGGAAAATCTAATAAGGAAGCTGGCATGGCAAGTGGGATTGAGATTTTTCATAAAAACTGATCAACATATTGAAACAGAAATGCATTAAGTGTGGTGCCTGTGACTTGACAAGACCCAAATCATTTGCACTCCCACATTCATGTGGTTCACCATGCTTCTCTTGGTGATCAGAATTCAGTATACTGTTGCTCAGGGCAAGGGAAGCTACATGGTAGCTATAAGTAGAAGGTCTTTGTCGAAACATACTATTTTAGGCTCCTAAGGTACCATCCCTCATAAAGTGCTCTGAAAAGCATACGAAAATATGAAGACACATCACCTTGTGAAGGAAATCAACACAGAGCGGGAAGAAAGTTGGCTTAGATGGTGAAACTCAACTCCAGTTCTTTGAAAGAGGCCAGGGGATTGTTGGTGTTTGAATAGGGCCAAGACCAAACATTCGCTTTAAAATCTTAAGTTGTTTTCCAAATCAGAATGACTTTGGTAAGCACTTAGCTTTGGAATGGGGTCTGTTAACTCATGTTTAGGACCTCTCAAGCAACTGGGCTTCTGCTGATAAAAATAAGAGTATCTTCCAGTTTTATTCTCATCCTACCTTGCCATTGCAGCAAAGCACTAATTTCTCAATATCACACTTCAGTGAACAGTGACTGATGGAGAGCAGGAAGTTCAAAGATAAGACTGTACTTAAAAGCTACTTTAGTGAGTATGTTCTTGATATCCTCCCTCCCTTCCTTTCCACTCTTGCTTCTACAGTAAATAATAGCTTCCAGAAATGCTAGTATTTCTAGTTTGGAGATATAGGCCTAGGAAGAGATGAAGTGTAAATAAAACCCAAGGGGGTATCTGAGAAATAGTGATAAGGCTGTTTATTGGTAGCAGAGAGTTCAGGACAAAGGATTCGTAGAATCAAAGGCTTGGAAAGAAATCAAGATGGCCATCATTGATCCTTGATTTTGTATTCACTTTTTGTTGTTGTTGTTGTTGTTTGGTACCAGGGATTGAATCCAGAGACACTTAGCCACTGAGTCATATCTCCAGCCATTTTTTAGTTTTGATTTTGAGACAGGGTCTTACTAAGTTGCTTAAGGGCTTGCTAAGTTGCTGAGGCTGGCTTTGAACTCTTGATCCTCCTGCCTCCCGAACTGCTGGGATTACAGGTGTGCACCACTGCTCAAGTGCTCCATTTATATAATTTTACTTTATTTATTACCAGCTTATTATCTAAGTGTCTAAAAATACCCCTATTTTCCACATGAAATTGTTAGAGGCCTTGAGACCGAAACAGTTTAAATAAAGTTTACAGCTCTAGAAGGGTGTGTCCTGGATTGGAGTCCAAGCAGTCAGGCCCAGAGCTGCACTCCACTTCCACAGTGGGGCTGCTGCTATTGTTAGGATGAGGCCCCACCATGGAGGGCCTTGAACCTTCCATGTAGCTATTAATTTCTTTATTTTATAGGTAAGTTATTGGTTTTCACATTTTCAAGGTGTGACATGCTTTTCCAAGTGATATTCTGCCAATATATTAAATAAGCAGAAGTGAAAGTGTTGGTATACTAAACAGGGAGACTCGACATGTTAACAGATGAAATGAAACAAAATCTGGTTGAAGTGATAAGGACCTGGCCCTCACCTACTTTTCTTCTCTCTGTCGTGGGCCCAGAGACCCATCTATGGCACTCCCAGGTTGTGCGCAAGGGGGAATACTGGGATTATTTTGAATGGAGTATTCTGGAAGGGGTTCCATTATACTCATGTTCAAGGTGGAGGGGAAGAGTGAGAGTGATCAGGTGATAACCAGGCCACTGCAGAAGCCCAAATTTGATTTGCTGCCTTGCTGCTCTGGCCAGTGGAAAGAGAGAAGAAGCAGCTATGAAGGAAGAATTAAGTATAAATGGTTGAGAGTCAAGAGCCATGAGAGGGGAGAACTTTAATATTATTCAGACAAGAATTTTTCTTTTAATAAAAGGTGTTGAGTCTAAAGATTTTTTAAAAATTCTTTTTAGTTCATTCATCTAGTTCATTTTCTTTGAGAGCAGAATATTTTTTTAGTTCAATATATATTTTTTTAATTTAAAAATGATGTCTTCCTTCAATATTTCATTTTAAAAGGCAGATTTAAGACAGGAAATATGGAACATACTGTAATTCCTAAGCACTTAAGCATTAACTAAAAAGCACGAGGTTAATTCAAATTTCAGAATGGTCTGTCACTACCTCTGATATCAACAAATAAGAGATTGATGGAGCAGCCCAGGCCCCTCAGAGGGAAGCCCACATGTGGGCAGTGAGTGGCAGGGTTGTGGTTCCAGAGAATTGACAGCAAGGAATGTACTTTTGGTTTTAAGAATCAATAGAACATTTATGTTGATTATATCAAGGTCTTAAATCTTTTTACTTCTTCTTGTCGGCTGAACAGATCAAGGAATTTTTGAGAAATTTTCAGTCTAAAGTCAGATGGAAATGTTGATATGTCCCCATGCATGAACTCCTTCCAAAACAACCACCCTATAAACCCAGAATCATAAATCATTTTTAATTGGCTAAAGCTGGTCCCTGAAGAAGAATGATCAAAATATTGTGCTGGCTAATGAATCCACTGTGAAAGACAATGGCAGCTCTTCTGATGGGCGGATGGGTGCCATTGTTCGTAAACTGCCACTAAATTGCTTCAATTAATTCCATTTGGATTTATGAATAAACATCCTTTCTCCTCTGGGCTTTCCAACCTGCCTTTGCTTTAGAAACCTACCTCAACTTCATCAATTTATGCCATATTTTTTCAGTGATATGATTTATACACTGATGAATTTTTAATTTCTATTTTTTTTTTAAAAAAAGCCCGTCTCAGGGAATACCATGCTCTTGGGTAGTTAAAGCAGTCTATTGGCTAAAACAGACGAGGATAACTAACAATAGAGGGCATTAATACAAAGACAACAAGGGATTTAATGGACTGCTTTTGAAGCAAATGAGAATATTGGCCATGCTGTGGAGGTGTGGGATCCTGATGCACTTCTGGTTTCAGGACTATTTCAGAAATTGGAGTGAAGTATTTCTTTAAACCACAAGAGTGTGAAATCTTCCTAAAGCTTCTCAGAAAGCAAAAGGGGGATACTAATGAACACAAACTATAATACAATTCCAATTTTACAGCACACTAAACGTTGCCGATAGCATTACAGAGCATAATTAAGTCAAATTGGAAGGGGATTCTGGTAGGGAAATAGCCCTCCTGGCTGAGAAAGTGGATGCTATTTAAGTGTTATTTACCCATGGTTGATAATGTGCAAGCAAGCACCGTGGAGTCTATACCGTGGATGTCAAGAAGATATTCATGCGATTTCGTATATTTTGTGATTTCCTGTAGAGTATGAGGAAACATCTACTTTGGGATGAGAGAAGGAAAGGGGGAATAATATTTGCACACTTAAATTTCTCTCAATGGAGGACTTAAAAAAGGCAATACTACTCCTCCAAAAATATAACATGGTTTTCAAATAACAAGTTGCTTGAATTAACTTTGGGAGTCGTCCTATAAAGGCAATCATTGACTTTTAAAGGCAAATTTCCCTAGAGTGCTTTACTGACTTTTTCTTCTTCTCTTGAGCTTTATAAAATGAAAAAGCAGCACACACTTTCTTCCAGTGACCTCTACATTAAAATTTTAAAATGCTGGTTAAAGACTGAAAGGTAACATCATTAAGCTTTGAAAAGAAAAAAATCAAGAAATCGAATCAACTGACTCCAAACCCAGTACTTGTAAAGGGTCTTTTGAGCTGTGAGGGTCAGCAGTTTGCTCTCCATCCTGTGGATTGCTGTCGTGCTTCTTGGCTTAGCAGGGGGGTCCTTTCTGCTGGTTCTACCTGAATCTCACTGAACTGAGCATGTCTCTTCAGTACTGCTCTCTGCCCCAAGCCCTTCCCTGCTTCCAGCTCCTCCCAGCTGGCCTCAAGAAGCAGCATCAAATGGGCCATATCTGGCTGGAACAAGGATTATAAAACTGCCTGACTTGTAGTTATCTTTCCTCATTGCGTTCCTTCCATGCATCGATGAAATCATTACAGTGAAGGAAAACAACAATATCTTACGGACTTATGTCAATGAAGGGGTTAAAGGAGCCATTTTCCAGGCATTTAGTCTCAAATTAGCACACTGGAATGTGGGGAATGTTTTAAACATAAAAAGGCTGAGTTGTATATTATAATACATGGTAACTTTTTAAATGTTAGGGTTTCATATCACAGAACACACACACTGGAAATTAAAAGACCCATTGTTTGAAACTTCTGCATTCAGATACCTACCTAAGCACTAGTTACAGATGATTTAAAGATAGAGGAGAGAACTTGTAAATGTCTTGTGTATGATTTGAGGTTCTGCTTCCATTACTTTTTTTTATAAAAACTGGATGAACAAAATTCCCAAGTGTGAGTGTGAAGATTTAGGGCCCCATGTTATCATTACCTTTGGATCGGGGTGGGCATTTAATTTCTTGGAAGGCAGGAGAAAATGAAATATTTGAGCAAGTAGAGTTACAAATTGGTTTTCAATTTGCCCTTTGTTGAGAAAGGTTTTTGGGCACATCAGGTAGGTTTTAAAATCTAAGGGATTTCCTCTGTGGAAAATTAGGACCTAAGCTCTTTGAGAGTCTGAAATATATCTTGTGTCTTTCTTGTGAACCTCACAACTGTTTGGTTTGGCTAAAGGAGGTAGATAGTGATCTTTGAAGAGAGGGAGAGAGCGCCTTGCGTTGGAGCAGCTGTCCAGTGAGTGGGCAAGCTGGTTCCACCCCACAGGCTGTAACTTGGGGAGTCCCACAAAGCCTGCCTTGTCCCCAAATGCCTCCCCACACTCCTACCCAGTAAGTTCCCTTTCCCTCCACTTCCGCAGTTGCTCTTTCACGAACTGTCAAGCTCTTCCTTGTTTTTCCCTTGGTTGCTTGCAGGAGGCCACGTATGATGTTTTTTTTTTTTTTTTTTTTTTAATTCCTTCACCTGGAGTCCTTTTTCAGGTAGGTGATTTAGGGAGGGAAGGAAAAGAAAAATCCAGGGCAATGACTCTTATTCCTGTCAGTGCATTTCAGTGCAAAGGGGTAAAAATAAGCCCATGATGGTCCCTACTGTGTCTGCCCCCAAACATATAAAGTGTTTATGACTGTAAGGTATTTTATCTACTCTTAGCAACAGATTACTTGACACCTTCCAACAGACACAGAAGCTTCAAGGCCTCCTCAGCATGCTGAGTGGACAGCAAGGAGTAACGTGGAAGGAACCGGCTTCCTTTTCTATTTTCTGGGGAGAGGAAGTTTGATAATAAAATCAATAAGTAGACATATGGGTATATCATTGAAAGGGAAACACCATTTTTAGGAGAATGTGTGCTGTATAATGGCTGAAATATTTTTTTTTTTGCCTAGAGTTTCCTTTGCAATAGTGAGTCTCCATTAATCCAGGGTATTGCAGCTGACAAAAGAAAGATGGTCTCAGAGAGCTAAAAAGCCTGCTTCTGGGGCCCAAAGTGATGCAGAATCAAGTGGTGTCGAAGTAAAAGGAGAGTTTTACTAGATAAAAATGAGCACATCTTAATGCAATGGAGCCTTTCAGGCATCTGCCCATGTCCTCAGGCAGAAACCCTGCAAGTAAACCAGAATACCATTCCATTTTGTGAGTTCATGTAAAATTGTCATGTTTATTTAATCACATTTCCACTTTAGGAAGATAGAAGTACATACTAGAACATTTGAGAAGAGAACATAAATAGATCAAATTGGTCTTACATAAGATATATTCATCCATCTGTATACCCACCCATTTATTGATTCAGTTTGTGCTGTGACATTAGAATGCTGGAAGGTTTCAGTTTCCTGGGGACTGTCATGCAGGTGGCATGACATTACTCCATGTTGGGCTATTAGGCCACATTCAGTGCTTTGGACTTTAAGGCACCTAAGAAAATTTCCCTTCCTCCTTTAAAATGCTGGTAAGTAATCACTTTGACCACTTTTCTAAAGAAAACATTCTCTGAGATAAACTTCATTATTCTTTCTATATTGTAAATACATTTATCAAGAAGCTTCCAGAGAATAGGATTGAAAATCAGAAGGGTAGACAGTTGCCTCCAGGACTTTCTGGGTTTTAAGCAGGTGGAGGGAAGACATAAAGTAAATTGGAAACTGGGGTCTTGAAATATTCCACTTTATGATTTTGCCAAAGGCTAATGCCATAGTTATTCTACAGGAGAATAAAGGAGGAAGCTGAGTGACAGATTATATCATGTGCCTTCTTGGCTGACTGATGGGTGAGGAACAACTTCCAGTGAAATATCCCATAAAATGATGTGGTTTTGGAATCCCCTTTGCTTTTTTTCATTATGTCCTGACATGGATTACTTTAAAATGTCATAAAAATTGCCAAGAAATTTTAAGCAAAACTGATAAGACAGTGTTTAAAAAGTATATACAATTTTCTTATATTATTATTAGGAATAAGTAGGCACTGTTTCATTCTTTTTTTTTTTCTTTTTTTTTTTTTATTGGCCGTTCATAACATTACATAGTTCTTATTACATCATATTACACGGTTTGATTCAAGTGGATTATGAACTCCCGCTTTTACCCCGTATACAAATTGCTGTATCACATCAGTTACCCTTCCATTGATTGACATATTGCCTTTCTAGTGTCTGATGTATTCTGCTGTCTGTCCTATTGTCTACTATCCCCCCTCCCCTCCCCTCCCCTCCCCTCCCCTCCCCTCCCCTCCCCTTTTCTCTCTCTACCCCTTCTACTGTAAATCATGTCTTCCATTTGTATTCTCTTGACTTACCCCTCCTTACCTCTTATATGACATTTTGTATAACCCTGAGGAAGAAGTAGAAGGCAAGAAATAATTAAAATCAGAGCTGAAATTAATGAAATTGAAACAAAAGAAACAATTGAAAAAATTGACAAAACTAAAAGCTGGTTCTTTGAAAAAATAAATAAAATTGACAGACCCTTAGCCATGCTAACGAAGAGAAGAAGAGAAAGAACCCAAATTACTAGCATACGGGATGAAAAAGGCAATATCACAACAGACACTTCAGAAATACAGAAGATAATCAGAAATTACTTTGAATCCTTATACTCCAATAAAATAGAAGATACTGAAGGCATAGATAAATTCCTTGAGTCTTATGATCTGCCCAGATTGAGCCAGGAGGATATAGACAACCTAAACAGACCAATAACAATAGAGGAAATAGAAGAAACCATCAAAAGACTACCAACTAAGAAAAGCCCAGGACCGGATGGGTATACAGCAGAGTTTTACAAAACCTTTAAAGAGGAACTAACACCAATACTTTTCAAGCTATTTCAGGAAATAGAAAAAGAGGGAGAACTTCCAAATTCATTCTACGAGGCCAACATCACCCTGATTCCGAAACCAGACAAAGACACATCAAAGAAGGAAAACTACAGACCAATATCTCTAATGAACCTTGACGCAAAAATCCTCAATAAAATTCTGGCGAATCGGATTCAAATACATATCAAAAAAATTATACATCATGATCAAGTAGGATTCATCCCTGGGATGCAAGGCTGGTTCAATATACGGAAATCAATAAATGTTATTCACCACATCAATAGACTGTTTCATTCTTGATAGTGATATATAATGTTGATGTACGCTGCTTAAATTTTGAAAGAAAACTACTAGTCACATAAGTATGGAGTGCATAACTTAGAAAAGAAAAAAATAACCAAGGAAATCTAATTAATATAGCCACTATAGGGAAAGAACAACAGAGAGGGCAGCTTTCAGACATAAAGTGAAATGGTAGAGGTAAGGCCACACATATTAGTAATCATGAGAAAGTAAATGAGTTAAATTCCTCTATAAATGCCAAACACTCTCTGTTAAGACAAAAACAAAAACCATAACTGCATGTGTTCACAAAAGACACACCTAAATTAAAATGGAGCAAAAATGTCCAAAGAAAATAACAAGTACCCATATTAATATTGACCCAAGTAGAATCAGCTCATTAGTATTAAATTAAGTATTATTTCAATGAAAAGCATAATTTACAACGAAGATGTTACAAAACTACATAATGATGTGACAAACATCAAGATATAGAAAGCAAAAGCGATTAGAAGCATATTAAATAAGTTTAAAGAATGCAATTTCATAAAATTATCATAAATTTATAAACTATGTCAAGTTGTAAACTATGAAAAAAGAGGATACATTTACTTTTTAACCTACCTTGCTATTCCCATCAATATTAAATTTTGCAGCTTGGATTTTTAGGCCATACCCTCATTGTCACTTATAAAGCACATTCAAAAGGACAGGAGGAAAGGAAGACTTTGTTATGGTTTATAATTAGCTAAATGGAATAAGCATACTTTCCAGTTAAAACAATTCTATTCAAGTGGACATTCTATTCAAGTGTTCATCTTTTGTAAAACCACATTTTAAAAAAAAATCATCTCTGAGGCAACTCTTCAGAGAACATGGGAGAAGTATTGCAGTTGTTAGAGATGGGAGTGAAAAAATTGTGTTAGGAAGCTGGGGGAGAGGGATAATCTATAGGAATAAAAGACTTCACTATAATTTCATATTAAAAGGGCTATATATTTTCACCAAATCTGGTTTTGTTTGGGAAGGTCTTATTTCTAATAGAGAACATATGGTGGGGTGACCAGCACCCACTTGGGAGACATCTTGAAAAATTCATTTTCCAGAATGGTGATGTGGCCTATGTTGATGATTTGCAACTGAACTGCTTGAGACATTAGATCTTAGAGACACCCGATCCAAGAGCAGGAACTGGCATTCATCTATTTCATAGTGCCTGATGGTGCCTATGAGCAACTCAGAATGACCCACTAGAAAGCAATAAAGTTGGATATACTGTAGGCTTCAAGTGAAGGCACCCCACAAATATTAGGGTTAAGAGTTGAGATTTAATCTGATTGGCTAGAAATGCATGGCTGGTTCCTAAGAAAGAATATTCTGGATGGAAGATGGTGGAAGTGAACTAGGCAGAGAGTCTCTTCACAGCATGGAAAGGAGGCATGAATAAAAGCAGAATTGAGAGGTGAGTGACAGCAGAAATGTCCTAAGACTTGATATACATAGTCTGAGACCTGGAGAGATTGGAAGATAGGTTGCCAGAGGAGTGCCCTAACCCGAACCTGTGGATGGTGGGGGGGGGCATTAGAGAGAGAAAGAGGTAAGGGGGTGGAACAGACATTCTCTTAAACTTAACCACTTAAAAAAAAACTGTTGGAAAACTGTTGAAAAGAGAGAGAAAATTTAGAACAGAAGGCTTCTTAAAACAGCAAAAACTACTTAAAACCAAAGAGGGAAAAGAAAGTTGAGCGGGGGCCTCCTAGCCATCTTGTGGAACCCCAGCTGACCAGTCACTCTCTTAAATCATCACTGCATCATCCCATGCCCAGGCAGCTTCAAATTAAACCAGAGAGAAGCCTCCTCCCAGGGACCCTCTTAAGAAAGAACTTCTAGAAGGACCACAACTAGCCTTAACTCTTGGGAAAAAAATCCTCTCCCTCACTGTGAATAAGCGGAATGGAGCAAGCTGTGGGGACCTGGGCTTGGGCAAGTCTAGCCCCTGAGACCCAGGCAAGGGCAGAAAGCTCTGGCTGGGCTCACTTGACTCAGAAACTACAAGGAAGCAGCTTTGTCCCTAAACAAAGGAGAGTTGATTTACCAGGCCCTGACCACTGGCACCTAGGAGAGGCACCTATGGGAAGTTTATGGTCAGTCCCCAGGATCACATCACTGTGCCAGAGGGAAGCTGTCTGAATGTCCAGTGACATAGAGACCCAGTGGGAAATTGCCAGAGACTTCGCAGGACAAAGAGCCTGATACCAGCCTTAATAGGTACATAGCCTGAACCATGATTGCAACTTGCAAGTGACAGGGCATTATTTAGATACTTTCAGGACCTTGGGGGACTCATTAAGCAGAGGGAATAAGCATTCACCTTTTACAACCTGGGGTAGTGGGAATTAGAGTCCAGGTGAACCACCAGAGACCCTTCACTATAGCACCTCAGAGAATGGAGGCAATAGGGGGAATACTGCTACACCAGAAAACACTTGTGGGAAACCTACAACCAGTATTCTTGCACACAGAGACAGCTACCAGGATCTTCACTACAGTAAGAAGAATCTAGCAGAGGAGCAAGTACAGTGGTGACCCACAGCAAACACAAGGGCACTTCAGAGCCTGTGTCCTGAACTTCTGTGACATTAGAATCGGACAACTCACAACATTGCACTCTCTGAGATTATAAACAACTCTAATGTCAACTTGAAGCATATATATAACTTCTTAACTTGAATGATAATTGTTAATCCAGTCGCCAACTGGGTACCTCCAACCCATTTGAGGAATTTAATCTAATGGTTTAAAGCATTCATTGGAATCAATCTTACTCTCTTGGTTTCCTAGCTCTAGTTTATATTTGCTTCTCTTACCCCTTCTCTATCCTCTTTCACTATCCACTACTGTCTCCAATAACACCCACTCATCTATTTATCCTTTCTATCTTTGTGTAAACTACTCTTCTAGAGCTTCTCCCCCAACTCTCCCTCCCTCCCTCCCTCCCTTCCTTCCTTCCTTTCTTCCTTCCTTTTCCCTTTCACATTTGCCCAAGCTTTCTTCCTCCCATTTTTAGCTCTCATTTAAGGTTATAGTAAGTTTATTAAATTTAACTACTATTTTTTGACCTGTTCCTGAACTTTATTATAGGTTTATCCCTGAATTTGAGGAACTGCAGAGAGCAATTGCTACAAGCTTTTGTTCTTAGAAGGTTGAATAGTATGAGGCAGGGCTCAGAAGTTCTTACAGTAAATAGGGCTTAGTTGCATTTCTTAAAGTGGAATTGATATTGGGATCAGCAGAGGTCACACATTGAATTAAAATGTCGTTACCTAGATATACACCTAACCCAGGGCTCAGAGAAAAAGAAGCTCACATAGTAGTCCTCCACTTAAAAAGAACAAATCAGAACTATACTGATAGATGGCTAGACATACAAAGAATATGAAAAAGCAAGGGAATAAACCATTCCAAACACCTCATAATGCTTCACCAACAGACTTCATCGACATCATAGGGGAGGAAATGTCAGAGAAGGAATTTAGAAAATTCAATTCGTAGTTAAACTGTTCTATGAGCTAAAACATACTGTAAGGAGTGAAATCAGAGAGAAAATACAGGAAGTGAAGGATCACTTCAATAATGAGAGAGATTCTGAAAAAGAATCAAACAGAAATTCTTTTTTTTCATTTAATCATAGTTTTATTTGTTCTTTAATCATTTTAATCAGTATATGATCTCTTTAGCTTATCATGTACATATAGTCCCCCCCCCACCACCACCAAACAGAAATTCTTGAAATGAAGGAATCAATGAATCAAATTAAAAATTTAATGGAAAGTGTCACCAATAGTCTAGACCACTATGAGGACAGATTTTCATGCCTTGAAGACAAATTACATATTCTTGAAAATAAAGTTGACTATTGAGAAAAGATGTTAAGAGACCACAAACAGTGTTTTAGTCAGTTTTTTATTTTCCTGGTGTGACTAAAAGACCTGACAAGAATAATTCTAGAGAAGGAAAATTTTATTTGGCGGTCACTGTTCAGAGGTCTCAATCCATAGATAATCGGTTCCATTGCTGGTGGCTCGAAATGAGGCTGAACATCAGGGTGGAAGAGTATGGTGGAGGGAAGTGGTTCACATGATGATCAGAAAGCAGAGAGAGACTCTACTTGCCAGATGTGGAATATATATAGCCCAAAGGCAAGCCCCTAATGATCCACCTCCTCCAGCCATATCCTACCTGCCCTCAGATACCACTCAGTTAATCCCATCCAGGAATTAATTCACTGATTGAGTTAAGACACTCAACACAATCATTTCTGCTCTAAACCTTCTTGTATTGTCTTACACATGAGCTTTTGGGAGAGAAATCATGTCCAAACCATAACAGAATATTCAAGAAATCTGGAATAACATTAAAAGGCCAAACTTAATATTCATTGAGATAGATGAAGTCTCTGAAATACAAACTAAAGTAATGCACAATCTTTTCAATGAAACAGTATCAGAAAATTTCCCAAACCTTAAGAATGAAATGGAAAATCAAATACAGAAGGCATACAGGATTCCAAATATACAGAATTACAGAAGACTCACATCAAAGCACATTATTATGAAAATGCCTATATAGAGAAAAAGGATAGAACTTTAAAACCTGCTAGAGAAAAGCAACAGATCACATTAGAGGTAAACCAATCCAGTTTCAGCTGATTTCTCAACCAGAGCCTAAAAAAGCAAGGAGGTCTTAGAATAGCATATACCAAGCTCTGAAAGAAAATGAATGCCAACCAAGGATATTATACTCAGGAAAATTAAGCTTCAGAATTGAAGAGGAAATTAAAACCTTCCATGATAAAAAGGCTAAAAGATTTCATAACTAAAAAAGTCTGTACCACAAAACATACTCAATACTATTTCATGAAGAAGAAATAAAAAATAAAACCAGAGTAGGGAGGCATTACACTAAATGAATAGTCAATCAAAGGAGAATACAATTCAACTTAAGCACTAGAAATAAATCAAAATGTCAGGAAATAAAAATCATCTCTCAATAATAATATTGAATGTAAATGGTCTAAAGTTTTCAATCAAAATACATAGTTTGGCAGTAGGATTAAAAAACAAAGACCCCAAAATATGCTGTCTGCAAGAGACTCACCTTATAGGCAAAGACATCCACAGACTAAAGGTGAAAGGATGAAAAACAAACAAACAAACAAACATACCACCTTCATGGATCCCTTAAACAAGCAGGAGTTACTATTTTCATATCAGATAAAGTGGACTTCAAGCAAAAGTGAATCATAAAAGACAAAGGTCATTTCATACTTCTTAAGGAAATCATAAAACAAGAAGAAATAATGACTGAAAATATTGATGTGCCCCTCAGCCCAAATGGAGCATGTGCATAGATCAAAAAAATCCTTCTCGATATTAAGAATCAAATAGACCACAACACAATAATACTGGGTGACTTTAACTCAGCTCTCTCATCACTGGGTAGATAATCCAAACAAAAACTAAATAAAGATGCTATAGAAGTAAAAAATACAATTAATTATTTGAACTTAACAGACATCTATAGAATATTCTATCCATCGATGACTGAATATACTTTCTTCTCAGGAGCACATGGAACATTTTCTAAAACAGATCATATTTTAGGCCACAAAGCAAATCTTAGCAAACACAAAAAAATAGAGATAAAACTTTGCATCCTATTAGATCATAACAGAATGAAATTATAAATCAGGGAAGAAATAAAAACACACTTAGAGGTAAATGAGAATAGTGATAAAACATATCAAAATCTCTGGGACACTATGAAGGTAGTTCTAAGAAGAAAGTTCATAGCATTGAGCTCAAACATGAAAAGAATAAAAAGATACCAAATAAATAATCTAACATTACATTTCAAGGCCCTTGAAGCAAAAAAATACAAACCAACACCAAAACCAGTAGAAGACAGGAAATAATCAAAATCAGAGCTGAAATCAATGAAATTGAGATTAAAAAAATAATTCAAAGATCAATGAAACCAAAAGTTGGTTTTTAGAAAGAATAAACAAAATGGATATACCCTTAGCCAACGAACCAAAAGAAAAGGGGAAAAAACACAAGTTATTAAAATTTGTGATGTAAAAGGAAATATCACCACAGACACTTTTGAAATCCAGGGGATTATCAGAAACTATTTTGAACATTTATACTACAACAAGCTAAAAAATCTTGAAAACATAGACAAATTCCTAGAGACATATGACCTACCCATATTGAACCAGGAAGATATAGAAAAGTTAAACAGATCAGTTTCATGTAATGAAGTTGAAGAAGTTTTCAAAAGCCCACCAACAAAGAAAAACCCAAGATTGAATGGATTCTCAGCTGAGTTCTACTAGACCTGTAAGGAAGTACTAGTACTAATCAATCCTCCTCAAGTGACTGCAGGAAATAGAAAATGAGGGAACTCTTCCAAACTCATTCTATGAAGCAAGTATCACTCTGTGACAAAACCAAACATATGAAAATCAATAAATGTAATTCACCCAAAATAGACTTAAACACAAGAATTAAATGATTATCTTAATAGATGCAGAAAGAGCACTTGACAATATACAGCACTCATTCTTGTTTAAAGCACTAGAAGAACTAGGGATAGTAGAAACATACCTAAACCTTGTAAAGGCTACATATAACAAACCCAAGACCTACATGATTCTGAATGGAGAAAAACTGGAAATATTTCTTCTAAGACCAGGAACAAGACAGGGATGTCCACTTTCACCACTCTTATTCAATGTAGTCCTCGAAACTCTAATCAGAGTAATCAGGCAAGAGAAGGAAATTAAAGGGATATGAATAGGAAAAGAACTCAAATTGTTTGCTGATGACATGATCCTATCTCCACCAGAACTTCAAAACTCATAAATCAGTTCAGCAAAGTATTAGGATACAAAATCAAACCCATTAAAAAATCAATCACCTTTTTATACTCTAATAATGAATCTGCTGAAAAAGAAATTAAGAAAAGTATCCCATTCACAATAGCCTCAAGAAAAAAAATACTTGGAAATCAATCTAACAAAAGAGGTGAAGGATCTCTACAATGAAAACTATAGAACACTAAATAAATATATTGAAGAAGAACTTAGAAGTTGGAAAGACCTCTCATATTCTTGGATAGGCAGAATTAATATTGTCAAAATGTCCATACTACCATATGTTCTAGAATGAAATTTAACCCCTATCTCTCACCCTGTGCAAAACTCAAATCAAAGTGGTTCAAAGGCCTGTGAATCAGACAGAAACCCTGCACTTTCCAGAAGAAAATGTAAGTCCAGCACTCCAACCTGTCAACTCAGTTACTGACATCCTTAACAAGATTTCTAAAGCACAATAAGTAAAATAAAAATCAATAAGTGGGATACTATCAAATTAAAAAGCTTCTGCACAACAAAGGAAATAATCAAGAGCATGAGGAGAGAGCCTACAAAATGGAAGAAAACCTTTTCCACCTGCTTCTCAGATAGAGCATTAACCTCCAGGATAAATAAAGATCTTAAAAAACTTACCACAAAAAAAAACCCCAAGCAACCTAATCAATAAATGGCCAAAGAAACTAAACAGACACTTCTCAAAAGAAGAAATATGAAGGTCAACAAATATGTGAAAAAATGTTCAATATCTCTAGCAATTAGAGAAATACAAATTAAAACTACAATGAGATTTCATCTCACTTTAGTCATATGGCAATTATCATGAATACAAGTAACAATAAATTTTGGCAAGGAAGTGGGGAAAAGGATACACTCATACATTGTTGGTGGGACTGCAAATTAGTGCAACCACTCTGGAAAGCAGTATGAAGAGTCTTCAAAAAACTGAGAGTGGAACCACTATTTGATCCAGTAGCCCCACTTCTCAGTATATATCCACAAAGGATTTAAAATCAGCATACTACAGTAATGCAGCCACATCAATGTTTATAGCAGCACAATTCACAATAGCTAAGCTATGGAGCCAACTTAGGTGTCCTTCAATAGATGAATGGATAAAGAAAATGTAATATATATATATATATATATATATATATATATATATATATATATATAAAATGGAGTATTACTCAGCCATAAAGAAATCTGACTTTATGACATTTGCCTGTAAATGGATGGATCTGGAAACGATCATGTTAAGTGAATAAGCCAATCCCCCCAAAACAAAGGTTGAATATCTGTTATGTGGAAGCTAATCCACAATAATGGGGGGCAGATAAAAAAGCAATAGAAGTTCAGTGGAGTAGACAAATGGGAATGAAGGGAAGGGAAGTGGGGGATTGAAAAAGAAAGACATAATACGTACTTATATGAATATTCCACAGTGAATTCACCATCATGTACATCCACAATAAATTAATTAAAAAAATAACTATGGGTAATTGGCAGACAGATCAATAGAGTAGAGGCAAGGGAGGAGGGGGGAGGGGAGGGGAAGGAGGGATTCTTGGGATTGAATTAGAACAAGATATATTCCATGCTTTTATAATTATGTCAAAAATGCATTCTACTGTCAAGTATAACTAAAATGGGTAAATAAATAAAATAAATAACTTTGGTAAATTAAAAAGAAAGATAGATAGTCAGGCTTCTGGATCGACCAGCATCTCTTACATTATTCTGCCTCCATTAGGTTTTTGGAAAATTCTAAGAGCAATCACACATTTTCCAAACTTGTGCTCACTATAGAACATATCCTCCAGCACGAGACTTTTGGAATGTTCAGGCAGTTTACTCCCATAAAATGCTCTGTTTAGATTTTATGTACCAGAATTTTAATTCCATACCGATGGAGTTCTTCTAATGAAAAAGTAATGGTTTCGGGCTATCAGTGGTATATTTAGCTATGCCTTGTACAGCCTGTTCTCTGTAAAACTACAGAATACTTCTGCCCCACTTTTAAACTTATTTAGAGGCATTTATTTAATCAGTTAATAAGATCTATGGTGAAACTGTGACTTGCCTGACCAGTCCTCTGTTTACTGAAAAGGTTAGAAAATGATCTAAGAACATTGCTTTGGAATCAAACCAACACTTGCCTCATTATTAGTCAAAGCCAAAAGAAGAATCCGGAAATATCAGTTAATTTCATTTTATGGGTATATGTGAGTGAATGAGGAGATGTGGGATGGGTATATGTTTTTAATTGATTGGAAAGAAAGCAAGTGAATATGGGTATCAGACCACTGTGTCTGACTTTTGGAGAATTTGGTATGTTTTGTATCTATAACAATTAGTAGGAGAAAACAACTGATGATTATAGTCAATGTGTATGTATCTAAGTCACATCTACTATCATGTGATACAGCAGTTCCCCAACCAAATAGTCAGTAGAGTGGTTAGAGTGTCCTTCCCATCATTGTGCAGTTATCCAGACATTTTTCATTCTCCTTACCTTCCCTGAATCTTCAAAGTAGTATTTTTGCCCTTTCATTTAATTTTACATGATATGTTATTTTATATCTGTTATAACATATTCTGGGGTATAACTTATACACAATAAAATTTATTCTTTTAAAGTATATTGTTTGATGCATTTTGATAAAATGTACACATTTATGTAACTATTAGTACATTAAAAAACACAATTGAAAACAAATAAACACAGATCAAACACATTATTATATTGATTCTGGTTGGTCATTACAAAATAAAATTATTCCTGAAAACTTAATTTGCCATGAAGAATTGATAACTAATATTATGTATGTTAATTCTGTGACAACTATTTTAAAGATTATTAAAGATAATTATTAAAGCCAACAAAAAAAAGATATAGAACATTTCTATCATCTTCCAAAGTTTCCTCAAACCTCTTTGCAGTCAACCACCTCTCTCTCCCTCAGTATCCTGGCAACCAATGATTTTTTTTTCTGACTATATTATTTTGCATTTTCCATACTGTCTTATACATGGAATCATATAGTATTCAGTCTGGCTTCTTTTCCTTAGCATAATGTGTTTGAAAGCTGACCATGTTGTTGTATGTGTCCATAGGTCAATCAATCACTTTTATTGTTGTACAGTAGAGTAGTACTTCTTTATCTGCAATTCTACTTTTTTACAGTTTCCATTACCTGAAGTCAACTGTAGTCTGAAAATGTTAAATGGATAATTCCAGAAAAAAAAGTTTTAAATTGAATAGTGTAATAAATCTTAAGCTGTCTTACTCTGTCCCATACAGAATGTGAATCATGCTTTATTCAGTGTATCCATGCTGTATACACTACCTACCTGTTAGTCACTCAGTATCAGTCTGTTATATGGTTGACTGTCATGATGTTGTAGTGCACGCGTTCCAACAATCCCTATTTATTTAATAATGGCCTCAAAGAATAGTGATGCTGGTGATTTGGAGAAGCTATAAAGTGCTTCCTTTAAGTGAAAATTTGAAAGTTTTCAACTTAATAAGAGATGAAAAAATTGTCATAGTTTATAACAAGTGCCTAGTTAAGAGGGACATTAAATTTATGGATAGAAGACATGAAAATAAAATGCATTCCAACTAAAGGCAGCATGTTGTGCCAGAAAGTGTTGAGTATATGAAGACTTCAGCAATGGATCCCCTAAAACAACTGACATCAAGCTATTTACTGAAAGTGCAGAATGGTTACACAATTTAAGGAATAGATTTAGAGTAAAAAGCACAGAAATTACGGTGTAGGCTGCATTTGCTGATAAAGTTTATAAATTTTTTTTTTGAGCGAGAGAGAGAGAGAGAGAGAGAGAGAGAATCTTTTTTGTAGATGGACACAACACAATGCCTTTATTTTATATTTTTAGGTCCCGCCCGTGCTAGGCGAGCGCTCTACTGCTGAGCCACAATCCCAGCCCCAATATAAGTTAAATTTTGTAAATTAAACTTTATCATATATATTTATGAAAAAATATAGTTTTGATAATATCTGAAATTTCTATAATCTCCAATTAGCATCTTGGAACATACCTTGTGGATAAGAGATGATTACTGTATTTCATTTTATGTATGCATCAGGATTTGTTTACCGTTTTGTTTTCCTTCATTAAAAATAACCTCATTTTCAGTAAACACATGTTGAAAACTTGTTATACACTGGGAAAGTCATGGGTGCTGGAATGAATAAATTAGTTAAGACATAGTTCCAATCCTTGTGGAATTTATATGTAAGAGGATGATGTTCACATAATGCGGCTGGGATCAAGATGGAGGTATGCTCTGCCAATTTACAGGAGGAAGGCTTAGAATAAGTTGAGCCTTTCAAATGAATGAAAATTATCACAAAAAGTAAAGTCAGAGAAAAGCAGGACAGGAGAGGTAAGAGCAGGAACAAAGGTATGAAGACAGGTACTAGCATGGAAAATTATGAGAACTGTACTAGAACATTAAGTTTCCAGCTGAGAGTGGCTAAGAGGGCTCAAGTAATAGGCAGCAACCAGCTCACTAAATATCATCAGCTCTGTGTCAAGCAGATCACTGGGGACTAAATGTCATGTAAAGATATTGTTGTTCATTATGTCATGCTTTAGGGAGTCATTGACGTGGCTTAAGATGGGACAGACAAACTTGTATTTTAGACTAGATTCTGTAGGACAAATGGGATGTGAAGGAAAAGTTTTAGTTAGTCTTTGGCCTGTTGTAGGCCAGTGATGATGACTTGAATCAGCACAGCAGTATTAAGGGCAGAGACATAAGAATGAATTTGATATATGCTTAGAAAGGAGAGAAGGGCTGAGTGATTGAGTGGATGGTAAGGAACAGGGAGGCACTAATGAGTCCCACATTTCTAGACTGTCTGGATAGATGTTTGTGCAGGTTTGAGGAGTGAAAATGATGGTTTTAATTTAGAACATAGAGGATTTGAGGTATCTATTGTGCATTCAAAAGGAGATTCAAAAGGAGGTATTTGGGTTTATGCTTGAATTCATGTGTAAAGATGAGACTTGGCATTAGTAATAATTAGCATGAGAATTAAAATAAAAAAGCAGAAGAGATTCAATTTCCTGGATGGCAAGGACAAAAAAATCTCATGGAGGCTTGTGTTCTTCACAGTTCCCATTACAGAGCTGGAAATGTGGATGCTCCAGAAATATTTGCTGAGCAGTTGACTGAAGAGAAAGACACTCCTTTCCAAATACAATTTGATCCTAAACCTTGCACACTAGAATTCAGGGGAGTTAGATCTACAACTAAAGCATGGAATTGTATGACCTACTTAAAGGCAGCTGAATAATATTCTCACCTAAGGCAGAGAGAGTGTCTTACATTGAAAAAGCAATAAAGTTTTATTTATTTGTTTTTTAATTTATTCTCTATTCATCGGTTTCTGGGGGGAAAGAAAGAAGACCACCTGGAGCCTGGGTTGCACAAATGGCCAAACCACTATGATGCTACCACTCAGTTCTACCCTGATTTGGCCATAACTGTATGAATAATTTGGCCATTACTGGGTAAAAAACTTTCCACACAAACAGATGTCCTTACCCACAGACAAATTTAGAAAACTATGTGGTTTTAAAGAAAAGAGAGGCCATTTGTCTAGTAGGAAAAAAGGTGACTGGTTATCATCGTTCTTAAAGAGATGTTTATTTTTTGAAACCCAGGTAACAGATCTCAGCTCCTCTAAGAAGCCTTCCCACATTTTACCCTTGAAATGAATCCCCATCCACCATTTTCTCTCACGTTCTTTGTCTTGGGAGCTGCATGATATATAGCAAAGAGCCTGGGTTTTGGAGGTGGCTAGTCATAGGTCCTATCTTGGCATTGGGAGTCACTAAAATTGAATCCCACTTTCCTTATCTGTAAACTACCTGCCAGGATTGGGGGTGGAGGTGTTGACTTCTTTTCCCTCTTCTAAGTTCCAAACCTTGAGAGATAGATACAGGATAGAGATGAATATAAAGTACTATGTGTTTCTTCTCTATTAATTCATCAATTATGAAATGATGAATTATTAAGTCTCTTCTATTTCTGTAGGAGATTGGTGCATAGTTTTTCCTCTTATGGAGTAAAGTGGAAATGGGAAAATAAATATTCCCTTATAAGAATACCTGCCTTTAAGGCTATTTATCTGAAAACCAGGGAATACCATATGAAGGGCTGGATAGAACAGGGAAGGGACAGGTAGGACAGATAGCACCCACCCCTCTGCTTGATTCTCTTGATAGCACAAAGTACAATGCTTTAACATAATAGGTTATCATTTGATGTCTGCTGAACTGAATTAGAAGCAAGTCACACTTGCTTTATTACTCGCTTTATTAACATTTCTTTCAGTAATTATCATACCTCCTCTCCACATGATCTTTAGTTGTTTAGATCTTTAGTTACTATTATTTTTAACTTCAAATAACTTATTTTGAAGGGCAAATATACATGAAGGAAAGTAGAAAAATCATAAGTATTCTGTTTGGTGAGTTATAACAAGTTGACTGCATTTGAGTAACCGTCATCCAGATGAACCAATAAAACCTTGTCAGTATCCAAGAATAAAATCTTAAGTTCCCTTCCAGAGATAACCATGAGCTTTATTGCTAGCACATATCAATTTTGCCTATTTTTGAAATGTGTGAGGGCCTCAGACTTATGTACATGGATACATCCATGTTGTTTTGTGTAGAAGTTATGATATAGTTTTCTTTGCTGTATCATTCTCTGTTGTGTGAATGTACCACTATTAATTTACCCATTCCACTGTTGAAGGACATTTGGATTGTTTCCAGTATTTTGCTGTTATGAATAAAGCTCTTGCTATGAAGATTCTTATACTTTTTTTTTTTTTGTATATTTCTCTTGGGGTCTGTGAGTAGGAGTAAGATTGCTGGGCCACAGGGTAAATGAATGTTTAACTTTAGTAGATTATGCAAAACAGTTTTTCAAAGTGATTGTACTAATTTATATTCCCATCAGCACTCTAAGAAAATTCAGTTGTACTCCATCCTTATCAGCACTGGGTAATCTGTCTTCTTAATATTAGCTAAGTCTACAGTGTGCAGTGATATCTCATAGTGTTTTAACTTTTCATTCACTTGATGATTAATAAAAGGTAAGTAAATATTCCATTTAGGTTTTTTTATGGTCTGGATATAAAGTTTTCCCCCAAAGCTCTTGTGTTATTTTAGGAGTATTTGGAGGTGAAATGACTGGACTGTGAGAACTGTAACTTAATCAGTCTATCCTAGTTCAAATGGACTGGGTGGTAACTGTAGGCAGGTGGGGAATAGCTGAGGAGCTGGGTTACTGGGGGTGTGCCCTGAAAGAGTTCATCTTTCATGTGGTCCCTTGTCCGTTCCCCTCTCTCTGTTTTCTGGTGCCATGTCCTGAGCAGCTGTCCTTTGCCACACCCTTCTTGCCATGATTTGCTTTCTCCCCTTGGGCCATGAGCCATGTACTTGGCTGGCTATGGATTAAACCTCTGGAACTGTGAGCCAAAGTAAACCTTCCCTTCTCTAAGTTGTTCTTGTTGGGTGTTTTGGTCGCAGCGGCGATGAAAAGGTGACAAACACAGGCTTATAAGGCCTTTTGGCATTCTACCATCTAAAACTCTTGTTCATAACTTTCTTTTTAAAGTTACGTGTGTTTTTCATACTGATTTATAGTCTACATTGTAACCTCATTCTCTTAATTAATGATTAATGCTTTTTTGCATTTGTCTTTTTTCAATAAATTTTATCTACCTCAAGTCATTAAGACACACTACTGTGTTATCTTCTGGGAGCTTTCTCTCCTCTTTTCACATGTATATTTACATTCCATCTAGAACTGATGTGTGTGTGTGTGTGCGTGCACACACATACATACATATGGTTTGAGAGGGTCCAGATTCACTTTTTGATATGGATATCTAGTTTATAAAGACTGTCAGAAAATAATATTAAATTTCCCCCTTGTTCAGTAGTCCTTTCATTCTCATAAATCAAGGCTCTATATATACATATTTTTTTCTGGACTTTATATTTACTTCATTACTCTGTTCTTATATTAATATAATGTTTTCATAGCTATAGATTCACTATGTCTTCGTATCATGTAGTCTAAGTCCTCCAATTCTGTTTTTTTTTCCCTGAATATTGTCTTTCTTTTATATTTTTAGTTGTATGGAAACAGTACCTTTATTTTGTTTATTTTTTATTTATTTTTTATGGGGTCTGGAGGGTAGAACCTAGGGCCTCACGCGTGCTAGGCAAGTGCTCTACCACTGAGCCACAACACAAGACCCTGAATATTGTCTTGACTATCTTTGTCCCGCTGCATTTCCATATAGATTTTGGAATTATCTTGAGAATTTCTGCAAAAAATTCTCTTGGAGATTTTTAAATAAACTTTGCAGTTTGGATTTTTTTTTCCTTACTGAAAATTTACAAAGAGAACACAAAGAGTTCTCATATAATCCCCCATCCAGTTTCTAATATTGTTGATATCTTAGGTTTCTGTGGTGCATTTATCAAAACTAAGTAGCTGACATTGACATATTACTATTAACTAAACTCCAGACTTTATTTGGGTTTCACAAGTGTTTCCATTAATGTCCTCCCTCTTTCCCAGGTTCAGTCCAGCATACCACATTGCATTTAGTTGTCATGTCTCTCTAGTCTCCTCTGGTCCCTGACAGTTTCTCATCTGTCTTTGGTTTTCATTATGAGTTTGGCATCTTAAAGAGTACTGGCTGGTTATCCTGGAGAATGTCCCGAGTCAGAGGTTTTCTGTTCTTTTCCTTGTGATGATCCTGGAGTTACAGGTTTTTGGAAAGAATAAAACAGAGTTGAAACATTCTTCTCATCCCATGGTATCAGGGTGTGCAATATTCACATGACAGTGGTGGTAGTGTTAGGCATCATTACTTGGTTGAAGTAGTATTGGCCAGGTTTCTCCATTGTAAAGCTGTTTCTATTATTCTACTCATTAGAAGAGGGTCATAAAATCTGTCCCTCCTGGGTGAGGGAGGGTCAGGTAGTAACCCTACTTCCTGTTGGATGTAATATCTCCACATATTTGAAATTCTTTTGTGAGGAAGATTTGTCTCATTCATTCATCAACATCAGTAAGGACTCATGCATACTTAGACTTCGCATTATGTTTCAATACTACTTTATTATTATTATTTTCTGAAACTGTTCCAGCCTGAGCATGGGGGAAATTTTTAGTTTGCCTCCTGTGTCCCTTTGACATGTACCCATACTTTTACTTTGGAGGATTTCCTTACTTTTTGGCATTGCTAAGATGCTCTAGGCTCATCTTGTATATTCCCTTTCCCAGTCATAGGATCAGTCATTTCTCTACTGAGCATTTGTTCCTTTTATTGGAAAATGTGTTTGGTAAACCAAGGGCTGTGTACTGGGCATGCCCATTGTCACTGGTGTATTGTTGCTTCTATACCTTTTCATTGGGCAGTGCCAGACTACATCCTACACACCCACAGACACACATATGTATGGCTATGTGTTGTGTATGTGTGTGTATATGTATGAATACTAACCCATGAATACATGAATACTTAATCTATTCCTGTGTATGTATATATTATATGTATTAAGTTAACCATTATGTTGATATCACCAGCTCTAATCCAGCAGTACAAGATTCATTTTAACTTTCTTATCAGTAACTCTTGTTTTTGACAGTGAAAAACTTGATACTCACCATCAATTATTTATTTACTTATGTATTCAACCCTTGTAAACAAGTAAAGCGGTTTTTGTTAACCTGTATCTCCTTGAAAAAAGAATCTATTAGCTAGAGTATAGGGTTTACATATAATTTCTTTTGTTGAGAGCCTTTTATAAATTTTCAGCCAAACATCATTTTTCAAAGTCATGCCAGTGAGTTTTTTAAAATTTGCACATGTTAAAATTCACTCTTTGAATTGTACAGTCTTCTAGCTGTATAAAACCATGTGTCTGTTACCCCAAAACAGTCCCTGCACCTTTTTAATTGCTCTGTGGGTCCCTTTGTAGTTACCCCTCCAAGCATGAATCTGTTTTCCTTGTAGTTTTGCCTTCACCAGAATGCTATCTAAATCAAATGACACAACATGTAATGTTATTTTACTTTTAAGATTCACCCTTTTCATTACATGAATCAATAGTGTGCACCTTTCCCTTACTGTATAGTATTTCAGTGAACGGATGTTCCAGTTTTTAATCCATTTTCTCGTTAAAAGACACCTTCGCTGCTTGAAGGCTTCAGTGATTAGGAACAAAGCTCCTAGAAACATTCACACAGGCTTTTGTGGAGACATAAGTTTTCAAGTCCCTTTGGTAAGTACCTAAGAGAGCTGTAACTAAGGGGTATGTCGGTTCTACAGTTAACTTTATTGGAACTGCCAAACTATCTTTCAAAGTGACCGTGCCATTTTGCATTCTTACCAGCATTGAATAAAAATTCCAAAGATCTGCATCTTTACCAGCATTTGTTATTATTCATTTTTTAAATTGAAACTTTTTTTTAAAAAAGCAAAGGTGATATCTCAGTTGTTTTATTTTGCATTCCCCTAATGACACACAATGTTGAACACATTTTCATAGTTTTGTTTGAAAAATATATGTCTTTTTTTAGTGAAATGTCTGTTCAGATCTTTTTCCCATTTTAAAACTGGATTTCTACTTTTCTTTTTTCCTAAATTTTTACAGGTCTTTATATATTCTGGACACAAGATCTTTATCAGACAGCTGATTTAAATATAGTTTCTTTTAACCTGTGGCATAACAGTGTCTTTGATAGAGTAAAGTTTTGAATATTGATAAAGTTCTACTTAGTTCCATTCATATGTAGCTTGTACTTTTGATATTTTGTTGGCAAGATCATCATCAAAACTAAAGTCATGCAGCCTTTGTCTTATGTTTTGTTCTACAAGTTTAAAACTCTATGTTTTACATTAGCTGTATAATTCATTTTGATTCAATCTTGTGTAAGATAGGATTTGCATGTCTGGGATCTTTTTTGTATATTGACACTTGAGTTTTCCAGCACCATTCATTGAAAAGACTATCTTTTCTCAGTTAAATTGCATTAGCCTCCTTTTCCAAACATCAGTTTGTGTGACTATTTTATTTGATTGAATTTTGACTGGGAATGCGTGTAATCTATAGTTCACTCTTTGACAGAATTGATGTCCTTATATTGAGCCTTCAAATCTATAAATATTATCTTTACACTTATTTAGATCTTCAATTTTTCTCAATAATTTTTTGTGTAGTGGTCTTAACATCTTGTGTCACATTTGTTCATAGATATTTGGTGATTTTTGATGTTATTGTGAGTGATTTTCTTTCTTAAGCTTCATTTTCTAACAGCTTGCTGCTTGTATATCAACATGAAAGTGATTTTTAAAAATGTTGATTTTTCTATCTAGCAACTTGTTTAATTAATTTTGCATATTTTATTGCTAATAATTCCCAGCATTCCTCTGTAGATTTAAGATGTTTATTTCTTTCATTCTAATCTTTAGTCTTCTATTTATTTATATATTTATTTGGTCTTATTGCATTGACAGGAACCTCCAGTATGATTCTGAATAGCAGGCATTGTTGTCTCAAGAGGAACTTTTTTAAATATTGAAAGACTTGATACAATGTTTGTTATGGATCTTCAAAAAGATAAATTTTATCAGATTAAAAAAAATCTCCATCTATTCCCAGTTTGTAAAGAGTTTTAAATCAAAATACATATTGCATTTTTTTTTCAAATGCTTTTTCGGTATTAGTTGAGGGAATCATGTAATCTTTACATTTCATTTTGTTAATGTGGTGACTTCTGTTATTTTTTGAATGCTAAACTCACATGCATTCCTGGGAAACTCCTCTTTGTTGTATTGTGTTATATCTTAAGTTTATTCCTAGATTATATATGTTAATATTTAGCTTAAAACTGAATTTTTATTTAAGAATTTCTGCTTGTCCTTTCATGAGGAATATTGGTCTGTATTTTCCTTTTCTATAATATCTTTGTCTCTGAGAGTTGTACTATCTTTATAAAGTTAGAAGGAAAACATTTCTTCCTTCTTTATTTCCTAGAAGATTTGAGTAAGATGGGAATCATTTCCTCTTTAATTAGAAAAATATATTTTGGTGCCCAGGGTTGAACCCAGGAGTGCTTAAATCACAGAGCTACATTCTCAGCCCTTTTTAATTTGTAATTTTGAGACAGGGTCTCGCTAAGTTGCTTATGGCCTTCCTAAGTTGCTGAGGCTGTCTTTTGCAGTCCTCCTGCTTCAGCCTCCCAAGTTGCTAGGGATATAGTCATGTGACACCTCGACTGACTGCCTCTTTAATTTTTAAATGTTATTTACAATGAAGTCATCTGAACCTGAAGGTATAGTCTTTGTGTGCATGTGTGTGTGTGTGTTTGTGTGTGAATTTTAATTACATATTCCATTTACAGGTACTTTTCTATTTTTAAAATAATTAGCACATTAATTGGCATATAGTTATAATTTTCCTTTTAATTTCTGTAGAATCTACAGTAATGTCTACATTTTCATTTTAATGTATCAGAATATTGTGACATCTCTTTTTTCCTTAAATTATTTTACTAGCTCTTTATGAGTTTTATTAGTCTTTTGAATAAATCAATTTTCGGCTTTATTGGTTCTCTATTATAAGTTTAGTTTCTATTTTATAATATTTGCTTTTATATTAGTTTCCTAAGCTTTTAAATTAATTTTTTTTTCTGAATTCTTAAAATGGATGCTTGGACAATTATTTTCAGTCTTTCCTCCCTATACATTCATTCAAAACTGACAGTTTTCCACTAGCTTAGCTATATACTACAAATGTTCAGACATGGTTTTGTTCTTATATAGTTAAAATATTTTCTAATTTCTATTATTTATTTTTGAACCATAGGGTTTTTTTGGAAATATAAACTGCATAATTTCTTTTTTTAAAAAATATTTATTCTTAAGTTTTAGATGGACACAATATCTTTATTTTACATTTATGTGGTGCTGAGGATTGAACCCAATGCCTCGTGCATGCTAGGTGAGCACTCTACCTCTGAGCCACAACCCCAGCCCAAACTGCATAATTTCTTATCATTTGGTTTTTGTATTGATTCTTTTTAGTTATATAACTTTAGGTTGCATTTTGACATACTTATAAATGCATGGAATATAATTTGCTCTAATTCAGTCCCTAGTATTTTCCCTCTCTCTTCTCCCTCCTCATACCCCCTTGCTCTACTCTACTGTTATTTCTGCAATGTATTTATAGTTTTTTTTTGTTAGTGTCTTGTGGATATACTTGATATTGAGATTCACTGTAGCATATTCACATAGATACATAAGAAAGTGCAGTCAGATTTATTCTATTGTTCTTCCCCTATCCTTTCCCTCCTTCTTCTGCCTCAATCCCCTTCATCAACTCTATTGACTTTCCCCTCTGTTTTTATGAATTATCTCTTATTTTTTTTTTACTTTCTCTCTCCTTCTCTCCCTGCCCTCCTCCCATTTTGTATTAATATCTGCATATCAGAGAAAGCACCTGAACTTTGACATTTGGGGACTGACTTATTTCACATAGCATGATAGCCTTCAGGTCAATCCATTTACCAGCAAATGTCATAATCCATTCTTCTTTATGGCTAAGTAATACTCTATTGTGTATATACCATATTTTCCTTGTCCATTCATGCAAGGGCAGCTAGGTTGGTTCTACAGCTTGGCTATTGTGAATTGTGCTGCTATGAACATTGATGTCGCTGTGTTACTTTAGTATGCTGATTTAAAATCTTTTGGATATATACCAAGCAGTGAGATAGCTGTGTGATATGATGGTTCCATTCTTAATTTTTTGAGAACTCTCCATACTGCTTTCCAGAGTGATTGCACTAATTTGCAGTCCCACCAACAATGCATGAGTGTACCTTTCCCCCACATCCTCTCCAGCATTTATTATTTGTATTCTTGATAAGTGCCTTTCAGAGTGTAGTGAGATGAAATCTCAATGTAGGCACATGATTTACATTTCCCTAATTGCTAGAGATGTTGAACATTTTTTTATGTATTTGTTGATCATTTGTATTTCTTTTTTCATGAAGTGTCTGTTTAGTTGTTTTGCTCATTTATTGATTGCATTATTTGTTTTTTTGGTGCTGAGGTTTTTGAGTTCTTTGTATGTTCTAGATATTATGTCCTGTCTGAGGAGTAGGTGGCAAAGATCTTTTCCCATCCTGTACGCTCTCTTCATGCTTTTGTTTCTTTTGAAGCTTTTTAATTTGATCCCATCTCACTTCTTGATTTTTTATTTTATTTCTTGTGCTTTAGGAGTCTTATTAAATAAGTCAGTTCTCGCACTGACATGCTGAAGTGTTGGGCCTGCATTTTCTTCTGGCAGGTGGTCTTTGATCCAGGGTGAGAGATTTTCAAAGTAATCATTTTGGAATGATCTATAATTTATTCCACTACCTTAGAGAAAACTCTACCTGTTTTCAAACTTTTTTTGTTTTATATTGGAGTACAGAGGAATGAACCCAAGCTCCTCATGTATGCTAAGTGTTACGGTTTGGGTGTGAAGTGTCCCCCAAAAGCTCTCATGTGAGACAATGCAAGAAGGTTCAGAGGTGGAATGATTTAATCCCCTGATAGGAATTAACTGAGTGGTAACTGAAGTGGCAGGGTGTAGTGGGAATTGAGGCATGGCTTTGGGTATATATTGGTATCTGGCCAGTGGAGTCACTCTCTCTGCTTCCTGATCATAGAGATGTGAGCTTTGTCCCTCTGCCACGCTCTCTTACCATGATGTTCAGCCTCACCTCAAGCCCGGAGGAATGGCTCTGAACTTCTATGAACTAAGACTTCTGAAATGGTGAGCCCTCAAAACTCTTCCTCTTCTATAATTGTGCTGTTTGGGTCCTTTAGTCACAGCAGCAAAAAAGCTGACTAAAACACTAGGCAACTGCTTTATTACTGAACTACACTCAAGGTCTTACTAAGGCTGACCTAGAACTTGTGATCCTTCTGTCTCAGCCGTCGGAGTAGCTGAGATTACAGATATGTGCCACCATGCCCAATTCTGTTTTCAAACTTTTGAAATTCATTAAACTTTTCTTTTTGGCTCAGTATATGATTGGTTTTCCTTATCATTACATGTGCTCTTGAAAAAAATGTGAATTCTGTCAATAGATACAGTGTTTTATAAAAGTTCAGGTAAGTTTATTCTTCTTATTACTCAAATCTACATGCTTAATAGGCTTTTATTGGTTTGTTTTATAATTTCTGAGAGCAATGTGTGAAAATCTATCATGTTCACTTTGCATTCATCTGTTTCTCCTTTTAATTCTGTTATTTGTTTTATATATTTTATATAGTTTTAGAGGTATGTGGTTGTGGTGTACACAAACTGGAATTAATATTATATTTTCCAAGAACATTAAACTATTTCTTATGATGAGTAATCTCTTACATACTTCCCTCTTTGAAGTCTACTTTATTTCATATTAATATAGGTATACTAGCTTATGTTTCATAAATATATGTTTCATTTATATCTATACCTAGATATATTGTTCAAAATTTCAGTATTTTAATTGTCTCATAAAACAGCATAAGGTTTATTTTTTTCAAACTAAGTGTTTTATTATGGTATTTAATTGAAGTAGCTATTTTCAATAATTGTTTTGAATTATAGATATTTGCATTTAAATTTATGATTTGTTTTCTTTTTTGCTCTCTATTATATTCCTTTATTTAAAAAACTTTTCTCAACTTCTTTTGGATTAAATATTTTGTATTATTTCATTTCTTTTTTTTTTGATTTGTTAGTTGTATATGATTTTCTTTTTTTTAATAGTCACTGGAAGCTTACATCATACCATTTTAACATAATGTCTAATGTATATTAGTGTTCCTACCATTTTCCAGATAACAAAAGGACCTCGGAACACTTTAATTCTATTACTTCATCTCAAATTGTGCTATTGTTGTCATGAATTTTAAATCTAAATATTTTTGGCCTACAGATATTATGATTTTGAACAATCAGTATTTACTTAGATTTACCTACATTTGTACCCTTTCCATTATTCTATTCCTACTTGAATTTCCAAACTACCCTCTTGTTCCTTCTTCCTGAAGCACTCACTTTAATATTACCTTCAGGGCAGATTTATTTGTCTGAAAATGTCTTTTCTGCTATTATTTTTGCTGGACACTTTTGATTGACAAATTTAAATTGACATTGTGTAATTATTTTCTTTCAGCACTTGAAGTTTTCATTATTTTTACCTGAATTCCATTTTTACTGTTCCCCACTTACTAATTCTCACTGAAGGAAATGCATCCCTCCCCCAACCTTCAGTGTTGCTTCGAAGTTCCATTTGTCTTTGGATTTCAGAAGTTTTGTCATCATTTTTTAGGTGTAGTTTTTCTTTAAATTTATTTTCATTGGAATTGGTAACAACTTTTCAGTTTTGTGGCTTGATGTCTTCTTTCAGCATTGGACAATTTAAGACCATTCTCTCTTCAAAATTGTTCTTGAACTGTTCTCTCTTTTTCTTCATGGACTGTAAACCCTATCCTGGAATACCCACAGAGTTTTTGTTTTTTTTTAATATTCCTTGCCTCCCCCACCTCTTTCACACCAATGTATATTCTATCCTTTTGTATCTTGTGCTCCAGTCTGAATATTTGACCTTTCAGTTCACTAATAATTTCTTCAAGAACTGTAAAAACTCTAAAAACTTTTATTAGTTCATTTTAATTTTACAGAATAATTTGTTTCATTGTGTCATAAGTACACTTGCATATAATATTGATCATAACTACCCCCACATTACCTTTACTAATCATTTCCTTATCACTTTTTCTTCTGTTAAAATATCTGTTAAAGTTTTAATTTTAGCTAATGCATTTCTCAGTTCTAAGATTTCTGTTTAATTCTTCTTTTTAGATAAAATTATCCATTTCTTTATCTACTTTTTTAGCACAATGAGAGACATTTGGAAGAGCATGTCTAATAAATTAATACGGATTTCTTCGATGGATCTATTTCTGTATTTTTCTCTTGGTTTTAGTCCTGTGGTCTTGTTTTCTGGTCTGCCTGGTAGTGTTTGTTTCACTATAGGACAACAGGTCTGAATAAATGCAGAAAGAGGCAGAAGCTCTCGGTAGTGCTTTCTGTATCCACAGTAAATTTACTTTTGTATCTGTCAGGCAGCCAAGGTTTACCTCCCTCTGAGACCGAGCTAGTTCTAATCTGAGATTCTTTGTGAGGACTGATTTTGGTTTCTTTCCGTTCTCAAGGTGGAAGCCTTTTGTGATCTGAACAAAAAAAGCCTGGGTAGTTTAATATGAATTTTTATTTGGAACACCAAATTTTGTCCCTCAGTTTTGTAAAGCTATGAGTGAGAAGGTTTATGCAGCTTCTCAGCCTCTTAGCTGCTATTTCCCCAGCTTCCCCACATTTTAGCAGCCACTCAAGTGGCCACAAATGACTTAAGGGGAAGGCAGTACCAATTATTGGAGTCATCCCTCTGAATTTTCCTTCTCATTGGAATCTTCGCCCTTTTGTTCTCATAGCTTCAGAAATTCTCTAATGCCTTCAAAGGGGGAAAATATATATGTAGACACTCCTATATGCATATACTTTCTGTTTTTAGACTTAAGAAGATAGGTCTGCAACACTTAAGTTTTTATTATGGAATAAAATTATTAATCTGTTTGATTCTTGATAATAATGTTGTATTTTCTATGTCCAAAATAATCATAATGGGAATAATCCTAAGATTATTTTGAGAATAAGACTAGATCTTATATAAAGAAGCATTGAGCAAACTAGAATAACATATATACAACAAACATGGGGTATTATTATTATTAATACATGTATACAATAAAGTGTAGGGTACTATTATTATCCTAATACAGAACATGTTCTTTCTGAAGCAATATGAGAGAAGTATTGATAATTTCTTGGTTTTTAAAATTCGCATCATCTTAAAGGGCCTGGGTCAATCTAGTGAATGTTCAACTCAATGCAGAAATTGGAGTGGCATCAAAATACAGAGTCCTATATCCAATTAAACTAAGAGGTGTGTTTCTCTGAGGCAACCCAAAGGTAGAACCATCACTCCAGAGAACTAAGATAGTGTTTGCCATCAGATCCCATCAGTGAGGACAATGAACAGTAGGTTACCAGATGAATAATAATATCAGAAACTAGGTGAGTCAAGGACTAGAGAGAATGAAGTGTAGAAAGGGTTGGAGCCAGGGCATCACAGCATAGATGATGGGCTATGAGAGGATTTCAGAGTTTATCTTGCACATTTCATGAGGCATGTCTGTGAGAATAAAACAAGCTCTTTGGGCTATAATTTATAACCTGATAATTTTTCAAGGATTTCAAATTTTGCAAGTCTTTGAAGTATCTAATAGGATAATTTTTTTTCTTCTACTATTTTCCTATCCCCAAATTAGAGTTTGGGATGTACGCCAGCAGTCTTATACTTTATCTAAACACACTGGCTATTATTATGCATATGAACACATGTTGACTGTTTCTTAACTCTCTGGAGGCTAGCGGTGGGCTGCAGGAAAGATGTGAGTACACAAAGGAGGCGGTGTGAAAATGAACAGAAGGAAAATATGCCAGTGTTGAAGTGGTCTATCAGTCAAAATTCAATTTAAAAATATCAACACCATGTACTTTCTGCTTAGTACTGAAAATATTATTTTCATTATTACAGTTAGTATTATCGTTGTAATTTATTGCTCTTGGATCTGCAGGGTCTACTGATAGAGGTGGAATGTTATTCTGGTAGAGGTCTATGATGAATGCCACCAATACGTGTCTTTCTCTCCCACCTTTCCACCAGGTTCTTGCTCAGGAATGGTGCCAGGCCATGACACACTCACCCTGTCATCCCGTCCTGTCCAATCTTGCTCAGGGGTTCCATTGTTAACAGTCCTTCACTTTCCCTTTCTTCCCTACTCATTAGCCCTGATTCCCCTGTGCGCTCCAGCTCTTCAGTACTTTAGCTGTTATGCAAAGGAGGATAGGAGTCAGTACACCTTTTATGCCAAGCGCTCTATCTTGGCATATAGTATCTCATAAAAGGAAAGATATTTCCACATAAATCTCACCTATGTTTAAAACAGGTCTTACAAATAATTGCAATAACCATTATATATTATTAGCATAGACTGAGTTAATATATGTTCTTATGTAAAGTGTTACAAGAAGGACTTGAATTTATTATCCATAGATATAAAGGCCAATTCCAATCACCAATAAAAGAGCTATCAACAGGAATATAAAAAACAAAAAGGTGATTTAGAGTGAGCATGGTAGGTGAGTCCTAGTATGAGTACATTATTTGTCATAAAAGGGAGAAAGTAGATGCATATTATTTTTAGAAATCAAGAAACAGAGATAAAAGCATTTTATGTAAAGTGATAATAGAACTCCCACAGAAGGACTAAAACTGCAAACGACTGAGCGGTTATCTCAGGAAGGGGACTGAACTTGACGCCATTCTCTGTGCTGACTTTTTAACTTACTGGGTCAATATTTTATTTATAATCAAGAGTTTTAAAAATAAGTGGTTGTATGGAACAAATGGACATAAAATAAAGGTAGGAAATATTAACTGAAAATTTAAAAAAAACCCTCAAATACTAAAGACTTGAAAATGAATACATTCATAATTTCTTGGTTTAAGAATATGATCAAGGCTTTACTGAGAGTGAAAGAGGACCCCTCCACAGCTGATCCTGCACAGGAATCACAGCTGCTGTGCCAAGCAGGGCTCTGGGCCTCAGCGATAGAAAAGGACATTAGAAAAGGACTCTGGACTGCTGATTACTCTCCCACACAGATCTTATGGGTGCCTCAGCAGGACCATAGGCATCAGCACCAGTGCAGCATTCCCAGATGTCCCTCCCATGAAGGACACTCAGCTACTACCCACATGCAGGAACTCTGGCTGCCACTCCCGTGTGGACCCCCATCTACCAAAGTGGAGCTTCCCTGGTCGCCTCCATCTTGGGACTCAGCAACTACTTTCATAGTCCCCTACCTGCAGTAGCCTGCCTGCACCTGGGGACCTCACAGGCTCTTAAGAATGCTGACAGTGGCTACACCTCATACCACAGAGCTCACCTCTGTATGCATCACACAACACCATCGCCCACTCCCCCCCACCCGACCCAACACCCCATAGCTGAAAGCAGCTGCCTCCATCTTGGGTCGCCTCCATCATCATCTTTCGTTGGGGCAACTACCAGTTTGAAACACCAGATAGCTGGGTACCCCTAGTTTTCTAATTCCCCCCAAACCCCATAACTGCAACTTGGCAGAGTGACCACACAATTCAAAACAGGCCTCTGTGACAGGTGCGCAGCCACCAGAGTGCAACACACAAGATCCCGGAGAGAAAGGTTCCTGATTAGGAAGTAGAAAGAGAGAAGGTGAGAGAGACACACTGTAGAGACTAATTTAGAGGGCAGGAACTGTGAGGCTTATAGGCGAGTCGAGGAGATAAGACCCTGGGCCCACATCACAGGAGCAGGCCCCAAAAGGGGATCCTTGAGGTGCAGTCTCACAATGAGACCAGTGGGTGCCATACCCCACTTCCAGGTTCCCTGTACCCAAGACCAACTCTCACACCCTGGTAAACCCCACCAGGAGGGTGGAGATACCAACTAAGAACAGACAATCCCACCTATTGGATGAGAAGTGAAGTAGAAAAGATACTGATCCCCAACCAACAATCCATGTTTCTTCCTTTGAGATTTGTTTTCTTTCTTCTTCCTCTCTATTCTCCTGTCTTCACATCCCCAACATATGTGAAACCAAGTACTTTGCATGAATTAGGATATTGAGGACTGAGATGAATAAATAGTATATTACAGTTGTGTTGTATATTCTTTTTTCTCTCTGATTTTACTATTTTAACATTTTTTATTTTTCTTAATATATATGTGTGTTTGTTTTATGTACTCTTCTAACTTCCCTCTTACTTGTCTACCCCAGATTACTACCTCTCTATTCTCCTGCTACTAACCTTCTTCTTTAGATTTCTCTGTCACACTTCCTAAGATACAATAACTCTATATCCTCATCTTCTACCTCCTCAGCATATCTTCTTATACCTCACCCCGTTCTTTGTCCTCCATCAGAAACTGTGAGCCCTTTTACAAACCTACTGAGTATATTGTAGATAATAATTGGATTCACTATTTCTGCATATCATAACCTAACTGTAAATGTCTTGATAACAACTATTTGTTTTTAGGTGGTATTTTGTTTACATTTGGATCTGTTAACATGGTTCTTCCCCTCAAAGGAGAGATATTGGAACCCTATAAGGGCATTATGAGCCTGTAGGGTAAAAACGGTAATGCCTAGGACCCACAGAGCTAGAAGGGAAGACACACAAGAACATGAAAAGACAAGGGAAGAAAGTGCCCCAAACAAATCAATATACCACATTATTAGAATCCATGACCAGCACAGCAGATGAAATTTCAGAGAAGGAGTAAAAGATGTACATAATTAAAATGTTCTGTGAATTAAAAGATGATATAAGAGAGCAAATACAGGCAGCAAAAGATCATTTTGACAGAGCTACATAAGCAAATACAGGAAGCAAAAGATCACCTCAACAGGGAGATAGAAGTTCTAAAGAAAAACCAAACAAAAATCCTTGAAATGAAAGAAGCAATAAACCAAACTAAAAGGTCAATAGAAAGCATTACCAACAGATTAGACCACTTGGAAGACAGGACCTCAGACAATGAAGACAAAATATGTAATCTTGAAAAGAATGTAGACCACAGAGTGAAAATGATAAGAAACCATGAACAGAACATTGAAGAAATATGGGATAGCATAAAAAGACCACATTTAAGAATTATTGGGATAGAGGAAGGCATAGAATTCCAAACCAAAGGAATGAACAATTTATTCAACAAAATAATATCAGAAAAATTTCCAACCATGAAGAACAAATTGGAAAACCAAATTCAAGAGGCTTACAGAACACCAAGTATACAAGTATACACACCAAGTATTATGTTATGTGCAGATTTTTCAACCCAGACTCTGAGAGCTATAAGATCCTGGAACAACATATATGAAGCTCTGAAAGAAAATGGATGCCAATTAAGAATTTTGTATCAAGCAAAATTAAGCTTTAGATTTGATGATGAAATAAAAACCTTCCATGACAAATGAAAGTTAAAAGAATTTACAGCTAGAAAAACCTGCATTACAGAACATCCTTGGCAAAATATTCTATGAAGAGGAAATGAAAAACAACAATGAAAATCAGCAGAGGGAGGTATTACACAAAAGGAAAAGCTAATCAAACAAAAACCAAGTCAAGTTAAATAACAAATAAAAATGACTGGGAATACAAATAATGTCTAAATAATAACCCTGAATGTAATGGCATACATTCACCAATCAAAAGACATAGGCTAGCAGATTGGATTAAAAAAAAAAAGACCCAACAATATGTTGCCTCTAAGAGACTCATTTCATAGGAAAAGACATACATATATTGAAGGTAAAAGGTTGGGAAAAATCATATCACTCATATGGACTGTGGAAGCAAGGTAGAGTTTCCATCCTCATATCAAATAATGTAGACTTTAAGTTAATCAAAAGGGAGAAAGAAGGACATTTCATGCTGCTCAAGGGAACCATACCCCAACAATTATAAATATATGTGCTCCAAACAATGGAGCATCTATGTTCATCAAACAAATTATTCTCAAGTTCAAGAGTCAAACTGACCATAGCAAAATAATTTGGGATGACTTTAACCCACCTCTTTCACCACTGGATAGATCTTCCAAACAAAAGCTGAACAAAGAAACTATAGAACTCAATCGTACAATCAATAAACTAGACTTAACTGACATACATAGAACATTTTATCCTTCAACGAGAGAATACACTTTCTTCTTTGCAGCACAGGGATCCTTCTCTAAAATAGACCATATATTATGCCACAAAGCAAATACAAAAAAGTAGAGATACTACTCTGCATTCTTTCAGATCACAATGGAATGGAATTAGAAATCAATGACAAAATAAAAAATGAAAACTACTCCAACACTTGGAGACTAAATAATATGCTACTGAATGAACAATGAGTTGTAAAAGACACCAAAAAGGAGATTTAAAAATTCTTTGAGGTAAATGAGAACACTGCTACAATATATCAAAATCTCTGGGACACTACGAAGGCAGTAATAAGAGTAAAGTACAATGCATGATGTTCATTCCTTAAAAGAAAAAGTCAACAAATAAATGACCTAATGCTACATATATCAAATCCTTAGAAAAAGAAGAACAAATCAACACCAAAAGCAGTAGAAGACAGGAAATAATTAAAATCAGAATTGAAATCAATATAACTGAAACAACAACAACAACAAAAACAATTGAAAAAATTGACAAAACAAAAAGTTGATTCTTTGAAAAAATAAATAAAATTGAGAAACCCTTAGCCAGGCTAACAAAGAGAAGGAGAGAGAAAAAACTCAAGTCACTAACATACATGATGAAAAGGAAATATCATAACAGACACTACAGAAATACAGAAAATAATTAGAGATTATTTTGAAAACTTGTACTCTAATAAAATAGAGAATATTGAAGGCATTGACAAATTTTTAGAGGCATATGAGTTGCCCAAATTGAATCAGGATGATATACACAATTTAAAAGATCAATTTCAAGTGACAAAATAGTAGAGGCCATCAAAAGTCTACCAACCAAGAAAAGCCCAGGACCAGATGGATACATAATTCAGTTCTACAAGTCCTATAAAGAAGAAATAATACCAATATTCCTCAATTTATTTCAGGAAATAGAAAAAGAAGGAGCACTTCCAAACTCATTCTATGAGGCCAATATCACCCTGATTCCAAAACCAGGCAAAGACACATCAAACAAAGAAAACTTCAGACCAATATTGCTAATGAACATAGATGCAAAAATTCTCAATAAAATTCTGGCAAATCAAATACAAAAACATATCAAAAAGATGGTGCACCATGATCAAGTGGGATTCATCTCAGGGATGCAAGGTTGGTTCAACATATTGAAATCAATACATGTAATTCATCACATCAATAGACTTAAAGATAATTGTCATATGAACATCTCAATTGATGCAGAAAAAGCACTTGATAAAATATAACACCTATACATGTTCAAAACACTAGAAAAATTAGGGATAACAGGAACATATCTCAACATCATAAAAGCTATCTATGCTAAGCCCCAGGCCAACATCATTCTAAATAGAGAAAAATTGAAAACATTCCCTCTAAAAACTGGAGCAAGGCAAGGATGTCCTCTTTCATCACTTCTATTTAACATAATTCTTGAAACTCTAACCAGAGCAATTAGACATATGAAAGATACACATAGGAAAAGAAGAAGTCAAATTAGCACTATTTGCCAATGATATGATCATATACCTAGAAGACCTAAAAAGTTCCACCAGAAAAATTCTAGAACTAGGGGCTGGGAATGTGGCTCAGTCGGTAGCGTGCTCGTCTGGCATGCGTGCGGCCCGGGTTCGATCCTCAGCACCACATACCAACAAAGATGTTGTGTCCGCCGAGAACTAAAAAATAAATATTAAAAATTCTCTCTCTCTCTCTCTCTCTCTCCTCTCTCACTTCTCTCTTAAAAAAAAAATTCTAGAACTAGTAAATGAATTCAGCAAAGTAGCAGGATATAAAATCAACACCCATAAATCAAAGGCATTTATGTATATCAGCGATAAATCCTCTGAAAGAGAAACAAGGAAAACTACCCCATTTACATTAGCCTTAAAAACAAAAACAAAAACAAAACTTTAAAATCACCTAATTAAAGAGGTGAAAGACCTCTACAACAAAAACTAAGGAACACTAAAGAAAGAAATCAAGAAAGACCTTAGAAGATGGAAAGATGTTCCTTGTTTTTGGATAGGCAGAATTAACATTGTCAAAATGACCATACTACTTAAAACACTATACATATTCAATGCAATCCCAATCAAAATCCCAATGACAATCCTCAGAGAAATAGAAAAAATAGTCATGAAATTCATCTGGAAAAGTAAGAGACCCAGAATAGCTAAAGCAATACTTGGCAGGAAGAGTGAAGCAGGTGGCATCACTATACCAGAACCTAAACTATACTACAGAGCAATAGTAACAAAACAGCATGGTATTGACACCAAAATAGACTGATAGACCACGATACAGAATAGAGGACACAAAAACTAACCCACATAATTATAGTCATCTTACATTAGACAAAGGTGCCAAAACATACATTGGAGAAAATACAGCCTCTTCAACAAATGGTGCTGGGAAAACTGGAAATCCATATGCAACAAAATGAAATTAAACCCCTCTCTCTCACCATGCATAAAAATCAACTCAAAGGGGATCAAAGACTTAGGAATTAAACTAGAGACACAGCGCCTATTAGAAGAAAAATTGGCCCAAATCTCCATCATGTCTTAAATAAGAGTCCTATAGCACAATAATTAAAATCAAGAATCCATAAATGGGGTGGATTCAAACTAAAAAGCTTCTTCTCAGCAAAAGAAACAATCTTTGAGGTGAATAGAAAGCCTACATCTTGGAAGCAAATTTTTACCACTCATGTTTGAGTCTGAAAACAAGTCTGGATGGCACCTGGCAAAATGCCAGAGAGAGTGGTTTGTGAAGTAACGCTAGTGAGCCATTAAGTGTTGAGATTCCTAATTGGTTGACTGCTGTATCTAGTTTATGTTAATTAGATAAGCTGTGTGGAATGTATAAATACTGCTCCTGTCCTACAATAAATGGCTCCCACTCCTGCTGTATCGATCTACACAAGTTGTTCGTCACTCCCTGGCTATTTTGCTGCAGCTGGACTGCGGCACACTCACATATCAGATAGAGCACTAATCTCTAGGGTATGTAAAGAACTCAAAAAAGCTAAACAAACACCACACACACAAAAAACAACAACAACAACAACAGCAACAACAACAACAACAAAAAACAAATAGCCCAATCAATAAATAGGCCAAGGAACTGAACAGACACCTCTCAGAAGATGATATACAATCAATAAACAAATATATGAAAAAATGTTCAACATCTCTAGCAATTAGAGATTTCATCTCACCCAGTCAGAATGGCAGGTATTAAGAACATAAACAACAATAAGTGTTGGCGAGGATGTGGGGAAAAAGGCACACTCATACATTGCTGGTGGGACTGCAAATTGATGCAGCCAATCTGGAAAGCAGTATGATGATTCCTTGGAAAACTGGGAATGGAGTCACCATTTGACCCAGTTTTCCAACTCCTTGGTCTATACCCAAAGGACTTAAAAACAGCATACCACAGGGACACAGCCATATCAATGTTTATAGCAGCACAATTCACAATAGCTAAACTGTGGAACCAAACTAGATGTCCTTTAGTATATGGATGGATAAAGAAAATGTGGTATATATACACAATGGAATATTACTCAGCAATAAAAGAGAATAAAATCATGGAATTTTCAGGTAAATGGATGGAGTTGGAGAATATAATGCTAAGTCAAGTTAGCCAATCCCAAAAATGTTGAATGTTTTCTCTGATATAAGGAGGCTGATTCATAGTGGGGTTGGGAGGGGGAGTATAGGAGGATTAGAAGAATTTTAGATAGGGCAGATGGGTGGGAGGGGAAGGGAGGGAGTATGGTGGTAAAAAAATATGGTGGAATGAGATGGATATCATTACCCTAAGTACATATATGAGGACATGAATGGTGTGAATAAACTTTATATACAACCAGAGATATGAAAAATTGTGCTCTATATGTGTAATAGGAATTGTAATGCATTCTGCTGTCATATATAACAAAGTAGAATAAAACATAAAAAGAGGATGATCAACACCAAATTTAGTCTTTTTTGATGTAATATTAAAATTTATTTAATTTCTGAATAACCATGTTATTTAAATCTTTCTTTATGAGAAAGAAAGAGAATAGGAGAAATGACAACTGTGTGATTGTATAGGACAGCTGCATTTTGAAGTCATTGGTTATACTGTAGTGTAACAATCTATTCACCAATCTGTGGGCATTTGTATTGTTTTCAGTTTTTTTCTATCATAAATATTACTCTATTATAAATATTTATTTACCCTATTACAAATATTTATTAAACCATATAGATATTATTTTTATCTATCATCACTCCTTTTTTTAAAAAAAAAGAGTGAGAGAGAATTTTTTTAATATTTATTTTTTAGTTTTTGGTGGACACAACATCTTTGTTTGTATGTGGTGCTGAGGATCGAACCCTGGCCGCATGTATGCCAGGTGAGTGCGCTACCGCTTGAGCCACATCCCCAGCCCCCATCACTCCTTTTTATAGATGAGTATTTCTGGCTGGTATGATCTCAATTCTTCTTGATGATGTTTTTTAAAATTTTTGTCAGGGGTCTGTTAGTCATCACATTTTTTCTTCCAGATTTTGTGTATCTGAAAAATAACTAATTAAAAATTGTTTTTGAAAGTTATTTTCATAAAGCATATGATGCTACATTGATAGATATTTTCTTTCATTATTGTAAGATATTTCTTTGTTCTTGCATTATGTCCAGGGAATCTTTTGGATTCCTTACTTGGGTTTCTCTATCCCTGTGTCTTTTATTCCTCTGACAGCTTCCAAGTTGTTTTCTTTATCCCTGATTTTGAGCAATTTGATTCAAATGCACTCTAGTGTAATTTTCTTTATGTATACTTTCATATTCCTATAAATATTCTTGAACTTTGATCAATAATTTTTTTTTAGGATTCATTGAGCTTCTTGGATTTGTAGGTTTACAGTTACCATCAAATTTGGAAAACACTTTGCAGTTACTTTTTCAAATATTTTTGAAAATCTACTTTCCTATTCCTGAAAATCTACTTTCAGTTTTACTTGGCTGCTGTAAAATTTCCCAGGAAACTTGATACTCTTCTCATTTTGAAACAAGTCCTATTTTCTCTTTGTTTCATTTTGGACAATTTCTATTACTGTAGTGTACACTAACTTTTCTTCCACACTTCTAGTCTCTCAGTCCTTCCACTCCATGTATTATTCATTTCAGACATAATAGTTTTCATCTTTAAAACTTTGATTTGTGACTTTTAAATGTTTTCTATGTCTCAAGCTAACTTTTGAATATACAGAGAAACTTCATATTTTTATTTATTTTTAACTTTCTTTTTTTCTTTGTTCTTTGTACTTACACATGACAGTATAATATATTTGCTGTATCATACATATATGGAATATAACTTCCCATTTGTGTGGTTGTACATGATGTGAAGTTACACTAGTTGTGTATTGATAAATGAACACAGGGAAATTATGTCTGATTTATTCTATTGTCTTTCCCATTCCCATCTCCCCTCACTCCCCTCACCCTGCCTCCCCACCTGTTGTGAGTTAGCATCTGCATATCAGAGAGAACATTCAGGCTTTGTTTTTTTTGGGGGGGATTGGCTTATTATACTTAGCACCATAATCTGATAGTCTCTAGTTCCATCCATTTATCGACAAATGCCATAATTTCATTCTTCTTTATGGCTGTATAATATTCCATTGTGTATATATATAATATTTTCTTTATCCATTCATCTCTTGAAGGGCACTTAAGCTGATTCTATAGCTTAGCTATTGTGAATTGAACTCCTATAAACATTGATGTGGCTGCATCACTGTAGTATGCTGATTTTAAGTCCTCTGGATGTATGCTGAGGAGTGTGATAACTGGGTCAAATAGTGGTTCCATTCCAAGTTTTCTGAAGAATGTCCATACTGCTTTCCAGAGTGGTTGCACCAGGAATGTATGAATG